>NC_090928.1:557804614-558107644 GCF_040938575.1 Ambystoma mexicanum
GGCCAGTCTTTATTAAAGACTGTTAGACTGCAACACCTTTATAGGCTGATGTACAACTCTAATGGTGACATTCTTTGCCTACAGTCACCCATCATTAGCACATGTATCATCATTACTAAGTCCTATCATAGCGGCAAAACAAACTGATGTCACATTGCTATTACTGCCTGCATTAACGCCCTTATACAGTCTAACTAACTAACTATACTGACTTGATATTTTTGCCGGTCATCTGAATACTAATTAGACCTCTTTTGCACCCTCTCCTTTAAGCTTTCTTATTAGTCAAACATTGTTGACCTAGCCACTTGCCCAGTTTCTATTTCACAATTTACTGGTTGGACTGCACATTTTGCACATTTCTCTTCCTACTTCTCACCACAGCCTTAATCAAGTACATCCTCGAATGCCAGCACATACTTTTTTCACTCCTATACGACACATACGCAAAACATACATCACAACAGCTCAAGTACATGGTACTTCCCCATTTGCACGCATCCATCCTTGCGGAATCACCACCCCATAACTTCACCCACATTCACCTTGCTCTCTCACAACATAAAGTCCAATTACATCATGCCTTGCATCAACCCGTGCCTGAATTTCCCAGCCCTATGGCTTGAACATTTCACAAGCAAACCCACGCCTAACCAACCATGTGCTCTTAGCCTTAGGAACTTGAGATTAGGTTCAAGATTTAGCCATAAAATTCAACATCACCTTCCACCAACACCAAAACCTTCTCGCATCAGCACAATCCAATAACAGTACCTAAAGACACAGGTACCACAACCTCTACTCTTAAAAACGTCTCGACCTTATACGCTAATTGCCTGCTCACTGCAAAAGATACCTTGATCAAAGGCACCCTTATCAACTCCAGATCACTCCCAGCCCACGCGCTTGACATCGCCGACTTCATTGTAAACAAAGACCTTGACTTCCTAGTCATTACAGAAACATGGTTACATGCAGCAGGCAGACCGTCATTGGCCTTAGCAATACCCGACAACTATGCCATCATCAGATGTGACAGGAACTCCAACCACTCAAAAGGTGGTGGTGTTGTCTTCATCTTCAAAAGCTCCCTTGAACTTAGACATATTCCAAATCTCCAGATCCCTTATCTCAAACCACCACAGTGCATCTTATCTATCGGCCACCAGGACCTATCTCCACCTTCATTGAAGACATTTCATCCCTCTTCGATGCCAATAATAAGCTTAACTCCATAAATATACTTCTTGGAGACCTCAATCTTGGTTACCAAAATACAAATGACCTCAAAGCCCTTGACCTCGCCAGCACACTAGCTGATTTAGGATTTATTCACCACATTCACGAGCCTACACAACGAAGGGAGAACCCTTGATTGGCTTCCGATCTGAATTGTACCATCAACCCCATGACCGTCACACCATGCATCTGGTCTGATCATCACAAGATAACCTTTTCCATCAAAGCTAATTCCCACAGTCCTAAACCAAACATTGCACCTTCCATCCATGCCCGTAATAAGAAGGACATTACAAAGGAGAAACTGCTCCCACTAATCCTTGCCCTTCTCAACAATGCTTCGGTATCCTCCTCTGACCCTACAGTTTTAGTAGATATCTATAACCAAACTATCCTAAAAGCACTAAACTCTATAGCCCCACTAAAATTGTGGAAACCGAAACCAGGCGTGCACCTCAACTTGTGGTTCACACCACAGCTGAGAGACTTACGCAAAGCCAAAAGAAAAACAGAGGCACAATGGAACAGTCTCCAAACGGATGCTAACAAAAGCACATTGATTATTGCCTCGACCAACTACAAAGATGCGATACTCGCAGCAAAAAAAGACGCTTATAATAAGCGCATCCTGCAGGCTGAATCTAACACTAAAGAGCTTTCAAGATTCTCAAAGAACTTAAATCTCCCATAGCTCCCATTGACAAATGCAATACTGACACCTCATGGTGTACTAACATCCAAAAAGCGCTCCTTGATAAAATCTACAAACTGAAGACCAAAATCAACAACAACAAAAATGTAGCTTATTCTTAGATCCACTATCAAATGCCTCCACATACAACAGTACAGAACCTGCACACTCCTTCAAACCATTCATTTGCTCACCCTTGTCTACTTGGGAAGAGGAAAACATTATCAAAAAGCTTAAACCTTCCAACTGTCAAGGCGACTCCTGCCCTGCACCTGTCATCAAGGAGGCTGCCCATGACCTAGCCCCTTTCATTACTACCTTCATTAACGCTTCTTTCAAATCAGGTACTGTCCCCAACAACCTTAAGGATGCATGGGTCATCCCTCTAATTAAAAACTCTACCTTAGACCCTGTTAAACCTCCCAACTACAGACCTATCACCACGGTGCCCTTTCTTCTGAAAATATTGGATGGAGCAGCCTATTTACAAATTCAGGATTATCTAGAATCCAATAAATTCCCTGGCTTCCGACAATAGGGCTTCCATCCCAGACACGGAACAGAAACTGCCCTCATTGACTTGAAAACGCAAATTGAGAACTTAAAAGACAAGGGTAAGCGAGCCCTATTACTTCTGCTTGACCTCTTGGCAGATTTCGATTTGGTCAACCACCGAATTCTTTGCCATCACCTTAAAACCACAGTCCATTTCTCAGATGAAGCCACCTCTTGGTTTAGATCATTCCTGACAATTAGAACCATGTGGGTCTTCTCCCCTTCCGCTTCGGCTGATCCAGCACCAGTCCCATGTGGAGTTCTGCAAGGGTCCTGAGTCTCCCCTACATGGTATAACATGTTTACAAAACCACTATTTGATATCTGGGTGTCACCTACACCAATTAAGCGGATGACACTCAGATACTCATCCCTATCACTGGTGATTATGTAACTGACTCAAAAGCTCTTAATGATGTCTACATAGTCATTCAGGCCTGGATGGCGCATCATGGGCTCTGCTTAAATGATGAAAAGACAGAGTTACTTATCCTAGGCTCTCACCGTAGACTTAACGAATTGGACTCTGCCTTCAAATCATTTGTTATTGATGGGAATACCATTAAAGTCTCTAATGACACAAACACTCTTGGTTTCCACCTGGACTCTACTCTATCCCTCACAAGACAAACTAATGCTGTGGTCTCAGCATTAGCCTATACATGCAAACTTATAACAGCATGCAGACCCTTCCTCACTGCTACAAACTGTATTATCCATGCTAGAACCTTCATTATGGCCAAAATTGACTACTGTAATGCCCTCTATCTGGGGACGAGTCAAAGGAACATCAACAAGCCTCAGGTAACTCAGAATAATGCTATTAGGGCAGCTCTCAACATCCCTAGGACATTACATATTTCTTACACTAGACAGAGGCTTCACTGGCTCCCTGTTGCTCTCAGAATATCACTCAAAACCCTTGCACTTACACATAAGTGCAAAGCAAACCGTGCCCCTGAATATCTTGCTAACGGCTTCACTGCTCACACATCTACCTGACCACTTAGATCTGCCCAAGCCCACTCACTTTCCATACCTAGATTTAGGCTACATAAAGCAGGTGGGTCCAGATTCCCAGCCCTTGCAGCCAAATTATGGAAAACACTCACCAACACACTCAGATTTGAACCATCTTACTATTCATTCAAGAGCAAGGCCAAATTATGGTTCATAGAGCAGGAGTTAGCTGCTTCAGGTACATAATGTAAATGTGACCCAAACCTGTAACATACATCTTGTACATTTTCTGCATTTCCTTTGTATTCCTATGTATATACATCATGTAAACCTAACCCAAACTTGTAACTTATACCTTGTTCATTGTCCTGCATCACCAATGAATATTCCGCTCACATACTTTACCTGTTTGGCAACTGCAATTTTGCTCCTATTTTCCTTTTAACGCCATCATTGTTATTAAGCTTCACCAGTGCCTTACTGTGCTCTGTTATTATTGTTATTATTAAGTTTATTGTACCATGTAATTGCTCACCCTATCTGTAACTATTGTACCTTCTCAAGAAATGCGCCCAGATGCTTCCGAGCCCGGCGCGCAATACAAATAAACTAAATACAAATACAAATTGAGCCCTTTAACCATCAAGCAGGCTCATTTAATCATGGTTTTATAACCACCAGCCGCTAAGCCCCAAATCCCAATAATGGAAATATCTAAGGCTAACACTTCTGCTTCAGAAAGTAAGTACACTCCAGAATTACAATCCAGCGCTAAAGCAGTATATGAAGCAGCACATGTGGAACATCCAATAATAGGTTTTAAAGGATACATCATTAAACCAAGGTGTCTCAAAGAACATGGGCCACCTGAAATATTAGCAGGATGTAAGAATAAGTGAAATTCCCACATGAAAATAACCAACCGGGGGAGAGGGGGGAGTTTTACATGACTCAGGTGGCTAGCGGTTGAAATTGTGAAATGAAAACTCATATTGTTTGAAACATCAATACAAACATTGGTAGTTCTTTTACACAAACGTCACTCAAAATCAGTCCATTTCAAATTTGGATTCATTTTAAGTTGCTGACATTTACCAATATAGGAAGGATCACAAGTCATATGGTAGCAAACGTCAGCAGGAACGATATCATGCGTCATGATACGGGTAATGTTTCTCCATTTGTGAATAGTGTCAACACAAAATCTACAATACTCGTACACAGAAAAAGAATTCTGGACATCTGAATGCTGAACTAAGGAATCATTATGCAAGACACCAAATAACTCTTTCAAAACCTGAGTATGCACTGGAATCGCCACAAGACACATGGAGATCAAATTTGCAGAGCTATGCACATCAGTCAGGCAGAAATGCAAAATTTTGAAAAAACTCGCTGTGCTAAATTGTCCCACACATTGTCTGGTTGCCTTACCAGCTCTGAATATCCATGATGCGAAAAGGATGTCAAAATTCCAGAACAGGGAAAAAAAGTACAACTTTATTTCGCCACCCCCGCTGTTTCCTCTAAGCGCTCCGATAGGATGCAACAGTCGCATCCACAGGCATCATACTGACAGGATGAGCATCAGTTTTCATCATACTCCTTGTACCACTTGGAGAATAGAGACATCTGCCACATCACTTGGCATGTACCCAGACCCTCCCGAATGGACTCCAACATGCCACACACAGGCATTCAGCATACTCAGGATCTAAAAAGGTCAGAATTCAAAAACAAGATATCAGAGAGGTACATCACTCATGTAAATAACATTTGTCAGCAGGGATATTTGACCATTTCCTTTTTCCTGGCTCCATCACAAGCACCACTTGATCACCCCCAGCTGCAATTACATCCGCCGGAGGGGCAGACCAGTGGGTTTCTCGACCCATACCTTGGCACCTGGAACCATTGCATCGTAGGAGCCAAAACCCTTGTCCCCACGAACTGTCAATACCATGGATGGCTCCCCTTTCTTAAACATGAATAGTTTTACTGCAACCAGTATCAATTGGGCCACAAGATCCCCCTTATGGATCGGTAGCAGCTTTTCACCACTATTCATGAGAATTACTTTAATCACTCTCTGATAGTCAGCATCCACAATCTCTCCCAACACTTGAATACCCTTCAGAGCCACACTCAATCTTGGGGCAATTAATCCCATATGTGCAGATGGAGTATGTACTCCAATTCCTGTATCGATCACAGAAATACCTCTTGGTTCAAATCAAATTTCCTCCCTTGCATATAAATCTAACCCAGCAGACACAGTAGTGGCACGATAAGGTGCACCAGGGAAAATTTCCCAATGCATCAGAGTTTCAATAGCTCAATTAGGATTGATTTGTAAGGTTGGCGTTAACATGCGCATTAATGGGGTCTTACCGTTCTCAATGGGATGGTTATTTAAAATTTGAACTGCTTCAAAAATGTGTTCTCGCCAACCCTTGAAATTACCATCACCAACTTTGTGCAATTTTTCTTTCAACAAGCCATTCATTCTCTCAATCAGTCCAGATGCTTCAGGATGATAAGGGACATGAAAAATCCATTTGATTCCTTTACCTTGACAATAATCCAGCACCATTTTCCTTTTAAAGTGGGATCCGTTATCACATTGAATTTGCACAGAGACGCCATAGTATACAGCCACTTGGTCTTACAATTTAATTGTAATCAATTGGATAGCTTGTTTGCATGGGGACACCATTAGGTAGCCAGAATAGGTGTCTGCAATAGTTCATGCATATTGACATCCCTTACTAGTGGGCAAAGGACCAATAACATCAATCTGTCCAGGCAATTTACCACATCCCTATGTACCATGAATAATGTGTGGAATAGATTGATGTTTCTGATGTTGACACTTAGGGCATTGTAAGATTATCGTTTTAACAACCTCTAATGGAATGCTAATACCCCTGTCTTGTGCCCACCTGATAGTAGCCTTCTCTCCAAGATGTCCACTTTTCTGATGGGGCCCATTTTGCAATTCCCTCCAAATCCTCCTCCTCAGCCCTTGAATCCATGATCTCAATCTTTGCATGTTCGTCTGCAACAGAATTGAACCAACGTTCTAATGAGTCTGTAGCACAATGTGCATCCACATGATATACAGTTACAGTAGTATGCATCAGCATCTCAGCAATGTCTTGCCACACTTCCTTTCCCCACACCACTTTTGCACAAATTTTCCACCCATTCTTTTCCAAATCGGCAGCCATACTACAACCCATTTGCAACAGACCATGAATCAGTATACATATGACAATTTCCAGGCATTTCCTGCTTCAATGCCTGATATACAGTATATGTACTTTTACTGAGGTGGTGAGCACCTTTTTCACTTTTGGATTGTATGCCACCGCTTTCCAATGTCAATCAATTCCTACATATTTGGCTGTGCCATCAGTGAACCATGCATGTTGAAATTGTTCACTAGATAATTTTCCATATGGGATCCCCCATTTACCTGGAGCTTCTTCAACAATGTTCTCTCACTCTGGTTCAATGTCCATCAGTGGGACACCCACCACTTGCTCATGCAATTTTGCCACACCACCCTTTCCAGGGTTAGCACGATCTTGAATGTACCATTTCCATTTTGTGCATGACTAATTAAGTGTGTCTTTGGGGAACTCAATACCCATTGCATAATAGGTATTTCATGGCAGATCACTATATCATGGCTCACTGTCATTTGTTCAGTATCTATGAGCAACCAATAACATGCTAGTAGCTGTTTCTCAAAGGGAGTATATCTGTCACCCGCCTCAGGCAACTTTCTACTCCAAAATCCTAAAGGAATGTGTGTTTTGTCCTGTTTCTGCCACAGACTCCAATTGGCATAAGCATCCTGTACAGACACATTCAATTCCACTTCACCATCCCTCAATGGCCATACATCAAGCACTTTCTGAATGGTGTCTTTAGCCAATTTGAATGCTGTCTCCTGTTCCTCATTCCATTCAAAATCATTACATTTTTTATGCATTACTTTGTAAAGGGGTGCTATAATCTGCCCCAAATGTGGACTGTGGTGTTTCCAAAATCCAAACAGCTCAATGAACTGTTGTGCCTGTTTTTTGGTCCTCAGAGTTGAAAACTCAAGGATCTTCTATTTAGCTTTAGGCACCATCTCACGGTGCCCATTATGCCATTGTATCGCCAGGAAAATAACCGTTTCTGATGGCTCTTGGGTTTTTGCATCATTAATTTCCCATCCCTCCTTGCACAACCCATCTCTAATGAGATCTAAGTGTAACTGAACACTCTGTTCGTTCGTTCCTTGAATCAATATGTCATCAATGTAATGTAATGCACAATCTATACATCTGGTTTGCAAGGAATTTTATCCAAATGCGCCACCACAGCCGGTGACAGATAGTTGGACTATGCATCTAGCCCATTGGCAAACGATTGAACGTACACTGTCTCCCATTCCACGAAAATGTTAATTGCTCTTGGCATTCAACCGCAATTGGCACGGTGAAGAAGGTGTTAGCTAAATCCAACACCACATACCAAGTACCCTCAAATGTCTGTACATTTTCCACCAAAGGTAACGCATTCCATAATGCCGGTACTAGCGGAGGAGTGTATTTATTCAACATGCGATAATCAATTGTCATTCTGAAACTATCGTCTGGCTTTTTGACAGGCCAGATCGGATTGTTCCAAGCCGTGGTCACTGAATGCAACACACCAGCTTCAACATACCCTTTGATGGTTTCCAAAATGTCCTTCTGCCCCACGGGAATACGATATTGTCTCATGGGCACTCTTTTCGTTGCTATCGGAACCTGCACCAGGGGCATTTTTAATTGTCCAACAATCACGGGTGTACAAGTAAACACACTCACCCCAAATTGGTAAATCTTACCCCCTAATCCAAGGGTCGATCCTGCCAAAATATCAAATCCAATAATATATTCAGCAAGGTGAACAATCAACACTTGATAATTGTCTCTTTTTAAGTGACCAATTTTCATGTCAATTTCTGTTTGGACTGACAAGGTTTCCTTACCTCCCAATCCTGTAATCATAAAATGTTTTCCTTTAAACCTGGAAGAGTTTCCATATATCAAAGGGGCCTCCGCCCCGTTATCAATTAAGGCTCAAACCTCCTGTGTATTCCCTGAATGCCAAAACAATTTAACTTTTACATGAGGTTGTTTATCCACCTTAATATGAGATGTCATTACCGGAGTTTGACCCCTATCCTATTAGTTTTTAGGGTGCATGTGTTTAGATTCTCTTTTGACCATCACACCAACATTTTTTCTCAAATCAGCATAAGTTGGCTGGGAAGGCATTGATGTGTCAGAAGACTCAATGTCTCCCCCCTCTGGTGATGATCCAAAGGGATCCACCTCCTTTTTTGGCTTATTTACATCTTGTCGTTTCACCTCTTTAAAACGCTCTTTCCCAACAAGACCTTGTTTCTTATACAATAAGTGCATTTCCCTCATCTCAATACCATTAATATCTTCCCTTGGCATACCATCTTTCAATAAAGCAAGAAACATGTCTTTTCTAGACACGTGAGAATCTCGGCTGTCAAACCTCCTGCCAGGAGTGCGTATTTCATTTCACCACTCCCCCTCCTTAGATCGTTCCTCTGGTCATTGTTCCTCTGGTCTGTCCCATTCTCCTAAATCCGCAAGTTGTCTGATTGCATCGACCACTTCATCAGTTATTTTACCCGTCATTCCCACCAATAGGGTCATCATGATGATTTTATATGCAGGCGGAGATGGTCGAACTATAGTGTTCCTAGCAGAAACAGACAGGTTTACTAATCCCATATGCTCCAGAGTTTCCAAATGAATGGCCTCCTTCATAGCATGTTCCCTAAATCTTTGAATAGCTTCTTTCAATGTGTACAATTTCTTGTCATCAGTTGGCCAATCCGACGTAATAGGGTATTTATGATTACATCCCCGCGCAGCCAACTGCAAAAGAGACATTTGTCCCTCTTCACCATTATCATCCAGAGAAGGACCGGTACGCAGGGTCTCCTGTATTTGAACATCGTTTTATAAGGGCAGAAATCTAGTATAATCTGTTGCGTCCACTAAGAGAACCGCCGCCCCTCCGTCTAACAATCTAACCATCATGGCCAATAAAGAGTCACCCGCTCTCTGTTTAAATCGGTTAATTATCTCATGGACCTCCTGTTGTGAATAATCCTCAAGTACTGTCTTGTCTACCACACTACCCCACGATTCATCGGATGACAGCCCATTTTTCTACAGATCACAGGCTTAATGTCATGATGCCTACCCCCAGGGACCCGGACCAAGTCCAGCAACTCCGGAAGCAGGCATCAAGTTACTCCAAGCAAGCCCAACAACCCCTGCTAGGGGCTATTTGGGTGCAGTCCTGGCGCCTATGGCACCAGGCTCATATGGAGAGTCAGTCCTGGCACCATAGGCGCCAGGCTCATAGATTAAAACTTACCTGATGCAGACCATGCTGCAAATTTACCTGATGCAGACCATGCTGCAAGAGCTCCAAGCCAAAAGAGGCTTGGAAGGGACTATTTTACCTAGGGACTATTTTTTTACTCGGGCGGGGCTGGGGAGGAATACTTACCTGGGACTACTTTGGAGGCTATTTAAACCACGCCCGAAGAGCAGCACACGATTCACGTTATTCTGCATCCAGCAGCGTAATGCTCACCGTGCCTGCAAGTCTGCATCCGGTCTTCTGCCACGCCTGCCTCGAGTTTGGAGCTCCTAGAAAAAGGGAGGAAGAAGGAGAAAAGGTTAGAACAAGAGCAATACCTTGGATCCTTATCTGAATTCCTGATTCATCGCACCTTCGAGCTGGAAGAAAGAAGTTATTTTATGCGCGTCGCCTCGCCTGCTGCAGCGCCGCGCTGAACTCACCGGCCTTCGCAGCATCTTCACATTTCACTCCACCCTCCTGCATGTTCCCGTCGCACTCCGGCACCTAAGGAGAAGACAAGAACAGCAAGGTAAGCCAAGGGAATACACAGAGGAATACCCCCGATAGACTTACCTGATTTTACCATCGGGGGTACTATTCTTCTTCATGGGTCGGCACAGCTTCCACTGCATCCTAGCCGAACCCCAGCCCCTAAGGGGAAACAAAAGGACAGCAAGGTGAAACAAGGGACTAACAAGGGGAACCCTCCTCACCACAAAAGACTTACCTGATTTTACCGCTGGAGGCATTATTCCCAAAACTTCATATTTTCTCTCAGTGCCTGAACAAGGGAGAAAGCAACCGGTTACATATGGACATTATTTTATCGAAATGTTTTGGATAATACAAATCCTTACCAGAACATTACCGGTTGCCACGAGGAACTCTTCAGTAAGGTCAAGCTGCAACCTGCAAGGAATCGGACAAGAGTGAAAGTCAGGCATTTGAACTCTTACGAACTACATACTACGGTGTCTTGCCGGGAATATCGGAGTCAATATTGTCCTGGAACTCACCAATTCCTTCGAGCCAGTGAAGCAACTGGTTATCTACGCGCCCCTGCGCTCAATGCAGGTTGGAGAGATCATCTTTTCAAATCATCAGAAGAATACTCTTACGGGCCAAGCAAACGAAGCTAGGTGGGCCAGTCCAGTCCATCATCTCAGCCCTACGCGTCACATTGGTGGAGATCGCAGCAGTCCAGATCGACGTCTCTGTGGGAGCCAGGTGAGCGTAACACTTAACCGCCACCTCTTTACATGCAGGAACCGGCTTAGAAGCAATGTCTGGTTCGGAACCTCTATCAGTAGTAGTACTATCAAACACGTCACCTTCCCATTGATCGGGGGTCCCAATCTATACCCGCAGAGGCAATCACAGATGCAACTTTAGGAGAATTAACTCTAGCTCTTCTATTATGATACTTATAGCGAGCCACTCTTACCACAGTCCGTTCAGCAACTGCTTGGTATTTGTCTGCTTTATCATGATACAATTTCACCTGAAGCTGCTGCATTAACGTGATCTGTTTTTCAGCAGCTAATTTCTTTTCCAGTTTTGCACACTCGCTTGTAATTTTACATTTAGTTGATGCATTTTCCTAAAAGCATGCAACAAAATTCAACTCCTTCTCCCTTGAGCCGAACATTCTTTCCCTTTTTCCACCGAAACCTGCTTTAAGCATTTCATTACTTCAGCCGGACTTGCTTCCCCTAATCTCGTAATCCAGCACCACATGCCCAAGTTTGTGCAATTTTATCATATGGGCCCTTAGACCACCCCCAGATAGTTATTTCAGGACAATCTCCGCCAGCAGAGCTACCTTTTTTACTAAATAGGGAACTTATTGTATCAAATTGATGCTTCACCTCCCTACTATGAAAACTTTAACACATACAAACAATATACTAATTTTTCTTCCTTTTCCTTCAACACAAAGGGAGAAGAAAAAGAGGGGAAAAATTATGTTTTTTCTATTTGCCGTTCCGAGTTGAAAACTTAACTTCAATTTATTAGCAGGATTCTTTGGCATCAATATCAGCACAATGACCCTGCTCACAGAGCCAAAATGTTTTGTTTTTGCTTGGCCACGTGCGGAGAACACTTACATTTACGTTTCCCCAGCCCCTGGGAAAACAAGTTATTGGACTCAGAAGGCAAACAATCACGCTTAGGCTAATTGTTATAATAAAACAAATGGCTTGTTACAGGCCCTTTATTCACACAATATATATATATATATATATCATTGAAAAAATTTTTGTTAAAGGGACGTTATGGTTAGGTTGCGCTACTAAAAACCTATGAAATTCTGTGAAAAAACTTTGTTAAAGGGACGTTATGGTTCCAAGTAAAACCGAAAAACCCTTGAAATTCAGCAGTTATGGTAAGCTAAGCAACCATAACTTGCGCCGCCACCGTGCACTGCTAAGACTAACACCCAGGACATCAAAGATGACATCACAAATGTCATTGATGACATCACTGATGACATCACATGTCTGGCTCACTATTTTTTCTTTTGCTGACATATTTAGGCCACATGGTTTTCTTCAGTAACAGTCAGAAACTAAGAATTATATTTTATTTGTAGACGTATCCTTCTAGTAGGTTCTTACAGTAATTCCCTTAGAGTACAGTCACATCATATGAAACATATGGGAAAACACAAGCTTGAAAGACAGCAATCCTTTTTGTGCATAAAGATAATCACTAGATTTATGAGCACTTTCTGATAGTTCTGTTGTTTTTTTATGGCTGTACTTTCCCTGTGGGTCCAATCACATCAAGTGATACATATACATAGGGTAAATAGCAGCTTTGAAACAGAGCAATCATTTATTTGCATGAAACTAATCAGTTAAATTATGAGTTGTTTCTGCTACTACTTGTGCTTTTTTGCTAACTTCACTTTCCCTGTATATACCCATATTGGTATGTGTTCTTGTGTCTTTGTATTTTGTCTATAGTAATGCAATTATGTAATACATGGGTTTTGTTAGCTACTTATTACATATTTCACAGTACACAAAAATCTATTAAGAAAACAATTATCATTTCATTATTCAACATATTAACGTTACCAATATCATACCTTCATCTTGTACGCTGCACACAATGTTATGTTTCTGTATGAGTAGCTTAGTATACTAGATAGAACCCCATAATAGGATGCTATTTATATCAATGCATCGTTCAATGCACTTATTAGGGTATTTTTCTTGCAATGATTCTTGACACTTTTTTCGCAACATAATAAGAATCCCTTCTACACATATTTCATGAGAAGTACATACACATGTGATGTCATCAGTGATGTCATCAATGACATTTGTGATGTCATCTTTGATGTCCTGGGTGTTAGTCTTAGCAGTGCCCGGTGGCGGCGCGAGTTATGGTTGCTTAGCTTACCATAACTGCCGAATTTCAAGGGTTTTTTCGGTTTTACTTGGAACCATAACGTCCCTTTAACAAAGTTTTTTCACTGAATTTCATAGGTTTTTAGTAGCGCAACTTAACCATAACGTCCCTTTAACAAAGTTTTTTCACTGAATTTCATATTTTTTTAGTAGCACAACTTAACAATAATGACTTTGACTTTATATACATGTCATATGGAACTGACTAGATCTCTTCTTATGAAGTTGATGCCCACGAACTTATTTAATGTTCGCGGACATGTTCGGAGAACAGTACCACCACCTAAAAACTCTGGGGAGGTATTTGTAATAGTTATATCATAACATAGGAACATTTAACAAATTCACAAAGCAGCACACATACAAAGTATATGTAGTAATACTTAAAAATGTTACCCATATATGTAACACACTAACCATTCATGTAAATACAATATGTTTTAAAATGGAATATAACAAAAGAAGATAAAGTGGCTTCCACCATAATTACCTCACAGACGCTCCACAAACAACAGCAAAACCAGACGTATACACTACTGATTACATATCTCACCAGACATAGTAAGTGCACTTCTTTTTACTCATATATTTATAAACTTTCTATATTAGAAAAAAAAAACATATTACTTCTTTGTTTTCTCACAGAAATGTGTAGTACTCTGGACTGGCTAGAGGACCATTTCCCACGAGACGAAATGTTAGAAGATAGTCCACCTAATGGTACACACGTTACTGTATAAACCAATTGATAAATATTATTTTGTATACATTCAACATATACATTCTTTTTTTACAGACCCTACAAAAATTGCAACTTCCAAAGAAAAAGAAGTGATGGATAACACTCTTGAACACATTACCCACAAAATGGACCAATTTATGGCAAATTTTATGGATTTAAAGAACTTTGTGGAAGATCACCTAAAACCACCAACAACATACCATTGTCCCACCTGTACTTGTCCCCCCTCACCATATCCCATTCATTTATCCCCAAACTCTCTCCATGGACCACAACGTTTTGATGAGATTTCCATCCCTTCTTCACCTGATCCCACTAATATTGAAAACCCTGATTCTCCTGTTTTTGTTTCTGTTTCTGCCCCACCTTCTCAGTCATAAATTGTTTATATATGTTAAATAAAGTTACTTTTTTATATTGTGTTGTAATTACTTTCAGTTCCTTATAATAAAACCAATTTAGGTGTCCAAGGACACCGCGGTTGTTCGGAAATGTTCGTAAAGAAACGAAAATGTAACTGTCCTGATGACACTACATCTGTCCGTAATGTTCTCATGCAAGTTCAAAATGTTCTGAGAACACTCGTAGTGTCCTGAAATGTTCGTAAAGAAAAAAAATTAAAGTGTTCTAAAGAACACTATATCTGTCAGTAATGTTCGCTATCAACTTAAAACTGTCCTAAGAACACAATTGGTGTCCTGAAATGTTCGTAAATAAACAAAATGATGTGTCCTGAACAACAGTACAACTGTTCGTAGTGTTCACTACCCAATTGAAAGTGTTCTAAGAACACAATTGGTGTCTTGAAATGTTCGTACATAAACTAAATTACACATGTCCTGAAGCACACTATATATGTCCTTACTGTTCGCTACCAAGTTTAAACTGTTCTAAGAACACACGCGGTGTCCTGAAATATTCGTTTCACGTGTGACGCACTTTTAATTACTTCAGAACCCGAACAGTGTCCGTAGGACATCAATGCGCATGCGCTAACCAATCTCCGTGCACTTGGTGTCCTGCGGACAGGCGCTTTCTTCGCAGACTAGTTTGCAAACAGATCATATGACCGCGCCCACGCTCATCGTGTGTCCTGAAATGCGGACACTGTTCGTGTCCCCGAACAATTTAAAAGTACATTTTCAGTTAATCCATAATACTTTTCAATAAAATCTCACCATGCCACAAGTCCCACATAGCAAGCTTGAGTTTCTATATACCTTTTGAAACTTTCCAATCCTTTTTTTGTGTTCGATCTATCCGCGCACAGTGCGCATGTCCGCGGACCGTGCACAAGCACCCCTATAAAAGACCACGCCCAAGAGCTTATTCCCATTGTGTTTCTGGCTATTCTTCAGAACACAGTGATTTTTGCTGCCACCTGCAGACTACACCATCATCGACATGGCATCCTTGGCTGCTGAACTGCCACTTGGTGCTGCACCTGCTTCAGCACCACCACCACCCCTTCCACCACCACCACCTCCCCAAGGGCCTGAAGAGGGGAACAGGACTGAGGATGCGGAGGAGGAAGAAGAGGATGATGAGAATGAGGTAGAGGAAATCCCTACTACCCGCACTAGACGTGAGTCTTGGGTGTGGCGGTTATTTACCATTCATGTGAATGGTCCTAAGGCTCGTGCGAACCATGTTACCTGCAATGAGTGCAAAATGATACTCAGTCACGGGAAGCACGGTAACTACAGCTTTGGGACCACTACTATGAAGCGACACCTGAGGTCATTTCACTCTGGGACTATTCGAAGGGTTGTACCTTGCGAAGAACGTAGCATGTTGATTTCCTCTACTTCATCCTCTGTTTCTGATCCTGTCACCACAAGGACCACCTCTGTGGGACAGCGTCTTTCTCAAGCTGCCTCACAGGCCATACAGAATGCTGATGACCCTTACCTTTCGAGGGTCACAGTTGTATGTATGTACTGTGACACAGTACTCTGCAGGGGGGAGCGACTTCGGAGTGCTTTTGAGACTATCGTCTCAGAGCACGAGAAGACCTGCTCACTACCCAAATAAAACCCACTCTACATCTTCCTCTCTCAGCTCACCCTTTCTTATCCCTGTGGTTGGTGCCCCCCCTTTACCCTCCTTTAGTCTCCTCTCCTAGTGTGTCGTGTCTGAAAAACCAAAAAAAATACAAAATTACAAAAATAAAAAAAAAATAAGGCTCTTTTCAGAGCCGCCTTTCCCAGTTAAAAAATAGAAGTGAAAATAAATGAAGCAGGGCTCTTTGTATTTTTTAGAAGTTCGCGGACAGTTCGCGAACATTAAAAAAATTGGGTTACTACTCCATCACAAACATTGTAATTTTCTCTGGAAAGAAGTGGTGGCTCTGAAAAGAGCCTTTGGGTGGTGTTTGTAAGTCAAAAATTGTAAATGCTTAACATCTACTTCAAAATCGTTGTTGTAATTCCAAAAAAGGTCGCAATGCATTTTGTAAATTTCTCAGAAAAATCTGATTTCCAGCTTAAGTAAGATGGACTCCATCTCTGCGAAAAATGTATGTACTACAAAACATAATATTTTCATTGTGAAAAGAAGACATGCCAAAATCTCTTAGAAAGCCACAAACAGCCTTATTAACATTGCGCCTTGCTTTTTCCATTTGTGGACCAAATGAAGAAGAACAAAGCCACATTTGTCTCTGCGCAATCCGTGAAAATATCACTTGAGAATTAGGAAACATGTCCACAACCTTCCTCAGTCCTTCTTTCATAGCAAATTGCAAAGAAATTCCAGTCACATGCCCTAAACTGTTCCCTCCACAATGAATTACAATTATGTCTGGATGTTGCTCTGTCTCCAAAGTAGCACAGAGAGGTAGCAAGTCCAACCACTTCATTCCACATACTCCATGCCAGTGTACTTCTACATGTGGGAATCCAAGATCTACAGCTACTCCACAGCTTTCTGCATGCACCTTCAACCAATGTATCCACGAATCTCCTAAAATCCAAACAATCTGTTTCCTGAAACACACAGCCATAGCTATCTTTTGTTCTCTCAGCAAAAAGAGTATCTCAGAAAATCTCTCCTGGCACAACACACCCACCAAACTTTCCTGACCAATCCCTTGCAGTGCTTATTCTCATTTGCATGACTTCTGAACCAAAAAATCCCTGGATGTAACTCCCGATGTCCGGGAACTACCGCCATGTCCGCGGAAATATCGTAACATGAACAGCCCTTCTACCATTTCCACTACACTCTCTCTGCCATTCCCTCATTGGATGTACCTCAAAAATCACATGACCATGCACCAATCACATTCAAGACCTCTACATCTAACTGCATCATCATAGATCAGCACTGCAAATGTACTCTGAATCTCTCTGAGTACAAGTGTCATATCATTGGCAAGCAGCATCTACCACAAATACTGTACAAGTCCTCAAGATTTCTACTTGCAGCTCCATGCATATCCATATGCATGAACACAAACTTCAGGTATGCATATTTTCTGTATAGTAGATGACATAGCTCTCAACCATTTTTGTTTTACAGGCGGGTGAATCACCCGATTTTGTTTTTGGCGGGTGAGACGCCCATTGGAATGAATAGGCGTGCAGGAGGCTTGGCGGGTGAGTCTGCCCTTTACAAGGCGTGTGACACCCGCCAAAAGCGTGTGAGTTGAGAGCTATGGATGAACACATTTTCAAACAGACTTTTACCTTGTAAAATCTGTAAAATGAATTTACTGTACTTTTTCCAATTTCCTAAAATCAACTATCACTTATACACCTTTATACTTTTTACTTTCTGTATACAAACACACTCAAATCATGTTAAACTAACATTTTTTAAATGAAATATATAGACTACATATATTCATACAAAATTGCATGCAAACACAATCTATGTTTAAACCTTTATTAAAATACTTATACAATTTCATATTTTTTGTTTTTATTTATTTATTTACTTAATTACTTTATATTAGACATGACATTGAGGCGCTATTACCTAGAACAGTTTACTTACAGTCACTAATATATTATAAATTTCATAAGACATAGTAAAGATATTTTATTTTTGCTACAGTTAGTCATTCAATACAATTTGTTCATTAAGAACATATCACATGTACTGAACTGATGCAATGTATCTTATGTAAATAAATTAGTTTAATGGTTTTACAGAAGGCACTGAGGATTTCAATTAAAAAAATCAATATCTAAATTAAAAACAGTGCTATATACAAACAAAGTTACTAACTTGAAGCTTTTACAGTTGCAGTGAAGAACAGTTTCCTGAAAAGAAGTGGCCGAATTCGAAGAAGAAAGAAAAACTAAGAAGTTACCTGTTAATTTAAAAAAGAAAAAAAGTAAGTAGAATATCACCATAATATTTATATTATTAATCAAATATACTATAACATTAATACCATCTATTTTGGTTTCTTAAAATAGAGATTTTGTACCATTTTGTCCCAAAATGTCCATGTCGTAAACAGCGATTTACAACCAGAATGGCCCACAAACTTCTATTTTTGGACACACAAATTACCCAACTGAACCACTACAATTTTCATATTATAGAACAAACAACTGTTTTAATTGTATACATTAGATTTACTATTTGTACTTTTCCACACCACTAGCTTACTTTTTTTTGTCATCTGAACCCCAGTTTAGTGACACATAAATTCAAGAATACCTGTCCCTACTAGTTTTAGTTCCCAATACACAATCACACACCATTACATACATCTTTATCATCTTACTCAAACACTGATGCGCACAGCACACATACATTCCAGAACACCCCAACCCATATCTTCTTTATTTTTTTCAACAGACCCTAAAGAATGCCTACCAAAAGACAACTCCGTAGAAAGCAACGCAAAATTAGAGCAAATGAAAATAAAGGAGTCCAACATAAGCATCCATCTCTAGCAGAATTTGTAAAAAAAGTTGAAACAAAACAGCTAATACAATCATTTAGTGAAACACAAGAAACCAAAAAACAATTAACAGAAAATCAGCTATCAGTACAGATAAAACTACTTCTTCAAATTTTAATATAGTGCAAAGTAAGCATACCAAGAAAAGTATTTTAGCCAAAATATACTGTCACAAAGTCCTTCAAAATCAGGAGAGAAATCAGGTTCAAAGCTTAAAACCTACCGTAGGAAATTAATCTTGGAAGCATTGATATACAGTGCAATTCTTCTCAAAAGAAATGTATTTATTTTACTTTTAAACAAAATGAAACCACTAACAAAACTAATAACTAAATTACAAAAAAGACTTCTCAATAAGCGAAATGTCAACAGAAAGAACTTCTTAAGTATCTGCGGAGGTGAATGGAATCACACTACGAGCACAGAACCATATTTTAATGAAGAAGCGTACAAACAAAAGCAAACGAATACAATTGCCATAAATAGCAGTGGTCGAGGTTATGAAAAAGTGAATAATACCATAATGGAACAAGAAGTACTCGTTACAAAAATATGCCCTGAAAACTTAGAATTACCCCTCCATTCAACTGAATTAGAACGTCTAGTGTACAAATGGCCATGCACATCAATGTGTAACATTCCCAAACAATGTTTCAAATCTTTACACCAATTCCTCAATAAATATGTAAAAAGCAAAGACAAAATCAAAATTAAATTACTGCAAAATATAGATACCTGTCCAGTGCGTAAGTACACAGGACTACAAGGACATTCATTGGCCTGCATTACAGGACCTACTTGTAAAACCACGTTCCATGATATCAAAAGGATATCAACACATCATTCAACTATAAGAAATCTAGTCTATAAACTGTACTATGCTAAAAGTCCTGCTTTAGCACTAGCAAAGTTAAATAACATCCTTCTACATGGTACAGCAAAAGACCTACTTGAAGAAATTCACTATATCCAGAAAAAATATTTTGGAAGTGAAAGCCATTTACAGAATGAAATAGCTTTAAACCAATTAAGCAACAATTCTACACATGGCAACCTTTTGCTAAACACATACAAAAAAGAAATACTAAAATTTAAAAGTACATCAGCTGAAGTACCAACCCATGTATGTGTATGTTGCCATAGAATTTTTTATAAAAGTAACACAAAAACTGTGGACCTATCATACAAAATAGAAGACAATGAAGATTCTAAATGGTTTGAATTAGCTGTCTACCTTCTAGCAGAAAACAAATATGAAATAACTGAGCCCTTA
The DNA here is from genome assembly GCF_040938575.1 of Ambystoma mexicanum. Classification (NCBI taxonomy): domain Eukaryota; kingdom Metazoa; phylum Chordata; class Amphibia; order Caudata; family Ambystomatidae; genus Ambystoma; species Ambystoma mexicanum. The sequence goes on from NC_090928.1 coordinate 557,824,874, forward strand.
ATACTTTGCAGTTATTGCACTACAAAACTTGACAACAACCAAACTCCTTCACGTTCTATCACAAATAATTTCGAATTATACCCAGTACCAAAACCTCTACAACAACTTAATTTATATGAGAGCATCATAATTCAAACAGTGCACCCATTTCAAGCAATAATACGCCTTCATCCAAAAACAGCAAAATTAACTCCCTCTGAATTGGTAAAAGGCATTCGTGGAAAAGTAGTGTATTTACCATTAAATCTAAAAGAAAATGTGCATACTCTAGGAGTGCAACGTCCAATGCAGCAATCTTTAATTATATTAGTAAATGGAGTACCTACAAAAGACAAAAAAATATGGCAACAGCTGGTAGATTTATATAAAGTTAGACAAGCCTTCCAATATCTTAAAGAGAATAATGAATATTACAAAGAAATTAATATTGAAGAAAACTTGAAAGATACAACTGAAATAATTCAAGAAACACAAGAAGTAGGTCAATTTGAGCTACTAGATCCTGCTACAATATCAAATACTTTAGACCATTATACAATTCATTCTTTGCACTGTAATGACACCGTACAAGATGTACTAGAAACTTACCAAATGCGTCAAACAAAAGGATCACCAATCAGTATATGGGAAAAAAGTATAGAAGCATGTGCTTTTCCTCTACTCTTTCCTACTGGCAAAGGAGGAAGGTATGATGATAGACCTATTCAAATATCAGCTTCAGAATACCGCTCATTATGGATGTATTCTGAAGATCCCAGATTTAGACAAAATGTGGAATACATATTCCACCTACTCTTTGAAAGTGAACTAGCAACTTTATGTTACAGAGTTGCACACATATTAAAATCAGGATCACACTTTCAAAATATGACAGCTACACAATTATTAGAGAAAGTGCAACAAAAGGATGAGGTTTTACAATCAAATATTACAAATCTATTAGCAAATATGCGTGGTAGTAAAGAGTACTGGTTTCGACGTCATGGAGTTGTACGTTGTATGATCAGAAACCTTGGCCCACCCACTTGGTTTGTTACATTAAGTTGTGCAGAATATGCATGGGAAGATTTACATGATTTCCTACGCATATCAAATAAAAACAAAACAAACAAAGATATTCTAACACCTGGAGAACTTTGTTTTTTGGATCCTGTTAATGTTTCAAGATATTTTCACCATCGCTTCATTGCTATGCTACATTTTATTTGTAATAAAACTGTTCCTCCCCTTGGAGAAGTGCAACACTTCTTTTGGAGAAAAGAATACCAAGCCAGAGGAGCACCATATATCCACATGCTTTTATGGATTAAAGATGCTCCTAAATTTGGTCAAGACAGTGATGCCACTGTTTTACAGTTTATTGAAAAATATGTCACTTGTGAAATTCCATCAGAAGCCACAAATAGTGATCTTCGTGCACAAATTTTACAATTTCAAAGACACAAATGTGGAAAATATTGTCGTCGCAAATACAAAAACAAAGGCAAATACTACACCAAATGCCGATTTGGTTTCCCTAGACCAGTTACAAATACAGGTCAAGTAAACAACCTCATGTCTTCAGTTAGACATACTGTTAAAGGAAAGTCACCTAAACATACATATTACATAAAAAGAAAAGAAGAAGAAAAATCTATCAATGATTATAATGCAATCATTGCCCACTTATGGAATGCAAACATAGATGTGCAGTACATTGCAGACAATTCTACTGCAGTTGCACGATATGTCACAGCATACTTAACTAAAGCAGAAAAAACAGAGCTCCAAGACCTCTGGAATGACCTGTCATCAGATAAAACAGTATCTCAGAAATTATACAGCTTGGGCATAAAAATGCTCACCCATAGAGAATGTGGATCTTATGAAGCAGCTGATTGTTTAATTGGTACTTCATTGTATGGTAAATCTGAAAATATAGTATGGCTAAGTCTTGGTCCAACTAAATCTAGAAAAAGAGTTCTAAAATCATATGAAGATATAGAAACAATAGCCAAACATGATCCCAACAGCCAAGACATTTTAAAAAACAATTTATTGGACACATACTACCGAAACAGAACTAATACTTTGGAAAACATGTGTCTATACCAAATAGCCCAAAAATACACATACAAAAATAATATGAAACCCGATGAAAAAAAAGGTAAATATAAAGTGACAGACTGTGAAGGCAGCTTAGTTAAACTCACTAAACCAAATTTAATTAATCATAACAAATTTTCATTGAAGACTCCTCAACATAAAGAAGTATATTACATGTCCCTGCTACAACTCTTCAAACCATGGAGAAAAGAAGAACAATTACTAGATAACTATGACTCATATGAGGATGCTTTCAAAGCAAATGAAAGCACTATAACTGATGTAAACTTTACACAGTACAAAACAATGTTGCACAATGAACAGCAACATGAAGAAGAACTCCAAGCCCAACTAGATAAGGATACTCCTGACAGTAGTCAACCTTCTGTAACAGGAAGCCAAGAACCACTGGGAGAACCACTAATAACAAATGAGGCAGAATTAGCTATGATATAAGTAGAAAACACCATGTGTCAGTATGAAGATAAGGAACACTTAACTATACTACAATCAAAACTAAAAAATGAGCAAAGTAGCATTTTTCAAGAAGTAACAAAACAAATTGCACATGGTGTAAAACATGAAAATAAAGAATGTTCCTGCCATAATTATAAACCTATACTACTGTACGTCAGTGGTGAAGCTGGTTCTGGCAAAACATTCCTAATCAAAATCATTAGTAAGTTCCTTCAACAATTGACAAACAACAAACTGTCAGCTGTTGTCACTGCCCCCACAGGTTTAGCTGCCTACAACATAGGTGGTGTTACATTACACCGATTACTACTATTACCAGTAGAACACCAGAACAAATTAGACTATTACAAACTTTCTGCAGAAGCTGCAATGGAATTACGCAGAGTATTGAAACAAATGAAAATGCTACTAATAGATGAAGTGAGAACGGTCTCCAACTTGATGTTAGCTTTGATTCACCTCAGATTACAAGAAGTACTCAAAACAGACTATGAAGAGCTCTTTGCAGTAAAACACATTATTGTTTTTGGAGATCTGCTTCAATTAACACCAGTAAAAGGTGAACCTATTTTAAAACAGTAGGGCACAAACTCTGCCGTAAAACTGTTGGCAGCATTGGAAATGTCAACCTTTGGCAAAATTTCCAATACAGAGAATTAACAGAAAACATGCGCCAATCTGCAGACCTAACTTATGCCAACATTTTAAAAAGTTTGAGAGTTGGTATACTTTCTAAAGAAGCAGAAGCAACATTGAAAACCCGGCACATTAATGCACTTTATGGCTGATAATGCATGTGCTACAGATGTTATGGAACAATTAGCCCACAAAAATGTCAATTGTATGGCCTTAATGCCAACTCTTGCAAGCTGTTTCAAATTCAATGAAATCATGCTAAGTAAAGAAATGCAACCAATAATGGAAATTAGCGCCACAGACAAACTAGATGTACATGGTATGACACTACCCATGTGTGACCAAGCCACAACAAGACTAAATAATTTAGAAAAATCAATCTCAAACACAGCAGGCTTAGAAAAGATGTTAAAATTATCCTTAAATTGCAGAGTAATGCTTAAACGTAACCTTGACGTGGACCAAGGACTAGTTAATGGAGCACTGGGTACAGTTGTTGGCTTTCAAACATACCCACGTGACAACAAAATTCAGTTTGTCAATATTTTCTTTGACAACCTTTCATAAGTAAAACGGATAGGATGCTCAACAGCTAGATTCCTTCTCTTCAAAGATATGTATGTACGCAGAGAACAATTTTCTCTAACTCTTGCATACGCAGTCACAATTCATAAATCACAAGGTCTTACCCTAGACAAAGCAATGATAGATATTGGTAATACAGTCTTTAAAGAAGGCATGAGCTACGTAGCACTATCACGTTTACGTACACTTGACGGTCTATTTCTAATCAACTTTGATGCAAGTAAAGTAAACGCTGATATTCCTTGCATTTTAGAATATAATAGACTTCGCTCACTATGCACTCCCCATCTAAACACATATTCTGTTCCACAAAAACTAAAACGTTGTAAAAGAAAACTAAATCAAACAGAAATGCAACAGGACGTCACTGCAAATCCTCCAAAGAGAGTAAAAGAAACTAATACTTCATCAAGTACCACAAACAAAAAAGAATCAATTGGAGAAAGTAAACCAGGTACTTCTTTAAAGAAGGAAGACAAACTCCAAAAAAAGCAGTTAGATACAGAACTACCTGGACCATTTAAATTCTCAAATATAGTTGGTGTAAGTTGCTATGCAAATGTAGCAATGAATATTCTATGTCAATTACCACCAATTGTTGACAACATTTACTCACACAGTACAGACCCATTGTGTTTGCAAATGTTAGTACTTCACAGAAATGCAGCAAACAATCTTGACAACACATATAGTGTTTTTGGAATAAGACGACAATTGGACTACTGTGCTGGAATGGTGAAATTCACTATAAACTCGCAGGAAGATCCACAAGAATTTCTAATGTACTTACTACAAGTACTGGAAAACAAAAACATACCTATAAATGAAATCTTTCAGATTTCATATATGTGGAAACATACTTGCACTCTCTGCAACAATGTGACACATGAAGAAATCCCCAATGAACACTTCATATATATATCAATACCAAATTGTGAATCCATTCAATTTCAGCGACTTTAACAAAATGCAAACCATGGTAGATTATTCTCTACCTGCAATTCAGATAATCGCTCCACGTTAGTAATACAAACACATAGTAAATACGTAATACTAATGCTTCTACGTTACAATGCAGATGGTACCAAAAACAACTGCAAGCTGACTGGATTCATACATGGTCAAATATCACTTGGTAAGAAAACCTTCACAACAATAGGTATAATCTACCACGCAGGAGCCACAACCAATTCAGGGAACTACACTGCATACATAAAAAAGAAATGTGGATGGTTTGAATGTAATGATAGTACCATTACTCTAAAGCAGAGATTACCAGCAAATCTTACAAACACTTATTTGATGTTCTTAAAACCAAAATTTGATAAATAAACTGTATTTAAACCTTTAAGTAAATTTGTGTTACAAACATATAAACTGTTAGAATACTCCAAAAGCTATCTAACTGCTCAAAGACTTTACAACAACTAATCAGATAAATGAATACCACTAAATTAGACCAAAAAATACAAAGTTAGAATACGCCAATTGGTATCTAACTGTCCCAAAATTTAACAATATCCAAATAGGTAAATCAAAACCACTAAAATATATTAATAAAATAGACAGTTAGAATACGCCAATTGGTATCTAACTGCTCCAAAATTTTATAATATCAAAACAAATGAAGAATATGTTACTGCTCCAAAAAAATACAAGAAAGCAAAGTATAAAGCATTAGCCAGAAACAACAAGTGAACACTGAAAACAAACAGACAAATAAACTGTAGCATAACAGAAAAAGGGTTTTTTTTTAATCCAACATGGATTTTTTTTCTCCCACAGACCCAATGATTTTAGCAACAAATACAGAAACTGAGCAAATTGCACAGTACTCTGATTTGTACTCTACTAAATATGAGGGTCGAAAAAAAATAAAAGTATATTGCTTATACAATGTAATAAGTCATTACAAAATACTAATACTAACATGCTATTTTCTTTTATCACAGAAATGAAGAAGAAAAACATGGACTCCCATTACTAGACCAAACAGTAAGTATACAATAATAAGGACAACCATAGCAGCATATCACATCCATAGTATCTAATACCTTTGTTCCTTATACATTTGTTTTTCACCCAAAGTTATAAGCAAATATGAATGTGATATGCTGCGGTGGTTGTTGCCAGGGCATAGAGTCTTGGGTGCATGGCCAAATGGCCAAATGGCCATGCACCCAAGACTCTATGCCCTGGCAACAACCACCGCAGCATATCACATCCATAGAGTCAAACATTTCAACTATGATCTATGGGAAACTTTTAATGTCCACGAACAATGTCAGTGTTCTTAGAACACTTTGAACTTGCCAGCGAACAATACGGACACCGTTTTCAGGACAACCCCTACGAACATTTCAGAACAACGAGATAGTTCTTACAACACTTTCAACTTAACAACGAACAATACGGCAGCGTCCTAAGGACACCCCCTACGAACATTCCAGGACACCGGGAGTGTTCTTAGAAGCGTCTTCAGAACACCACCATCTTGTTTATTTGCGAACATTTCAGGACACCGCAAGTGTTCTTAGGACACATTCAACTTGACAAAGAACAATATGGACAGCGTCCTCAGGACACCCTCTACAAACACTCCCCGGACACCGGGATTGTTCTTAGAAGCGTCTTCAGAACACCACCATCGTGTTTATTTGCGAACATTTCAGGACACCGCGAGTGTTCTTAGGACACTTTCAACTTGACAGAGAACAATACGGACAGCGTCCTCAGGACACCCTCTACGAACACTCCCCGGACACCGCAAGTGTTCTTAGAAGCGTCTTCAGAACACCCCCATTTTGTTTATTTGCGAACATTTCAGGACACCGCGAGTGTTCTTAGAACACATTCAACTTAACAGAGAACAATACGGACAGCATTCTCAAGACACCACCTATGAACACTCCCCAGACACAGCGAGTGTTCTTAGAACAGTTTCACGTTGCTTGTGAACAAAACGGACACATATTGACTCCTTAGAACACCCCCTAGTCAGTTTATTTCAGAACACCTGTGATGGGCGCAAACAAATCAAACACAAATAGAACGTCTAACACATAAAAAACACAACTTTCATCCTATCTCATACACTCCCACCCTCCCCAAACACTCCTACACACCAACACACTCTACAAAATACACATTTTGAACAAAGTTTCACCGCGCTGTCCGGGGACGTCCGCGAATCCAATATGGCGGGCGCTACCGAAAAAGCTGACGCGCTTCACGCTCCACGCTGTCCAATCAGCGAACACGTCGCATGTCGGCGGACATGACGCAAGCCCATGGGCCAATCGGGGTGCTTTCCGCGGAGCGAACAGGGAAGTCCATCCGCGAAGCGATCGCAGATATCACTAATTTTTTTGCCTTACATTTTGGTCATTTTTAAAAAAAACTACTGGACAGATTTACACCAAATTTACAAAAGCACGCTTTTGAGACCAGGCCGCCGCTCCTGCCGCAAATTTAATGTAAATCCGTCCAGCGGTTCGGGCTGTAGCCGTGCGCAAAGTTTTTTCCCATTCAGTCTATGGGAAGAAAAAGTTTTGGGACCCCCCCATAACTTTTCCCCCCCTGGACGAATCCTCACCAAACTTTGCAAAAGAATTCAGAGTGACCCAACTACTTCTTTTGCAAAGTTTGGTGAGGATCCGTCCTGGGAGAGCGAAGTTATAAGCCGCCCAAAAAGTGCTCTTCCTATGGAAACAGCAACTTAACCATAACTACATGGCCACTAGCGTGGCCATGTAATATATATATATATATATATATATATATATATATATATATATATATATATATATATATATATATATATATATATATATATATATATGCTCAGTATATATAACAAACATACACATAGATATATGAAAAGATAGGTAAAAAGGGCAGCACCATTAACCATGCAGAAGAAGACACCTTCATCTTGGCCACTATGACACTGCTTAGTCCCTCAGAAGGTAGGCAAATAGATCACTCAGGCTAACGGGGTCTGATGCGGAGCATCCTCCCTCTCAGCGAGACTTCATCACCCAGAGGTATGGATTCTAACTAACTCTGCCACGCAAGGCCCTCTCCTTTATGGGGTTATATACCCACCCTTCTCAGTTGGGTCTGCCCTTGGCCGAAGAGCAGATCACATGTCAAAGGGACAGAGAGTGGAAAAAAACAGTTATAAGTGGAAAAGCCCAGCACCTCTCTCCTCGCATTAATTCCCAGAACCCCATTCCATGCACCTGCAGGACGCTCTGTCTCTCTCTCTCTCTCTCTCTCTCTCTCTCTCTGTATTCGTCCTTCCGTGGACAATACACTAACTATTTTCCACAGTAAATTCACTCATCAATAATATTTGTGTGGCTACGTGACTTTGCTCTGCTTCTACTACTGAAAATGCTGTTCATTAGCTGAGGCCCGCGAAGCCGTAGACTTTTATTACAACGATGGGAGGAGAGTGTCCAAAAATGTCTGCGCACCAATGCCATGTTGTTTTAGCTTGCATTATGCACAAGCATTACACTCTCCTGCCAGGGCATTCTTAGATGCGCACACTTGCAACTGCCTAGTATATTATCCTGCCAGGGCTTCTTTGGATGCGCACTTGCAACTTCCTGGTATACTCTCGTGCCAGGGCTTTCTTGGATGCACACACTTGCAACTGCCTCGTGTATTCTCCTGCAGGGCTTTTATATCTATGCAACTTTTTACACTTCTACTTTGCCTGGTATACTTCCATGTCAGAGCTTTTCTCATACAGGCAATGCACACCCCTCCAAACATAATAGTCTTGTGTGTTTGCTTTTCCTCTTATAACATCTGCCTCGTATATTATCCTGCCAGGACTTCTCGCACATGTGTATTGCACACACTCACAAACTTGAAAGTGTTGTCTTTTTCTCCTGTTTCCCCTTTCAAAGAAATGCTTTTTCGCACTTTCTCTCTCCTATGCTTCATTAATATTTATTTGGTTTTGGCATGGCTACCAATATGCCTCAGCATCCCTGCTTCCCTTGGGTGGACTCACCGGCTCTGGCTGGAGTGTTTTCTTCTCACTGTCAGCTTCCCTTTCCTTTGCTCCCAAGCAGGTCGGCTCTACAGCACTTCCTTTAGCCTCACAGTCTCTTAGAGAGAAGTAGCTTTTTCTCTTCAGCAGTACACCCCAATCAGCTGTGACTGCTGTTTAAATGTCCCGGCTCCAGCCATACGCTCACAACAATTAGAGCACCGCCTGTACTCTTCGTCTTTTCTGCTCTGCACTACTCAGCTCATCTTCCTCGTTCCAGTATCCATGTGGTTATGGGAATGGTAGTCCATTGAGTGTGTTTTACATACAAAGTCTGGGTAAGTGTTCTTTAAGGGCAAGTCAGCTCTGAATGGCTCGCAGGTAGAGTCTGTAAATGTGTTTTCATGAGACTTCCATACAGATCTTGAGGAAAGGTCTTCAGTATTCTTCATAGATAGATGAGGGGAGGTGTTACATTATGCCATTAAAGTATTGGCTAGGGATGTGGTATCCAGAAAACATAAAAGGGAACACCATGCCTTGTCTGATGGTGCCCCACCCCTCTCCTGTGGGTTGTCTCCCCAGTGTGATCTTCCCCCCAAGACCGGTATCAGGTAGTTTTTGCCATCCCCTGGCCACATGTGGGGTGGTCATCGCCAGGAAACAAGTGATGACATCATCGGATTTATCAGGCTATCAAGGTAGATACATTATGTAATGGTGGAGAGTTTATTCCTGGCTGTGTATGATAAACCACAGCTTCTTCTTCCTTCCATCTACTGAGGTTGAGGCATTATGTTATGACAGAGGGTTGCTTCCTGGCTGCCTATGATAAAACACAGTGAGCAGAATTCCTTGAAGAATTTAGATTAAACATGCACATCTGGCATGCATTACCTCCTTGATTGTTGTAAAAGGCAGACTGTGTATAGAACACCACTGGGTTTTAAGGCTGAGCGACCTAGTTTGTAGACTGTGCCCTTCACACTGTCCAGAATAAAACTTTGTTTTTGAGGTCTGGATAATTGAGAGGCTACTCCAGGATGATCCATATCGCTCTTAGAAGTGCCATATTGTTCAATATTCATCTACCACTGAGGTAGAGACATTTTGTAAAGAAGACGGGAGGGGGAAGGTAATGGTTTTCAGACCAAGACACACGAAACACAGCTTCTTGCTATTGGAAGTAAATGGAAAAAAAAACAGAACAAGTTAGGTTCTTTGATTATTTAGGAGTCAGTATCAAGGACAATGGGGGGTGGTTGAAACATCTTGAAAAATCTAGTATAAACTTAAGTGAAAAAAACAGGACCACCAAATCCTTCTTCAACAAACATATGATGTCACCCCCACACAGGATCTTTATAGAAAACATGCCCTGACAGCCTCAACATATGGGGCAGAAATTTGGGGATGTGGGGACAGTCACAGCAATGTACATTTTTGAAACATCTATTAATGCTCCCTTTGAGTGCCCCATCAGCACTTGTACGCCTAGAACTGGATGTACTGCCAGTGGGCGTTTCCATTATATTAAAACCAGTCTTGCACTGGGTGAGATTGTGGCACACAGAGGGCTTAGAGAAACAAAGAGAGAGCTTCATCCATCATACATCTCTGGAGGGATGGTGAAACGTGTAAAGGATACTCTTACAGATCTAGGTGAGACTGAAATATGGGAGATCCCCATGAGTGTGCATGGTCCAACTCAGGTGCTGGAAGTGGGATTGTAGGGATACAGAAAACAGTCCCAAGTGCGGGGGTTGCCAGGAAGACAGGGCAGGTGTGTGACTGGTTGGTGAGGGGACCTGGGCCCGACATCATAGGGTGGCAGGTAACCAGTGGAGTTTCAGTTTCAGCAGGAAAATCAGCAGGGGAGAGGAGGAGAGAAAGCAGAAGCAAAGAGAAAGGTTTTGAGGTGATTGCGGAACCAGAGATAATTCTCCTCATGTTTCAGGGAGGCAGGGAGGCTGTTCCAGAGGGAGGCCCCAGCCAAAGAAAGAGATCTACCACCAACTCGTTGCTTGGAGACCGACTGACCTGAGGGAGTTGGAGGCGGATGAGCGGAGAGCTCGAGAAGGAAGATATTTAGGAAGAGAGAATTGAAGGTATTGAGGCCTCAGGCCCCAGAAGGCCTTGCGGACAATGCAGAGGGTTTTGAACTTAATCCTCACAGCCATTGGGAGCCAGTGCAGGGATTTCAGTCCTGGAGAGATGTGATCACTGGGCTTGAGGCCAAGGACAAGTCTTGCAGCCCTGTACTGGATGAGTTGCAGAGGGCGTAGAGTAGAAGCAGGAAGATTTAGAAAGTCCTATAGCTGGTAACACATTGAATCTTCAACGATAGCACTCTATCCTAAACCACCAACAGTGCCCGCCAACATGCTTGAACTTTGGGCTGCTTAGTGGAGCCTAGCCAGCCACCTATGTCCTAAACCGACGAAAATGCACATAATCATCTGTCAATCTAAACTCTTAGAACCTTCACCACATTGACTGTGGTCACTGACGGCGTTCCAGTCGCAAAGCACATTGAGGCCATACACATGGGGAAACAGTGCTAAATAAATAACCAAATACATTACAATTTATTTTTTTAATTATTATTTAGTGCATTTTAATTTTACAAAAACGTTTCACACAAATGTCATACCAAATTTTTGAACGTATGGTTTCACATTTACATAAAAAGTTTAGACACAAAAAATTATATAATCTAAAACCATTGAAGAAAAGAGAATTCTCCAAATATAAAATCATCTATAAAACAAATTTGCAGCCACAACCGCTCCAATGTACAAATAAACAATTATATTATACATGCTTATTCTTGATGTTTCCTGAATGCAGTTCATCCTGGTTCAGAAATTAAAATTGAATAGCAATCATATTCCCTTACTTCTGTGATGAAATCAATCTCAAGATTTCTATAAGTTTAAATTTGACAGAAAGCTCTCATTTTCATACCAGGATTTTATAGCTTATAACGAAGGCAAATAAGAATTTACCCAAGTGAACAATTCTAAATTTACATTTTGATGCGTCAAACTGTAATTGATTGTATTCCTCTACTCACAATACAAATCTGAGCCTCACATAGGTTGTTCTCAGTACAGCAGACATTAACACCCAGAGTTCCTTTGGGATCCCATATAAAGCTTTAAAAGACCAAACCTAATATCTTACGGCTTATAGAGAAAACACTTCTCATTTATCTATACAGACAATGCTGGCATTAGGTTCATCAAGTCATATTCAATTTTTGTTAACAGGCGACCAAGAGAAAACATAAATGAATTATTAGGATTCGCCATACATTTACGCCACAAGGATTCCCTTGCCAGAGACGTATTTCTTACATTATTTTCCCCCGTATATGCAATTCTCAATTTTTCATAGTGTGCACAGTATATAACTAAGTGTTTTTTTGTCTACAGCTGTTGTTGATGCAAGCAAAATCTACTACTTTCTGTGGTACTTTTTATCCAATGTTTGACACGTTCCAGCGTGTGCAATTGATATAGTCTAAAACACATGTACATGGAAGGAGTCTTTTCACAAGGACACATTCAATATATTTCAATCTAGGCAATCTTTTATGAGAGTATTGCACACATTCTTGATATAGCTGATAATCACTGATCTCTTCTATGGTTAGTGCCCAGTCCCATTGATGTAATTGCTTCTTTGCACACGCAGGACGCATCCAAAGATCTTACTTCGTAATATTGATCACATTTAAAAATGTTGTCCATTCAAGCTTGAAACAGTACCATCGACTGCGGTTTTGACCTCAAAAGCATGTTCGTAAATTCTTGGTATAAGGAGTTTCTAGGAGGTTTAACCATCTTGGCGTATGTATTCAATTGTCTCCATTGAAACCGACCAGATAAAATAGATTAGCCCAATTCAGTGCGTCTACATGATATAGAATTGACCAATCCAAGAATTTGCTTCTAAATGCGTGCTTGAATAGAGTTTAGAAAGCTACTGATATCATATAGGCATACGTCAACACCATATGGATTGCTGCAGTTAGTGAAAAGGTACAGTATCTTTTGGATATGGTTTTTAACTGTGACATCATAGGTCTTAATTTCTGGTTTAGAGATCTGTGCCAGTTACCCTGAGAAGACACATCAGACAGATCATACCCAAAATAGCTAAATTCAGTTAGCCTTTCTATAAATACCCCATTTAGTGTCCAGCAAAATGAGTAAATATTCCTTTTACCATTGAAGACTAATATTTTTGATTCAACAGCATTGGCCCGCAGATTTTGTTCTGAGGCCTATCTTGAAAATGCCTATAGTTTATTCTGTAGTCCATATGTTGTTCTGTCGAATAAAAAAATATCATCAGCAAAAGTGAGCCAATTTAGTCGCAGATGTCCTATTCTAATCGGAAATGTGATCACCTGATTCAAAATTTGCTTCAATGTCTGAAAGGTATAGATTAATCAGGGTAGAGGCAAGGTTGCCCCCCTGCTTCTCCCCCATTTGTGTAGTCATTTCTCCTGTGAGAGCCCCTTGCTTGTTGATTCGGACTCCATAAGAGGTGTCACTGTGTAACATAGCTATTGCTTGGATGATCGATGTTGAAAATCCCAGTTTGACCATTTTAGTCCAAAGGAGTTTGCGAATGACGCAATCAAAGGCATAACTTAAGTCCAGCAAGGCCATATAGACTTGAGCTCCTGCTGTTTTCTGGACTGCAATGTAGCACATGAGATTACACAGTTGCATTTAGAGCTGTTCACATGTGTTTCCAAAATCCAGTTTGATGTTGTGATAACAAATTATGCTTTCTAATGAAGTCTTCAATCTCATTTAATATTAAGATAGTGAAGACCTTATATGATGTGTCCATCAAGGCAATCGGACGATAGTTATTAGGTTCCGCTGGATTCCTTTTTTATATATGGGAATGATCAAAGATGTTCGCCAAGATCGAGGGATTTTACGAGTGTTGAATATATTTTCAAATTTCAACTTGAGAATGCCTGCCCAAAAAATTGCATCTGTCTTTAACACACATGCTGTCATGCCCTGAGGCCTATGAATAGTTCAATTTCCCTATGGCCCACATGATGCCATCAATAGACCATTGGATTTGTGGCAGAGATGATCAATTAATCACTTGGAATGCAATAATACGATATGCAACAGGAAGTTGGAAGGCTAAAGTAATATACTTGGACCAATTATCTGCTGAGGTAGATGTATACATGAAATCCAAATTCATATTTGTTTTATCTTTGAGCATATTCCAAATAGATCTGATATCATGTTTGCAGAAATATTTTTACTGTGGCCTGATTATCAGATATACAAGACTTATGTTTATGAATCTTACAGGCATTCTTGTATGTCGAAGAATTTGTTTTTTTAAAGTAATATTCTTTTGTGTAGACAAATTCCATCTTCCTAAAGATCATAAATCTTTGTTTTTCTGCCATTTTAAAATGGCAATTTCCCACTGATATCTATGTGGGTGTTGTGAGATATTTGGGGCATTGTGACGTGCTATAAGTGCCAGTTGTTCACAAACAATATGATTGTTATATGCCTCTATCCAACTAATGTCCTGAATTGAATATGATACATTTGGATCAAACCTTATAGTAGTGCCAAGCTTGGAAATCAGGTGATTACAGAGCTTCTTATTCCAATGAACTGAGAGTAGTGGACACTCCATTTCCACTAAGCTCTGTTCAGGAACCTTCTCCAAGTATTTGCACTTGCTCGTCAATTCAATTGAAATAACACAGTGATCGCTATATCCGACTTCTGAAATTTCACGTAGTCCAACTTGGTCAATCAAATTTGCTGATATATAGAAAAAGTCTATAGTTGAATATGCATTCCCTCTGTGCCACGTATATCTAGGAGCATCATGTGTACATTCAACTACAAACATGTTCCATGCGGCAAAGTAATGATTCCAACGATAGCCCAAATTAGCAGAGTGCAGATCAGCAATTGAAATTCACCGACTACTGATTTTACTAGGAAATCTGGAGCAATTTGTATTGAAATCACCTCACATAAGGATCTTATAGTTGGGATTATGCAGTAAAGCATTTTTGAAAATCAAATACAGGATGTCCATTAACCTATAAATCCTCATTTTGGGGTGATTGAAATATAGAGCAATTAGAAGATACACATCCAAATCATCCTCAATTTGATTAATTTCAATGGCTAATAGCGCATCGGGGGAATTTATTAAAGTGGCATGCATATTCAAAGTGTTTTTGATTAAAATAGCAAGGCTGCTAATAGGGCGTCACACACCTGTTTTTTTAGCAGGAGAAGAAAATGTGGTATAGCCATCCACACACATCTGATTTATATACATAGTTTTCTGCAGGAAAATAATGGAAGCTGTGGCAAAGAAAAGGTGTGACCTTAAACATGCAAAACAATTGTTAAAACCACACACATTCCATTAATTAAATTTAAGCTTCGTATGGCTAAGAATTTGATTTTGGAGGCTCTGTACCCAATATAGTTTTTAACAGATTTTCCACCCCGGACCAATCTTTTATGTTTGAGGCAATGGCTGTCAGATGAGATATAATATCGAGTTGTGTACTAGCAGAAGGCACACTATTAACTGACATCACAGAGACACTAGTGGACTGAGGTAATTGATGGTCAATGAACTAGTATGCATGTGTATGAATTCCTAACATATCAAGGTCCTAACGATATTCACAAATTTGTTTGAGTATAATCGGAGGGTTCACTTGGCATATCATTCTGAAGTTATTATCAGGTGCAAGTTGTACCCAATCTACAACGTTAGAATTGAAAATTATTAACATGGGAATCATGTTGAAGATTTTGAATATAAATGAATGATTAAGGCGTGATTTACTGTCAATTGCCGGATCACTGATCCACCCCATAAAAGTACATGTGTTAGCTGCTAATACCGACACTTCTTGTAAGTCTGACCGCTCTTCGTCAATTTCAACATTAAGATCGATAGTTTCATTTGTACCAGGATGGGTTAGATCCGACAGAATGGTATCCTTGCTTTTATATGGTGTTTTGCCATCACTACAACCCGCTTGGAACTGCATAGGTTGGAGAGACTGCACTTTGCAGTCACTACTAGATGAAGGCATAAGAGATGTAGTGGCACTGTTCGGGATATGAGTGTCTAAAGTTTGCCTATTGTCATTCTTACCCAATTTTATAATATTTATATTAAGAAGATAGAAGGACGATAATTGGAATTGTTTGCACTCTGACAATACAGCATTGGCAGTTACTAGCTTATGTTGTACTTACTTAAATGCTTTTTGATTTTGATTCCCAACTGATTTAGATTCAAGTGCTATTTCTGTGTAACCCTCAGCTAGCATATTTTTCTCTTTTTTTTCTTTTTCTTGGGTATAATTTTAGGCTCTAAGTCAGCAGATGTTTTTTTTCTTCACTTTTTTTAATTAAGCATTTTAACAGATACAAAAGTAACCAGGGAAACCCTGGTATCAACCATTCAGAACACAGAACATAAATGCTGGTCTTTATTTCCCCAGAATGACAAACACTACTTTCCTCCCATCCCCATGCTTATGACACTACCAAGTCCAACCAAACGGTGGGTACAAGTAACAATGAGCAAAAACCCCATGAGGAAAGGTAATCAACTACAACTGATGCATTGGGGTGGCAATCATAGCACAAGTGATTACAAGATTCCAGTTGCTAAAGAAGCACAGGGCCCCCTTTCAGCGGCTGGGGGTCAGAGTCTCAAAGCACTACATTGTTCACTCAGGAGAACCACGGACCATTCTAACAGAAAGGAGGTAATTTTGTTATTGGTAATTGTGGATTCATATGTAAAGATGGCACATAACTTAGCGAGCCACTCCGCTTTAGAAGGGGTAAAAGAGTGTTTCCACTTTTGAGCGAGGGTCAGTCTTCCGGCAATCAACATTGCCTCCACCACTTTCGGAAAGGCGCTCTCCTCAGAGTCTGGGGCCGCGTGCCCAGTAGGAGCTCTAGGGGGGGCAAGCAGGGTGCTGTGCCCACAATCTCCTTAATCCAATTTAAAATCTTGGACTAGTAAATCTGCACTGACAAACACTCCCACCACATGTGGTGCCAGGTTCCACGTTGTGCACATTCTCTAGGGCAGAGAGGGGACATTACCCCGAACATCCTAGAGAGCCTAGCTGGGGGGAAATTCCAGGTGTGTAACATCTTGAAGTTGTGCTCCATAGCTGAGGTGTACAGGGACCCTGAGAAGAGAGTTCTAAAAATTGCTCCGCATGTTGCCTCCCCGAGATCCATCGCCATCCTTTCCTCCCAAAGGCGTTTGAAGGATTGTCTGCCCTCCAGGTTCGCTGTAACTAGAACTCTATAGATCTTAGAGAGAGAGCCATTCCTTGTAGTAAATGCCACCATACTTTTCTCAAAGGGTTTGAGGGGACGGGCCAAGTCAGCACGCCACCTAGGGTGAGTGAAAATCCCTTTCAGGTGTAAATATTCGAATACTGTGAGCGGGCTGTCCCCCATAGCTTCAGACAGTTGGTGATATTCAATGAAAGCAGTCTGGCGGAACAGCTGAGCAGCCCTCTCCAGGCCCATATCAGACAAAAACTGGGAGTCCCGTAAGCCCTTGGTGGCTAGATTGAAGGTGGGGCCCCACAGAGAGGTCAAGAGGGACGGCCAGGAGGACAGAATTTTATTTTCCTTGTCATTTTTTTAGGAGGCCCATAGCACGGCCAGAGTTGGGTGTGACCTGAGGCGGGTAGGGAGGGACTTAAAAGGGGCCCACAGGAGATCTTGGACCTTTTTAGGATGGGTGTGGTTGTCCTCAATATTGGTCCAATAAGTGCCCATGTCGTCCCTCATGTGCTCAAACATAACCCTGTGATGAGCTGCCTTGTGGTATAGCCTAAAGTCAGGAAGTCCAAAACCTCCAAAGGGTTTTGGTAAAGTCAATGTCGAGTGCATAATTCTTGGCTTATTACCACCCCAAATGAACGCTGGACCTGGAGCATGCAGTGTCGTAAAAAAAGCCTCAGAATTGATAATGGGGAGAGCCGAGAAGAGGTAAAGGAGATGGGGCAAAATATTCATTTTGACTGTGACCATGCAGCAAAACCACGAGAGCGTTAAAGGGGCCCACCATAAGAGATCTCTACTTATTTTGGCCAGGATCGAGGGGAAGTTCGAATCAAATAAAGCTTCTAGGTCCCTTATGAGGAATACCCTCAAGTATGCGGTGGCCTTACGTTCTATTCTCATTCCCTTCAGTTCTTTTTTCCCCCTAATGTTGTTGTCTCTATCCCCCACAGGCATTATGCAAGACTTAGAGAGATTGATCTTAACTCCAGAAAATACTCCAAAGGTGTGAATTAAATTGAGAAAGTTCTGGAGGGAGTAACAGGGATTGGTCAAGTAAGCCAGTATGTTGTCGGCTAAAAGTGATAGTTTAAAATCGTAGTCTCCATAACAGACTCCAGCGATTTTGTGTTCTAGCCTGATAAAAATGGCCAAGGGCTCCATCACCAAGGCATATAGGATGGGAGAGATAGGGCACCCCTGTCGGGCACCTCTAGAAAGGTGAAGGGATGCCAACACTGCGCCATTTACTGAAACCCTCGCCGATGGAGCATTATACAATTTGCGATCCACCTGCAGAACTTGTCTCCCAGACCCATCCTTTGGAGGACCTTGCCTATGTAAGGCCATTCGACCCAGGCAAAGCCCTTTTCCGAGTCCAACGAGAGCAGATAAGCTTCTGCATCATGTTCCGAAGCTTCGTGCAAAAGGTCCAGGGTCTTTCTCACATTATCTGCGCCTTGCCTGCCGGGGATGAAACCAAACTGATCACTGTGCACCAGGGAGGGGAGATGTTTCGCTACTTTATTGGCGAGGAGCTTGGACAGGATCTTGACATCCGTGTTAAGAAGGGAAATGGGGCGATAGGATTAGCATTGAGTAGGGTCTTTCCCCTCTTTAGGGATTACCACAATAAGGGCAGGCATCATGGAATGAGGGAGGGAACCTGTTTCAAGAGCAGCGTTGAACATTTTGGAGATAAACGGGGCCAAGGTGGAGTGGAATGACTTGTAGTAGCAAACCGTGAAACCATCATCCCCCAGAGTAATACCCCCTTTCAGGGTGATTATGGTATCTATTATCTCCTGAGGGGTAATTGGGAGTTCAAGGGGGTCGGCCTTCTCGGGAGGGAGGCAGGGGATGGGTAAGGAATCTAAAAAGAGGTCAACATCAGTTCCATCCCCAGATTATGCAGATGTTTATAAGCGTTCATAATACTGATGGAACTGTTCAGCTATTGAGGGATCACTTATGCATTTCTCTCCTTCCGGCAATCAGAGAGAATCCACTCGCCTATTATTCCTAAAGTCTCTCAGCCTCCAGGCAAGGATCTTATCCGCCTTCTCCTGCTTTTCCATATACCGTTGTTTAAGGAAGGCAAGTTTCCTTTCCGTCTGGCCAACTAAAAGAGCTGCAAGTTTTGACTTAAGCTTTTGGAGCTCCACCCTTTTACCCGTGAACATTCGGGATTTTAATTTCCCCCCTTGCTGGATAGCAGCTATCTTCTACCTTAAGCATTTCTCCTCATTCTCTCTTTCCCTCTTCCTCCTTGAGCCCATCCCCATAAGGACACCCCTGATTGTAGCCTTGAAAGCATCCCAAACCCCCATTATGCCCACCTCCCCATTATCATTAATTGCAAAGTACTCCTTTATGGCTGTCAAGAGGGTTTGAGAGATATCTTTATCCTGCAACAGGAGGTCATTACATGACCAATGTGATCTATCAGGTGGGGGCAGAGGAACTCCTATACAAATTCTAACCAGGTTGTGGTCAGAACACGGTATAGAATCGACATTAAAGTCGGATATGCGTTCCAGAATTGAGGTGTCCACCAAAATATAATCTATCCTGGAGAAGGTTGCATGGGGTCTGGAGAAGAATGTGAAAATGGGTCATGGCTCTGCTTTGCCTTATGTGAATATGGCAAACCTAGCTCCCCATTGACTCTTTGGAACATGGCTGCCATCCTCCTCTGTGTGTGGGTGTCTGTGTGTGGGTTTGCTGAACTTCTGTCACTCTCAGGGTTGAGAACCATTTTAAAGTCACCACCCACCAATAGGGTGCCCTCCGTAAAGACCTTGATTTTTAATTCAATTTCTCCCCAGAAGTGGTCTTGGACCTCATTTGGGGCATATATAGAACCGCTGTTACCTTGCTGCCCCTGACTTCCCCCTTAACCATAATGTAACGCCCTTCATGGTCAGTGCGCTGGGACTTCAGTGAGAAATGGGCCTTGGCAGATACTAGGAGTGCTACTCCTTGTTTTGCAGCTATATATGAGGCGTGAAATGTGTGCTGAATAGATTTAGCCCTATCAGTTCTTTCCTCTTAACCCAGTGGGTCTCCTGGAGTAAGAGAAAGTGTAATTAAATTCTCTAATCACCAACAAGCTTTTATTGGGCGAGTTTAGCCCATGCATGTTCACTGACTCCAACGTCAGAGTGTGATTTGTGTCATCCATCGGGGGGAGGATAGTCTCCTAAAAATCCACTCAGAGAACACAAAATATTCAACACCCCTCCTTGCCTCCATGAACATTTGTTACATATAAAGGAACCTGTACCCACATAGAACCATTCATCACTTGGTAGCAGAAAAACTGAATAGCCAAGAACAAACTAGAACAATATTCCCCACACCGCACCCCCACGAGCGCCTGGACTATCTGCGACACCAGAATTGCCGATAGGCCAGGCCACCATTGCCTGCCCCCTCAGGGCTTTCAAACTCCACAGTACGATTTCTAAGAGCCCCCCTCACCCCTCTAACTAGTAAATCGGGCATTATCATTCGCCCCCCCACCCCGCCTCCTGGAAAGAGCCAGACAAATAAGAAAGAAATACAAACATCATCATTTCCTCAGGAATAGAAACATGAGTAATCAAGATCTGGAGGACTCCACAGTGGAGTCACTTTTGTACAATCAAGGGTTGGAATTCACCAACCCTGCAAGGCCCTTCCAACCAAGATGGGAAACCCCTCAGTTGTTGGAGGATCGGGGGGAGGATGGGGTGACTCTCCTGAACTTTCTGTCACCCCGAACCCTGCATCTCTCGGTTTTTGGGGCCCGGGTAGTTCTTTCCCCCGGTCAGCTGGCGCCGATTGCATGGAGTGGTCACCCAGAAGCTCCTGAGACACTCTATGTGTATCATCCTCTGTGACCAGGGTGTACTTATAGCCCTCAAGTTCAAACAAAAGTGTCAAGGGGTATCCCCATCTGTATTGCACACCCTTTGATTGCAGCATTTCTGTCAGGGGGGCACAAAGACGGCTTCTTGCCTGGGTAAAGGCTGACAAGTCTTGGTAGATCGAGATTTGTGCAATTTCCCAGCTAATCGGACCCTTCCTTTGTGCTAGTTCCAGGATCTTGCTCTTCTCAGCGAAATAATGAAACCTTACCAGAACCGATCTGAGACCTCTGCTGGAGGCCCCCACCCTGTGCGCCCTCAATCGTTGTTTCACTGGTATTGCCTTTGTCAAAGAGTTTACTGATAAAGGCATTGACTTCTTTAATGATATCAGCCTGAGTCTCACCCTCTTGCTCCGGAATGCCTAGGAATCGTGGTTGCATCGGCGATCCCAATTTTCTAAGTCGTCAAGCTTTAGAGTGAACTTCTCCTCTCTTCTTTCCAGTTCGGCCAGGGGCATATCAAGCTGGGTCTCAAGGAGGTCGACAGAGGAGCTGTTTGCTTCCAGGGCTTGAACCCGGTCATCTATGGTGTCCACATTCTTATCAAGAGTATCCAGTCTTTTACCAATGTCCGCTCTGAAGCCACGGATTTCCTCCAGCAAGGCCGCCTAACCCTTTGAGACGGAAGTAGCATCTAGTAGCTCTAGCTGTGTTGGGATGGACATGTTGATGGAGAGAGGGTGAGGAGCTGGCGTGTGGCAGAATTTTTGGAGAGTTTCAACCAAGTCCATGAATGCACCACCGGCTCCAGGGCTCACTCCGGGCCATTTATAAAGCTTGGTTTGCAGAGGGCACTTAGGACCACTGGTGTATACAGAGGCACATTACTGAGGAATCAGAAATGGGGGGGGCACATGTCTGTGACAGTTAGAAGTGGGAGTTGGGTTGAGTGGCCGGATCACACCTGGTGTAGTCCGCTTAGGCGCATGTCCCAGTGATTAACAGATCCCACTCCAGCCTCCCCAAGGTGGAGAAAGTTTGAGAGATTGCACCATTTCCCAGACAAAAGGTTCCTGTAAGAGTGGAATAATCTAATCAGGACTCACTACAGGGCCTGGCAGTGGGTAGACGGGGGGAGAACACTTGAATCAGAAGGCTGAGATGCTGGGTCGGATGCAAAGAAGCCTGCACTACTGTGGGTGGTCCATCGCTGTGAATGAAGGAGACCAAAGCTCATGACATAGGTTCCAGGGTCCAGATAGGGCTCACTCTGGATTTTAACAAGAAAGCTCTGTGGGAGCCGAGGAGTGCTGGAAGTCACAGTGGCAGGGGTCAGGCGAGACAGAGCTGAGGCAGGCTATCCAGAATCTATTCACAGTGAGCATCGTCTGCCTCGGGGTATCAGGCTCAGGAGTCCATTCCATCAGGCGTGGAGGTTGTGCTTTGGGTGATCCTTGGCATGGAGGTTGTGCCATGGGTGATCCACAGAAGATGGACGTCTCCCCGGGGTCTATAGTACCTGGTGCAGGCAATGTGGAACTTTAGGGGCGGGCTCCCACGAAGTGGATGGGCTCTTCTGCGGGCTGCACAGGAGAGCAAGGAGCGCCCCAGCTGGTATGACGTTGAGGGTGGGAGAAGGGGGGGCTCATGCTTTCTAACTCTTGCAGTTACCCCCAGAAGCCGGGCCCCAGGGCCCCCTCTATGGGAGGGTTCCGGTAAGCAGGAGTGGCTCACCTCGCGCTGCCCCCCCCACTGCCCGCACGCTGCCCGCACTTAACTTTATCACTTCCCTTTGAAGGGTGATAGGATGTGTCTTGGAGGTTCTCGGGCTTTGTCCTCCTCCGTTGGTGGATCCTCTGCACTCGCCACCCCACCAGAGGCTCCCAGCAGGATGCCCCGGTGCCCAGGCCTACCGAGATCCACGATGGGGTGGGGGCAGGCGGCAAGGAGCCCGCTGCTGCTCCGATCAGGCAATGCGCCGTGGGTGTCCAAACTCTCCATTGTGCTCTGGAGACTTTCATCAAATGAGGGTCCCGAGGTGCTGCCTGGACAGTGAAGCAGATGCCTCTTTAGGCATTCAGATTAGATTGCGCTGGCTGGCTCCGACAAGGCTGCCGCACCTTGGAAGAAGCGTGTGCACTCTGCCTCCTCTTTTCTTTGGAGACCCCTATCTATGGATCTACGGCACCTCGAAGCGTCAGAGTTGAACAGTTTGGCCCTCCCGGAGTTCAGCCGGCCTGGGGGGGGGGGGGGTCATGTCTCCACTCCTGAGGGGGTAGGGGGGCACAATCCCCTTCAATCTGACCCGGAGGAGGAGACAGGCAGAGATGGTTCACCACATCTCAGCGCCCCCTTGTGGCTCCGTCAGCAGATGATTTTAAGGAAGGATCAGGCATATAGAGGGCTTTCCTGCTTTCCTCATTGAACTGCTGCAAATCTAGTATAACCTCCTCATTAACACAGATGATAGAATTATTGCTATTGGTTCTCTGGATGTTAAGCTTGGTAGTGAGAGGGACGTTAGTTTTCTTACAATTTTTTTCAGTAAGGGATTTTTTCATAACTCTTCTTTTAATTGCCCTTAGATGCAACCATTTTTGCTTGCGTGATAGAAAACCACCTGAAATCGGCCCGTCAACACCAATATCAACAGTTATACTTCCAGTGGAAAGAGTGGTATCTATCTCCTGAATGTGATCTATCTCTTGCTGCTCAATGATATTTATTAGAGCAGATGGGATATCAGGAGTGTCATTGGAGTATGAAGTTTGCATTTCACTAAGGCTTAAAGCTATATGATGGCAAGTTGCGATAAGTGTGCTGCAAGTTGTGAGATCATGTTTTCAAGTTTATCTGGTTGCACACAGCAGCGAACATTATTTGAATCCGCTTTGCCACTTTCAACCAACCTAGGCTCTTGCTCCACAGGAGCAGAGGAGGTTACCGCCTGTGCATAGGAATGTCTCGAGAATGAGGAAAAGTTCCTATGAGCATGTGTCTGAGATTGTTTTTTATCCACTGACAGCCCGAATGTTTGGGAACTCTTATTTTGAGTTAATCTGCCTATTGATTCCTCGCCAATGACTTTGTTCGAGTCAATAGTGCCTGCCATTTTATCACATAGGATCCCTTCCATTTTGTACATTTTTGCAATCAGTTCAATGGATGTGTCTTTTAGAGCCCTCATTTCTAGATGTGTCAAATCATGCCCTTTATCTAAAAGGTTCAAAATGCAGCTTAAAACCGGAAATTGTTGGTCCATGTTTTCAAAGTCCTGTATTGCCGACAACATCCCCAAAAGGGTAATGTGAGATGCTTCATAAGTTGTTAAAGGAGATGGTTTCAAATCTACTGGACTGGAGCAAATTTGAGGTATTTGCTCAGTGTCAAGATTTGAATTACTCAATGTGGGGTCAGAGGGAGGAGTGCATGTGCCAGGTAGTTCTTGCAAAGGAGAAAAAACATTCTGGGAATTGCCAGTTGGTTTCTGACCTTCCACAACCTGTATTTGGTGCAGAGGTACATTCTCATCCCCCCTCCCTTTCCAGATGCGGGTGTAGATAGACCGAGAGACAGTCGAGTGTGCTTGCCCAGTTCATCCTTTACCACAGGGGCCATCATAGAAAAATCGGATAGGCCACTGGAAGGATGATTAGGCATCTCTGGGTGCAGGCATATGGAGGAAGTTAGTTCTCGCATGTTAAGGAAACTGTGTTGGATGGCGTGATCACAATCATACATATCTTTAATAGGAAACTATTTCCGTTTCTTAGCATTGTCCACATCTGCATGTATGAGAATGCTGCATCTTGAATAAAGTCTTCACGTTTAATAGTCTGTGGTGCAGTAAAATTATCTGTTTCCTTCTTTGCATTTTTTTTCTTTTTGAGAAATTACTGCATACAATCATCAATCATCAGTGGTGGTGCGTGGCAGCAAAAGGGCTTACTTTATTCACTGATTTAGAGGATTGACTTGAAGCCTTACGGATTTTTCCACACCGTGAACTGCTGGCCATGATGGTTTGGAAAAACAAGCCAACAGGCCACTGTTAGATATCTACTCTATCACCTGGCTAACCAGTCACCAATGAATTCCCAAATGCAGAGGGCAGTACCGAAGAATTGAAGAATATATTCGTCAGTTAAATACGCACAGCTCACGTTTAACTAATTTGCTATTTATAACTACTTTGCTGCAAGACCGTGCACATAAAATATGCAACAAAGCTTTTCTCAGATGTAAACAAACAAAACTTTCACCAGCCCAAAAGCAGCAATTGAGCACCAGACTTAAGGTATGCAGGCTTCCGCCCGTACAATGCAAATATAAAGTGCATTACTTCACACGCAAACACAGGACAATGTAGTGAAGTGGGAGAATGGAAAACCAGACTCCCGTCCTTCACCTCTCGCGCTTGGCCTAGAGGGTCGCGGCCCAGACACCCGCCACGAGAAGAGTTTGCCCATTTACCAGATGACCAAATACCCTGGTACAGAAACATACGGATGTGTCCATCTGCCTGCCCAACAGCCCGCACTGGCCATGCCGACACCTGCGGCACGGACCAACTAGACTGAAATCTACACATCGTTAGAGATGCCATGACGACCTAGATAACGGGAAGCACCGCTGAACTATTATACACGCTGAACATTTCCACACCAATCTACACGAAGAACATACTCAGTGCTCTGACGTAGGCGACAGGCTTATTCACGGACGTGCATCTTTATTATTTTTACATAGGCTTTCAGAATGCAGAAACGCAAGACGCACCATGAGCTCATTTATAACGCTTGCTCACGCTTCTCTTGAAACCCGTTACCATCATGAGAGATATAATGGAAACACGATACTGGCCATGAAACTGTATGCCACTATAACCTAAAGCATCCATGCACTAAATGGATTACTCGTGCACCAGGCCCAAGTAGGCCTCAAGCAAGAGTTCCCGTGGACATTAACAAAGCAAAAGTCAGGTTGCTGAGCCTGCAGAAAGAACCCAGTGGAGCAACCAGCCAAGGTCGTAATGTTGCAAACCCACAGTCAAGAAACAAATCTTCAAAGGCACGATGTTGCAACCTCGCACTCCACGTACCAATGTTAAAATCATATCTGCAAATTAAACCAGACATACAGTGGAAAAACAATATTAATTGTGCAGAATTATGCCTCAAACACGGTCCCTCCCCACGTGACCAAGCCGAACCTGACGAGATGCCAAAACCCAGGAGAGAAAAGGCGTCTGGGTACCTCGCTACGAGACGCAGGCCGACACACTTGAAAGGCTCAATGGACACCTGCTACAGTGGGAACGGTCAGTCTCCCACCTATGAATAAATCCTCACATTGCCTGCACGTACCCATATTGAAACACTGTTGCAACCACAGGTGCACCGTGTGCTGGGAACAACGGTGGTCCCAGGCTGGGGAGCTCACGGATGCACCAATCAGAACATGAGGTTCTTATCTCAGACGTCAGTAACGTTAGCCAATCCTCAGGGGTCTTCATGTAACAATTCTTATGTATCTAATTGTAGGGACAACCCAGATATACCACCTGACTACACCTTAACCACTAATATCATTCTCTATAGGCGTACTATACTAACCCCACCACTCGAGCAACCAATCAAGAGTGGCGATAGGTTCTTTTGGTAACTTTTTGGAATGACGCAAGTAGCGCGTCATAATGTAGTAAAAAGGGCCTGCGAGCCCCACTATTGTGTGTGTGTCAGGACGAACGCGTACGCTCCTTGACCCATCCCTGCCGTTTGCATAATAAACGACAGAAGTTGCCTTGCTCCTTGTGTGTGCCTCATACTCTGTCTCGATCCGAGATATACACGGGAGGAGTTGGGGCCTCCCTGCCCGGAGGTCTGCGGACGGCCCGGCCGACCCCGGCAGAATCCCCCCCGACAAGTTGGAGGCACTGCTGAGATCTGTTTAAGATCGACTTTTATTTTTTATTTTTCCAGGCACTCCCGTTGCGGGGAGGCCCGGCGGCGCGGCCCCCTCTGCCGTTGCCCCCTTCTGAGGACTACAGGACCATCGCGGAGCTGCGAGAGGACCGGACAGCGCAATCCGGATATTGGCCCTCGGGAGCCGGTTGAGAAG
Organism: Ambystoma mexicanum; assembly: GCF_040938575.1. Taxonomy (NCBI): domain Eukaryota; kingdom Metazoa; phylum Chordata; class Amphibia; order Caudata; family Ambystomatidae; genus Ambystoma; species Ambystoma mexicanum. Next base: position 557,852,001 of record NC_090928.1, read on the forward strand.
TATCCCGCCCGCGGTCGGCGAGTGTCCAGACGTGGTCCAGACGAGGGGAGGTGGCGAGCCGCTTGGAGGGGTGCACGCAGTCGAGCGGCCCTGCATCGAGGGAACTTGGTGAGCATGACACGCACAACAAGCAATGCGAAATTGTGAGGGAGGGGGCGGAAGTAAATAAGGGAGGAGGGAGGTATTGTAAAAAGGTGGGGTGAAGGTTTAATTGAGTGATGATAATGGAATGAATGGTAGTGAATTGAGTGCGAGAGAAGGCGGCTAACGTTACGCGAAAGAGGGGGGCAGGGCACGAGAACAACACGTGCAGACGCTCGCAACAAAAAGCTAACGTTACGCGAAAGAGGGGGGCGGGGCACGAAAACATCACGTGCAGCCGCTCGAAAGACACTGATTGGCCTAAATCGCGACTACGTGTGAGGGTGGGTGTGTGTGGTTTCCTACGATTTGACATTTATCATTCAATGAGTAGATGAGGTTCCCTATTGTTCGAGCATAACAGATGTCCAAGACATACATGATTATCGTGTGTATTTCATACATTAACCATTCAGTAGCGCATGAACAGCAGCAGAAAATGAGAATTAAATAATACCTGCATGTTCACTTTCAGAAGTAAAATGCTCTTATTGCTTTTCATAGATTAGAGAAAAAAAAATAAAAAGAATGGCATGGTACTCACCCCCCACACCCAAACAGCACAACAGCACTTGCAAGGCACTTCCGGGTACGCACGCGGGTGCACTGTGCTCTTGATGGCTGCCGGGAGTCAGGGGGCGGGGCGCAGCCAATCTAAATGAAAAAAAAGAAAAAAGCAACGTAAAACAGTTAATGTGGGACGGCCAGGAGGACAGAATTTTATTTTCCTTGTCATTTTTTTAGGAGGCCCATAGCACGGCCAGAGTTGGGTGTGACCTGAGGCGGGTAGGGAGGGACTTAAAAGGGGCCCACAGGAGATCTTGGACCTTTTTAGGATGGGTGTGGTTGTCCTCAATATTGGTCCAATAAGTGCCCATGTCGTCCCTCATGTGCTCAAACATAACCATGTGATGAGCTGCCTTGTGGTATAGCCTAAAGTCAGGAAGTCCAAAACCTCCAAAGGGTTTTGGTAAAGTCAATGTCGAGTGCATAATTCTTGGCTTATTACCACCCCAAATGAACGCTGGACCTGGAGCATGCAGTGTCGTAAAAAATGCCTCAGAATTGATAATGGGGAGAGCCGAGAAGAGGTAAAGGAGATGGGGCAAAATATTCATTTTGACTGTGACCATGCAGCAAAACCACGAGAGCGTTAAAGGGGCCCACCATAAGAGATCTCTACTTATTTTGGCCAGGATCGAGGGGAAGTTCGAATCAAATAAAGCTCCTAGGTCCCTTATGAGGAATACCCTCAAGTATGCGGTGGCCTTACGTTCTATTCTCATTCCCTTCAGTTCTTTTTTCCCCCTAATGTTGTTGTCTCTATCCCCCGCAGGCATTATGCAAGACTTAGAGAGATTGATCTTAACTCCAGAAAATACTCCAAAGGTGTGAATTAAATTGAGAAAGTTCTGGAGGGAGTAACAGGGATTGGTGAAGTAAGCCAGTATGTTGTCGGCTAAAAGTGATAGTTTAAAATCGTAGTCTCCACAACAGACTCCAGCGATTTTGTGTTCTAGCCTGATAAAAATGGCCAAGGGCTCCATCACCAAGGCATATAGGATGGGAGAGATAGGGCACCCCTGTCGGGTACCTCTAGAAAGGTGAAGGGATGCCAACACTGCGCCATTTACTGAAACCCTCGCCGATGGAGCATTATACAATTTGCGATCCACCTGCAGAACTTGTCTCCCAGACCCATCCTTTGGAGGACCTTGCCTATGTAAGGCCATTCGACCCAGGCAAAGCCCTTTTCCGAGTCCAACGAGAGCAGATAAGCTTCTGCATCATGTTCCGAAGCTTCGTGCAAAAGGTCCAGGGTCTTTCTCACATTATCTGCGCCTTGCCTTCCGGGGTGAAACCAAACTGATCACTGTGCACCAGGGAGGGGAGATGTTTCGCTACTTTATTGGCGAGGAGCTTGGACAGGATCTTGACATCCGTGTTAAGAAGGGAAATGGGGCGATAGGATTAGCATTGAGTAGGGTCTTTCCCCTCTTTAGGGATTACCACAATAAGGGCAGGCATCATGGAATGAGGGAGGGAACCTGTTTCAAGAGCAGTGTTGAACATTTTGGAGATAAACGGGGCCAAGGTGGAGTGGAATGACTTGTAGTAGCAAACCGTGAAACCATCATCCCCCAGAGTAATACCCCCTTTCAGGGTGATTATGGTATCTATTATCTCCTGAGGGGTAATTGGGAGTTCAAGGGGGTCGGCCTTCTCGGGAGGGAGGCAGGGGATGGGTAAGGAATCTAAAAAGAGGTCAACATCAGTTCCATCCCCAGATTATGCAGATGTTTATAAGCGTTCATAATACTGATGGAACTGTTCAGCTATTGAGGGATCACTTATGCATTTCTCTCCTTCCGGCAATCAGAGAGAATCCACTCGCCTATTATTCCTAAAGTCTCTCAGCCTCCAGGCAAGGATCTTATCCGCCTTCTCCTGCTTTTCCATATACCGTTGTTTAAGGAAGGCAAGTTTCCTTTCCGTCTGGCCAACTAAAAGAGCTGCAAGTTTTGACTTAAGCTTTTGGAGCTCCACCCTTTTACCCGTGAACATTCGGGATTTTAATTTCCCCCCTTGCTGGATAGCAGCTATCTTCTACCTTAAGCATTTCTCCTCATTCTCTCTTTCCCTCTTCCTCCTTGAGCCCATCCCCATAAGGACACCCCTGATTGTAGCCTTGAAAGCATCCCAAACCCCCATTATGCCCACCTCCCCATTATCATTAATTGCAAAGTACTCCTTTATGGCTGTCAAGAGGGTTTGAGAGATATCTTTATCCTGCAACAGGAGGTCATTACATGACCAATGTGATCTATCAGGTGGGGGCAGAGGAACTCCTATACAAATTCTAACCAGGTTGTGGTCAGAACACGGTATAGAATCGACATTAAAGTCGGATATGCGTTCCAGAATTGAGGTGTCCACCAAAATATAATCTATCCTGGAGAAGGTTGCATGGGGTCTGGAGAAGAATGTGAAAATGGGTCATGGCTCTGCTTTGCCTTATGTGAATATGGCAAACCTAGCTCCCCATTGACTCTTTGGAACATGGCTGCCATCCTCCTCTGTGTGTGGGTGTCTGTGTGTGGGTTTGCTGAACTTCTGTCACTCTCAGGGTTGAGAACCATTTTAAAGTCACCACCCACCAATAGGGTGCCCTCCGTAAAGACCTTGATTTTTAATTCAATTTCTCCCCAGAAGTGGTCTTGGGCCTCATTTGGGGCATATATAGAACCGCTGTTACCTTGCTGCCCCTGACTTCCCCCTTAACCATAATGTAACGCCCTTCATGGTCAGTGCGCTGGGACTTCAGTGAGAAATGGGCCTTGGCAGATACTAGGAGTGCTACTCCTTGTTTTGCAGCTATATATGAGGCGTGAAATATGTGCTGAATAGATTTAGCCCTATCAGTTCTTTCCTCTTAACCCAGTGGGTCTCCTGGAGTAAGAGAAAGTGTAATTAAATTCTCTAATCACCAACAAGCTTTTATTGGGCGAGTTTAGCCCATGCATGTTCACTGACTCCAACGTCAGAGTGTGATTTGTGTCATCCATCGGGGGGAGGATAGTCTCCTAGAAATCCACTCAGAGAACACAAAATATTCAACACCCCTCCTTGCCTCCATGAACATTTGTTACATATAAAGGAACCTGTACCCACATAGAACCATTCATCACTTGGTAGCAGAAAAACTGAATAGCCAAGAACAAACTAGAACAATATTCCCCACACCGCACCCCCACGAGCGCCTGGACTATCTGCGACACCAGAATTGCCGATAGGCCAGGCCACCATTGCCTGCCCCCTCAGGGCTTTCAAACTCCACAGTACGATTTCTAAGAGCCCCCCCTCACCCCTCTAACTAGTAAATCGGGCATTATCATTCGCCCCCCCACCCCGCCTCCTGGAAAGAGCCAGACAAATAAGAAAGAAATACAAACATCATCATTTCCTCAGGAATAGAAACATGAGTAATCAAGATCTGGAGGACTCCACAGTGGAGTCACTTTTGTACAATCAAGGGTTGGAATTCACCAACCCTGCAAGGCCCTTCCAACCAAGATGGGAAACCCCTCAGTTGTTGGAGGATCTGGGGGAGGATGGGGTGACTCTCCTGAACTTTCTGTCACCCCGAACCCTGCATCTCTCGGTTTTTGGGGCCCGGGTAGTTCTTTCCCCCGGTCAGCTGGCGCCGATTGCATGGAGTGGTCACCCAGAAGCTCCTGAGACACTCTATGTGTATCATCCTCTGTGACCAGGGTGTACTTATAGCCCTCAAGTTCAAACAAAAGTGTCAAGGGGTATCCCCATCTGTATTGCACACCCTTTGATTGCAGCATTTCTGTCAGGGGGGGCACAAAGACGGCTTCTTGCCTGGGTAAAGGCTGACAAGTCTTGGTAGATCGAGATTTGTGCAATTTCCCAGCTAATCGGACCCTTCCTTTGTGCTAGTTCCAGGATCTTGCTCTTCTCAGCGAAATAATGAAACCTTACCAGAACCGATCTGAGACCTCTGCTGGAGGCCCCCACCCTGTGCGCCCTCAATCGTTGGTTCACTGGTATTGCCTTTGTCAAAGAGTTTACTGATAACGGCATTGACTTCTTTAATGATATCAGCCTGAGTCTCACCCTCTTGCTCCGGAATGCCTAGGAATCGTGGTTGCATCGGCGATCCCAATTTTCTAAGTCGTCAAGCTTTAGAGTGAACTTCTCCTCTCTTCTTTCCAGTTCGGCCAGGGGCATATCAAGCTAGGTCTCAAGGAGGTCGACAGAGGAGCTGTTTGCTTCCAGGGCTTGAACCCGGTCATCTATGGTGTCCACATTCTTATCAAGAGTATCCAGTCTTTTACCAATGTCCGCTCTGAAGCCACGGATTTCCTCCAGCAAGGCCGCCTAACCCTTTGAGACGGAAGTAGCATCTAGCAGCTCTAGCTGTGTTGGGATGGACATGTTGATGGAGAGAGGGTGAGGAGCTGGCGTGTGGCAGAATTTTTGGAGAGTTTCAACCAAGTCCATGAATGCACCACCGGCTCCAGGGCTCACTCCGGGCCGTTTATAAAGCTTGGTTTGCAGAGGGCACTTAGGACCACTGGTGTATATAGAGGCACATTACTGAGGAATCAGAAATGGGGGGGGGGCACATGTCTGTGACAGTTAGAAGTGGGAGTTGGGTTGAGTGGCCGGATCACACCTGGTGTAGTCCGCTTAGGCGCATGTCCCAGTGATTAACAGATCCCACTCCAGCCTCCCCAAGGTGGAGAAAGTTTGAGAGATTGCACCATTTCCCAGACAAAAGGTTCCTGTAAGAGTGGAATAATCTAATTAGGACTCACTACAGGGCCTGGCAGTGGGTAGACGGGGGGAGAACACTTGAATCAGAAGGCTGAGATGCTGGGTCGGATGCAAAGAAGCCTGCACTACTGTGGGTGGTCCATCGCTGTGAATGAAGGAGACCAAAGCTCATGACATAGGTTCCAGGGTCCAGATAGGGCTCACTCTGGATTTTAACAAGAAAGCTCTGTGGGAGCCGAGGAATGCTGGAAGTCACAGTGGCAGGGGTCAGGCGAGACAGAGCTGAGGCAGGCTATCCAGAATCTATTCACAGTGAGCATCGTCTGCCTCGGGGTATCAGGCTCAGGAGTCCATTCCATCAGGCGTGGAGGTTGTGCTTTGGGTGATCCTTGGCATGGAGGTTGTGCCATGGGTGATCCACAGAAGATGGACGTCTCCCCGGGGTCTATAGTACCTGGTGCAGGCAATGTGGAACTTTAGGGGCGGGCTCCCACCAAGTGGATGGGCTCTTCTGCGGGCTGCACAGGAGAGCAAGGAGCGCCCCAGCTGGTATGACGTTGAGGGTGGGAGAAGGGGGGCTCATGCTTTCTAACTCTTGCAGTTACCCCCAGAAGCCGGGCCCCAGGGCCCCCTCTATGGGAGGGTTCCGGTAAGCAGGAGTGGCTCACCTCGCGCTGCCCCCCCCCACTGCCCGCACGCTGCCCGCACTTAACTTTATCACTTCCCTTTGAAGGGTGATAGGATGTGTCTTGGAGGTTCTCGGGCTTTGTCCTCCTCCGTTGGTGGATCCTCTGCACTCGCCACCCCACCAGAGGCTCCCAGCAGGACGCCCCGGTGCCCAGGCCTACCGAGATCCACGATGGGGTGGGGGCAGGCGGCAAGGAGCCCGCTGCTGCTCCGATCAGGCAATGCGCCGTGGGTGTCCAAACTCTCCACTGTGCTCTGGAGACTTTCATCAAATGAGGGTCCCGAGGTGCTGCCTGGACAGTGAAGCAGATGCCTCTTTAGGCATTCAGATTAGATTGCGCTGGCTGGCTCCGACAAGGCTGCCGCACCTTGGAAGAAGCGTGTGCACTCTGCCTCCTCTTTTCTTTGGAGACCCCTATCTATGGATCTACGGCACCTCGAAGCGTCAGAGTTGAACAGTTTGGCCCTCCCGGAGTTCAGCCGGCCTGGGGGGGGGGGTCATGTCTCCACTCCTGAGGGGGTAGGGGGGCGCAATCCCCTTCAATCTGACCCGGAGGAGGAGACAGGCAGAGATGGTTCACCACATCTCAGCGCCCCCTTGTGGCTCCGTCAGCAGATGATTTTAAGGAAGGATCAGGCATATAGAGGGCTTTCCTGCTTTCCTCATTGAACTGCTGCAAATCTAGTATAACCTCCTAATTAACACAGATGATAGAATTATTGCTATTGGTTCTCTGGATGTTAAGCTTGGTAGTGAGAGGGACGTTAGTTTTCTTACAATTTTTTTCAGTAAGGGATTTTTTCATAACTCTTCTTTTAATTGCCCTTAGATGCAACCATTTTTGCTTGCGTGATAGAAAACCACCTGAAATCGGCCCGTCAACACCAATATCAACAGTTATACTTCCAGTGGAAAGAGTGGTATCTATCTCCTGAATGTGATCTATCTCTTGCTGCTCAATGATATTTATTAGAGCAGATGGGATATCAGGAGTGTCATTGGAGTATGAAGTTTGCATTTCACTAAGGCTTAAAGCTATATGATGGCAAGTTGCGATAAGTGTGCTGCAAGTTGTGAGATCATGTTTTCAAGTTTATCTGGTTGCACACAGCAGCGAACATTATTTGAATCCGCTTTGCCACTTTCAACCAACCTAGGCTCTTGCTCCACAGGAGCAGAGGAGGTTACCGCCTGTGCATAGGAGTGTCTCGAGAATGAGGAAAAGTTCCTATGAGCATGTGTCTGAGATTGTTTTTTATCCACTGACAGCCCGTATGTTTGGGAACTCTTATTTTGAGTTAATCTGCCTATTGATTCCTCGCCAATGACTTTGTTCGAGTCAATAGTGCCTGCCATTTTATCACATAGGATCCCTTCCATTTTGTACATTTTTGCAATCAGTTCAATGGATGTGTCTTTTAGAGCCCTCATTTCTAGATGTGTCAAATCATGCCCTTTATCTAAAAGGTTCAAAATGCAGCTTAAAACCGGAAATTGTTGGTCCATGTTTTCAAAGTCCTGTACTGCCGACAACATCCCCAAAAGGGTAATGTGAGATGCTTCATAAGTTGTTAAAGGAGATGGTTTCAAATCTACTGGACTGGAGCAAATTTGAGGTATTTGCTCAGTGTCACGATTTGAATTACTCAATGTGGGGTCAGAGGGAGGAGTGCATGTGCCAGGTAGTTCTTGCAAAGGAGAAAAAACATTCTGGGAATTGCCAGTTGGTTTCTGACCTTCCACAACCTGTATTTGGTGCAGAGGTACATTCTCATCCCCCCCTCCCTTTCCAGATGCGGGTGTAGATAGACCGAGAGACAGTCGAGTGTGCTTGCCCAGTTCATCCATTACCACAGGGGCCATCATAGAAAAATCGGATAGGCCACTGGAAGGATGATCGGGCATCTCTGGGTGCAGGCATATGGAGGAAGTTAGTTCTCGCATGTTAAGGAAACTGTGTTGGATGGCGTGATCACAATCATACATATCTTTAATAGGAAACTATTTCCGTTTCTTAGCATTGTCCACATCTGCATGTATGAGAATGCTGCATCTTGAATAAAGTCTTCACGTTTAATAGTCTGTGGTGCAGTAAAATTATCTGTTTCCTTCTTTGCATTTTTTTTCTTTTTGAGAAATTACTGCATACAATCATCAATCATCAGTGGTGGTGCGTGGCAGCAAAAGGGCTTACTTTATTCACTGATTTAGAGGATTGACTTGAAGCCTTACGGATTTTTCCACACCGTGAACTGCTGGCCATGATGGTTTGGAAAAACAAGCCAACAGGCCACTGTTAGATATCTACTCTATCACCTGGCTAACCAGTCACCAATGAATTCCCAAATGCAGAGGGCAGTACCGAAGAATTGAAGAATATATTCGTCAGTTAAATACGCACAGCTCACGTTTAACTAATTTGCTATTTATAACTACTTTGCTGCAAGACCGTGCACATAAAATATGCAACAAAGCTTTTCTCAGATGTAAACAAACAAAACTTTCACCAGCCCAAAAGCAGCAATTGAGCACCAGACTTAAGGTATGCAGGCTTCCGCCCGTACAATGCAAATATAAAGTGCATTACTTCACACGCAAACACAGGACAATGTATTCTAGTGAAACATAACAGATGTCCAAGACATACATGATTATCGTGTGTATTTCATACATTAACCATTCAGTAGCGCATGAACAGCAGCAGAAAATGAGAATTAAATAATACCTGCATGTTCACTTTCAGAAGTAAAATGCTCTTATTGCTTTTCATAGATTAGAGAAAAAAAAATAAAAAGAATGGCATGGTACTCACCCCCCACACCCAAACAGCACAACAGCACTTGCAAGGCACTTCCGGGTACGCACGCGGGTGCACTGTGCTCTTGATGGCTGCCGGGAGTCAGGGGGCGGGGCGCAGCCAATCTAAATGAAAAAAAAGAAAAAAGCAACGTAAAACAGTTAATGTGTGCTAGCGTAAACAACAGCTAATGCAGCCCACTGCAATGAGTAAGATATTATGAAACTCCTGCAAAGCCCTCCGTGCAGCCGCTGTGCAGGAGAATAAAGAGGCGGACACGAGAGTACAAAACACGTCTTCCTTTATTTAACAGACAACTCAAACTGCCCCTTTTTCTTGGTCCCCCTCCCTAGCCCAACGTCACTTCCTTGCCCTTGAGGCTGCAACGGCGGACCTCCCACCAAACAATGTGGATGGGCTGGATCACTGGTCAGGGTGTTACGGCACATCCTGACATCTCCCCCCTTTTTAGGTCATGACCCATGAGGTGTCCCTTACCCCATCTCTTCAATGAATCTTTGTGGCTTTAAGCGGCTCCTCTGTGGTCTTCCTTGCATGCACGGGGTAGCAAGGATTGATCGTGATGACACTTCTTCTTGTTCAGTCTCAGATGCCTCACTGTCTCCGCCGTGATCATGCTGCCTTTCTTCTGAGTCACCGTGAGCAGCTCGGGTACAAAGATGGCATCCTCCTTTCACCCCTTTTGTTGTTTCATGATCGCGATGTCCCCTGGCACTATGGTTGACTCTTGGGCTCACCTTTTTCCGTCTGCTGTGTCTTTCATTTTCCTCTTACCTTCTGTGTCCTTTAGTCTGGCCTGTTGTTCTAGCGGCGTCGGAGACTCTTGCCATGGGTCCTCTGGTAGCCTTGTCTTGACTGACCTTCTGAACATTAGATCAGCAGGACACGCCCCTGTGGTGCTGTGAGGCGTGTGTCTATACTCCCTCAGGAATTGGTAGAGAGCCTGTTCAAACGGTTTATTCAGTATGTTGGCTATTTGCAGTGTCCGCTTGATACTGGCCATGAACCTTTCGTTGATACCGTTTGCTTGTGGCCATCGGGGCGTGACCTTTCTGTGTCAAAAGCCCATGTATTTGGTGAAGTTTTGGAAGTCTGTGCTGACAAACAGTGGGCCGTTATCTGATTTGATTATCCTCGGGACCCCACATACTGTTAGCATCCGGTCCACCGCAGGGATGATGCAGGTGTCAGCTGTGCTTTAAACCAGTTGTGCCTCCGGGAACCGTGAGTGTTTGTTGATCAATACTAGCACGTATGTGCCGTTCCTGAGTGGCCCAAACATGTCCACTGCCAGCTCATCCCAGACCTGTTCCGGGAATGGGGATGACTGTACAAGGTTTGGGTGCGGTGGAGGGGCTACATGCGCTGAAATCGTGCAACCCCCCACCAGCCGTTCTACCAATGCATCCAGTTTGGGGAACCACACTTTCTGCCTGAGTAGCCGCTTGGTTGCTGTGACCCCTCGGTGTCCTTCATGAGCCAACCGGACTGTCTTTTCACAGAGGGACTCAGGTATGACCACTTTACACCCTTTTAGAACGATATGATCCTCTATGATGGATAGTTCATCCCTGACTTGGTCCAACCACTTGACGTCGTCCTTGACCGGCTCCGGTTCATGTCTGGCTTGTTGTCTCATGTGGGCCCTTTTGTCGTGCTGTATGCAGTGCTTGACTATTCTAAAGGATGGCTCCTGTTCCGATTGAGCGACCAGCTCGGGCCATTCAACTGGGAGTGGTTGTAGATGGTGTATCACGTAGTTAATGTATGCATCCGCTATGGATGGATGGGTGGCGACTGGTCCCGTGGGGTGGTCAGACAGGTAATATGCGGGGTTGTTTTCTTTGCCAGGCCGATGTATGATGTTGAATTTATAGTCTTGTAACTGCAATCCCCAGCTTGCGATTCTCGGAGGCATTGTTGCCTTGGGGTCCCCGTAGATCGTGAGAAGAGCTCCGTACACGAATAGATAGAAATATTTGCATGCCCATACCACTGCCAATCTCTCCTTCTCTGCTTGGGAGTATGCCTATTCGGTGGCCGTGAGGCTTCTGATGGCGTATGTCACTATGAACACCTCTGTCGGTTTGGATGGGTCCTTTTGTGTAAGGATGGCTCCCAGCCCAATGGGGCTGGCGTCGACGATAAGTTCCATATGACGTTGGGCGTCAAAGTATGCCATGTCTTCTGCACTGGAGACGGTTTTGCGGATGTCTTCAAATGCGTGTTGGCAGTCTTTGGACCACTCGAAGGGTTGGTCCTTGCAGCTGAGTAGCCGCAAGGGGTTGCTTATTGTGGCATAGTCCTTTAGGTACCTTGCGCAGTAGCTGGCAAGTCAGAGAAAAGAGCACAGTTCTGTTGTGTTCATGGGGGGTGTGGCCGTGTTGAGGGCGGCCACTTTGTCTGGATCTGGGCGCATTCCTTTCTCTGAGAAAATATGCCCAAAGAATCGCAGGGACCCTTTGGTGAATTCACATTTTTCCTTGTTGAGTGTGAAACCTGCTGAGTCCAATGCGGCACAGACTCGATGTAAGGCCACGTCATGTTCTTCCTTGGTCTTCCCAAATACCAACACGTCGTCTGAGTAGTTTAGGCAGTTCGGCACATGGCCTATGACGGTGGATTTCTTCTTGAAAGATCTCCGCGGCCGACGAGATGCCAAAACTGAGTCGCTTATATATTGGAAGAGTCCCATCTGAGTCACGAAGTTTGTTATGTAGCATGATTCAGGGCTTATTTCAATTTGATGATATCCCTTTGTCAAGTCCAGTTTGGAGAACGTGGTGGCTCCGTGGAGTAGGTGATCATATCTGTGATCCTTGGTGCCTGGTGTCTCTCTCTTTCAATGGCCACGTTCCCCTTCGCATATCTACGCATAGGCAAATTGAGCCGTCCAGGGACTTTTTGGGGACATGGGCTGTGGGTGATACCCATGGGGTTGGTCCGGTGACAGGCTCGATGATTTGTGCCTTCATGAGTTTTTCCAGCTGGTCTTCCACCTGCTTTTGAATGTTCACTGGTATTCCCCTGTAGTGCTGTGCTACTGGTGGTATGTTCGGGTTGATGTGAAGTTGGGCTTTCCTGTTTTTGAGCTTTCCGAACCCTCTGAACAGCTTTGCTAACGTGTGTTCGATGGTTTCAGGTTTTGCAAAGTATTTATGTGCCATTAGCTGGTATAAGATGTGCACCCGCCCCATGTCTACTGCTGTCTTGAAACTCAAGATGCATTTGCTTTTGGCCTCGGTCTTGAGTATATGTAGTGGTATCTTTGCGGCATGAGACTTGTGCGCACACCATGCGGTGATGGTGCCTTTGCATGGCAGGGGCGTGGCTGCTCCGTATGGCTAAATGTCCACCGTGGCCTTTCGAATTTTCAGCGGGTTGGTTAGGGTGTTGTATGCCTGCTCACTTATGATATTGATGTTGGCCCCGGAGTCTATGAAATTCCAGCGGTGTATTGTTAACTTGTAACGTGAGAATGGGACTGTGCTGGGTGGCCGTTTTGTTCTCGTTCAATGCCCAGACGTACCCTTTTTTCCTTTGATCGTCCTCGGGGGATGGAGTGTTGCTGGACGAAGTGGACCTCATACCTATGTATCTCATGAATCTTCTTCTTTGGTTGCGTCTTGATGTTTCTGCTGATCGCCTATCATCCCAGGCGGGGGCACTCCGGCGTTCCCTACCTTCTCTGAGTTGGGCCCTATAGTCTTCATCATGTCTAGTGTCTGTCGGGCTGTGGCGGGTATTCATTCTGCGTTCCGACTGTCTTTGTCTGCTTGATGTGGGGGTTGGTGCATTTTTGCACACCGCCCTAAAGTGGTCCATCCCGCCACAGGCGGTGCAGTGCTGGTCTACTACTGGGGACTCTCCTGCATGCGGGTACTCGTATCCGCACCCATAGCCCGTGGCTTCCGATCACTTGTTGCCTGAGTTTGTGAGTGAGGCCAGTTTGTTGACTTGGTCCTGTGGCTGTTGTGTATTGCTATCTTGCCAAGGCTGTCCAACTGGGATTCTACGGCAGCTTCCATTCTGGCTAGGGCCAGTATTTCTTCAAGAGTTCTTTGCTTTTGCAGCAGTTGCTTCCGGAATGGTTGGGATATGCATCCTGCGATGACTTGCGAGCGTAACGCCTCTTCATTGGAATACCGCAGTATTTAAGTTTGATACTGAGACACATCACGAAATTGTCGAGGTCATGTGAAAAATGTGTCGCTCATAGTCAATGTTAGTATGTGGGGCGAAGTATTCTGTTAGCTTGCCATGTAGCTATCCATGTGTGGCATTGTCTAGGTTTAGTAACTCGCCCGCTATGTCTCTGACTGCTAGCCCTACCACTACGGACAGAGTGTTCTTTAGCCTGTCGTCATCCGTGAGATCTATTGCGCCAACATGGAACTTGAAATCCCTCAGCCATATGGCCCAGCGGGGTCCTATGTTGGTGGTGACACTCAGGTCGAACGGCAGGGGCATGTTCAAGGTTTGGGTTGTCCCTCCCGCTGCTGCAGCCTGATTTGCATTGGCATTTGCATTTGCATTTCCATCTGAGCATGATGATGACGCTGTGGTGGCTGTGGAGGCCGAGGATGTCACCGGACTTGACATGGTGGTGCTGCTGATGGTATGGTGTGGGGATCGTTGATGTGATGTTACTGTGTTGCACTCTTATGGGGTTGACCTGCCTTGAGTGTGCTTGGTTGCCACTAGTTGTCACTATGTTCTTTCTTTCCTTTTGTTGAGTGGGCAGGCTGTGCTGGGCTTGCTCAGGATATTTCCCACCCCTCCGTACTGGGGGCTGGTGGTATCTCTCACCTAGTCTTTCGTGGGCTTCTGTATGTGCCTGCCCTTTGGGCTGTTGTGCGCTCTTCTGCGCAGTCAACTGGCGCTTCCTGCTGAGAGCAGCATGTCCCGTGCGCTGCTGGACACAACCTCCATGTGGGCTGCTGCGGGCCTCTCCTTTAGGCTTCCCTGCTCCCTCTACGTGGGCAACTGCTTGTTGTCGGTGCATGAGCTGCAGGGCACTCCCTCCACGTGGGCTCTCCTCTCAGCCTCCCGGGTTCCCGCCACGTGTGAGCCTGGCTCTGCCTGCGTGTTATGGGGTGTTGCTGTCCTGCCTGGGAGGAGCGGGCCTCTATGCGCAGGGGCTGCTCCGTGTCTCCTCACTTGCGTATGACTTGCCATGGTCCGTTGGGGCCGCTGCTATGAGGAGGTGTGCTGATGTGCTCTCGCTGTCCAACGACAGCCCTCCTAGCATGCTGTGTTCAGGGTCCACGACTTCCTCGCCATTGTGAAACTCCTGCAAAGCCCTCCGTGCAGCCGCTGCACAGGCGAATATGGAGGCGGTCACAAGAGTGCAAAACACATCTTCCTTTATTTAACAGACAACTCGAACTGCCCCTTTTCCCTGGTCCCCCTCCCTAGCCCAACGTCACTTCCTTGCCCTTGAGGCCGCAACGGCAGACCTCCCACCAAACGATGTGGATGGGCTGGATCACTGGTCAGGTTGTTATGGCACATCCTGAAAGATATATCAGTACGTATGAAAGAGCAGGTCAATGTGTATGGAAGAGGAGAATCCACAGATCTGAACAAAGTCCACAAAGTCCAATGGATATAATTACTTTTGGTAACTCGATCCCAGGAACGTTTTGCCGTCCAAAGGGCAGCAATGCTTCCTTTTACTGACACAGGTCTCCCAAGGGACTTCAGTAAAGGAACAGACTGCGTGGTTAACACAGCTCACAGCAGTCAGCGTGGCTCAGCAAGGCTTCCAGCACAACAGCACTTGCTAGGCACTTCTGGGTATACAATACAATGTTGCCTGTAGCTTTCACTGTACATACATAATGAATCCACATTAAAACTAATCATACTTCTTTCATTCCTTGTCTTCACAACTTCCCCTTCCTGACCTCAACTCCAAACAGTTAATTTACAATAGTTTCTATATACACATTAATGGGCCTCATTACGGGTTTGGTGTGAATCTGGTGGTAAATCTGCAGAATTAGCACCACACTTAATTACTGTTACTGCCACTTGGTCAAGTAGTGGTAATTTCCATTTTTGGAGTCCACAGGACTCCATGGGGAATTTCAGCAGATTTACCGTTAGCGGTATTACTACACACTGAAACCGCTGAATTCTGATGACAAGGAGTAAGATTTACTTCCAATGTTTTACTGGAGGTAAATCTTCCCCCAATCACTATACTTAGTATGGCATTGTGGTAAAGTGGTGGTAGCAGAATTACCACCACTTTACTACTGTCTGAACTGCCTAAACGGTTCACCTTTACCTGCATAACCGCAGGTAAAATATATGCAGGAATAACCTTATAACCAGAGCTACCAGTACGGCTGTTTTTAGCCGCAGAAATTGAAACCTGCCAAAATATGCGACCTCCCATTGGCCAACTCATAACCGCAGCGATGGTAGTCACAAAATAACCACGTCTACTCTGCCAATCTGAGAAAAAAACCTTTAAGATAACACTTGCCACACAAACAACCCCAGGCCACACCACAATTAAACATTACCAAATTATTCAAATAGTTAAAAAGAAGAACTTTTTTGTTTGGTTACCACAGCCCATAACCGCAGCTTTGAGAGGCACACCCCCGTTGGCCAGCAGGTTAACCGCAGCTACATCTCAAATTATTATAGCCGCAGTAATTGAAGCCCGCTGAAAATACAGAACGTCATAAGCTAAATCATAACTGTGGCTATATTGGGGGTGGGTGCGACTATGGCTACACTGCCAATCTGAAACAAACTTTAAAAATACATTTCAAACCAAAGAACCCTGGGTCACACCACCCATTTTATTCTGATTTCCATGGCTCATAACCACAGCTATGAGAGGTGCAGTCCCATTTGCTGGCAACATAAACACAGCTACACATTACTCAGACTGCAAGTGCAATTCCTGCGGCTACCAAAAAAAAGTTGCTCGTAAATGTGGTTATTCCACAGCTACATGGCTGTTTGTGATGAAGCCTAAAATGTCATTTATTAATATAAAAGCAATAGGCCTCACCATAACCAAACATTTCTAGTCCATTGACACTCTGAGATCTGCCGAAATATTGTATTTGATAGCTATTTTTGTTTTAGTTTCTAATGTTGGTTAACACAGCTATGAAAACGACACCCACTGCATACGCACTATGATACCGCCCGCGGCTACGCAATGCAATGTGGCTCCTAATTGGTCTGCATGATAACTGTGGTATTTCACCACACCCACTGGAAGTTTGCATGACTCATTTATTGTTTTTTTATGTCTTCGGATGAGACACTTTCCACCTCTCCAAGAAAAGCAAGTTTGCAGCTACCAAATCCTACCAAATCCTATTTTTCCTATCCCTTTTTACCTTCCCTTATTCCTAAACCTCTCTCCCTTGTCTTGTCGTATGTCTGTATTGTGTATTATTTATTTTAGCATTTTGTTTTGTTTTTTTATACACATTTTTTTGTTGGTGGCATTGCGCATCGGTCTAGTCTTTTTTTACTTAATTCATTGTACTCCCTTGTTCTATATTTACCACCATGTTAGGATGCAGTGACAGCATTCCCATTAATTTTTTTTCATTTTTCATCACCCAGCTCCATACTTACACTATTTTGCATTCGCTCCTTCTCTTTGCCTCCCGCAGGCCGCCATGTAAAGAGAAGAGGGGCTCCACACGGAACCACACCTTCCCTTTCCATTGTGGCCATTTTAGAAAAGGATTTTATGTCCTACAGCAGTACTCCATGAGCATCCGTGGCAGGAAGGAACATCTTTTTCTTTTAGCACCCTGGTTTACCGTTTTTGCAACCTGGGGTCCTAATGGTCTGCATGCCCCATTGCAGGGGCTGGAACGGGTGATAATGGCCCAGCGCCTTCGTTATGTGCTCTTCACTTGGGATGATAATTTGGACTGCCAGGCTGTTATCCCCTGTTCCAGCCCCTGGAATGTGGGATAAACACTACATTATTCCCTTTAGCATATCACAAAATGCTAATGGATATGTTGAAAAATCCTATTGTGTCTATCTACTTTACTGAAAAATGTAAAGTAGATGGCGTCTATAAGACCATTTTGAAACTGTGAAACTATTGTAAACAGTTCTATTTTTTAACTGTGATAGGTGGTTCCTAAATGAACCTTTATTTATTTTATTTTTTTGCAGGAGAGGTCACAAAGTAAGGTGGGGAGGGAAATGAGGGAAGAGGCACCTAGCACTAATATGGGGGTTGGCAGGTGGACAGGGGAAGCTGTTGCACATTGCTGCATCTAAGGTAGGGGGCATTGTTTCTCATGCTCATTGATTACAGCTTCAAAAGCATGTTGAAATTGATCACCACTGCAGAGTGATGTGTTGCAGTACATACAGAGTTGTCTTCAAAAGGTATGGATCATCACTCTCTTGTATTGCTTGTAAGGCAGCTGGTGGGATTTTGTGTCCCACAGAAGTATGCTGTGTGTTTATAATATTGTTTGAGAAATATGAGGTGGAAGAAGAATGCCTACTACTTGTTAAGAAAGGAACAAGCTTTCTGAGAGCATTGCACTGGTTGGATTTGGTGTGGCGGCGGATGGAGGTGGTCCCGTAGGAATACTGTTCAGGTAGTTGGTGACTGAGTACAACATTGCACTCAGTGCCTTTCACTTTGTTAGCTTTAGCCTTTGGTACATTCCCAACACTAGTAAAGCACTGCCAAACCCATGATTCTCTTGGGGTATTAGAGGTAGGCACTTCCTGTACCTCATCTTCTTGGTCCTCTTCATTGTCTTTGGAACTACAGCACTTTTTCATTGTGTAGATCGTCCAGCTGGTGGTGGTCATGGTGGCTCTTGGGGAGGAGGGATGGCAATAGCTGTTGCCATTTATAAGATGAATAGCGGTCTTGCTAATATTCTTCCAAGTATGTGCTGTGTGCAAGATTGTTAATGTATAATGAGTAGTATAGTAGTTGTGCAAGGGTACATTTTGAGCTTGAAAGTTGCTATATCAGCAGACAATGCAGTTCTGAACTGTCAACGAAGCACATACCCAATCGTGAAGTGTGGACGTGTTTGCGAACTTGTCATCATACCATGCATGCGCATGGTAACGTGACACTGTTTGAAAAGTCTGCAATGACGTCAGATGTTTGCAGATGTCGATGAACGCAAAAATAGTGGAAATGTTGCAAAAAGTGTATAGAAGTGTTAAAAATGATTCTAGAAGTTGGGAAATGGCAGTTTTAAAACTTTGTAAATTGGACAAGTATGATATTAGTAAGTTGTAACAAATTAGTGTGCACTGGTAAAAACCCATGATATTCACTGAAACATCTTTGTTAATGGAACATAATGGCTAAAATGCACTGATAAAAACCTATAAAATTCACTTAAAAAAACTTTGTTAAAGGGAGGTTATGGTTAAGTTGCACTAATAAAAACCTATAGAATTCACTGAACAAACATTGTTAAAGGGATATTATGGTTAGGTTTCACTAATACAAACCTATGAAATTCAATTAGAAAACGTTGTTAAAAGGACGTTATGGTTACAAGTAAAACCGAAAAACTTGCCAGTTATGGTAAGCTAAGCAAATTTAACTTGTGCTACCACCGTGGACTACTAAGACTTACACCCATGACATCAAAGATGACGTCCCAAATGTCATTGATGACATCACTGATGACAACAAATATAAAATTAATGTTGATAAAAAGTCCCTACAGGTGGTTGTGTTCGTAATGTTAGTAATAAGATGTCAGGGGTAATAGGGAGACCTATCCTGAACTACTTAATGTATTAAACAATGTACTCATCTAAACAAAACATTATAGAGGAGTGATGCTGTTAATACAGGAACCTAATCATAC
The DNA here is from genome assembly GCF_040938575.1 of Ambystoma mexicanum. Classification (NCBI taxonomy): domain Eukaryota; kingdom Metazoa; phylum Chordata; class Amphibia; order Caudata; family Ambystomatidae; genus Ambystoma; species Ambystoma mexicanum. The sequence continues at coordinate 557,870,812 of NC_090928.1, forward strand.
ACACACATAGCCAATGTCTGTGGCATGCACCATAGAAGTACAATATTTCTAATCTGGTAATTTTGGATAGTAAAATAATGATTGGTACCTTATCAGTGTTTTGAGTAATATCAAACATTGAGTAAGTAGCTAATAATTCAAGATGGCCTACACACATTTGTCAGTACAAACACAACATATGAAAAACCACAATGCATACCAATTAGAAACACATATAGGGAAGCTAAAGTAAGAAAGAAAGAAACAACCTCACCAGAAAATGTCAATAACATTAAAGTTCATCATCATGTATACAAATGAATTGTGTGTTTGAGTTCTGCTTATTGCCCCATAAATGTGCACCATTAGCTGAGACCAAACACTAAGGAAAGTACATTAAAATATATTTGGCCATGTGCACTGGCCATGGCTGAAGGCCATGCTTAATGCAGTTTACTGTTGCAATGTAATTAGGGGTGTCATAAGTGGTGTGATTTGTGATGTCATAATTCTGGTCATAGGCTGTGCAACATGGGGTGTAAAGTTATGGTGGCTTTAGCTGAATTGCAGGGGCTTTGTTGCATTAAGTTCTCACGTTAACGTCCCTGCAACTAAAGTTGTTATCATCCATAGGAAAAGAAAAGATTCTATGGTTAATAATATTTGAGCCGTAGAACGGAGCAGCACAGCATTTGACATTCCTATATTAGGGCCCTGGCCCCCAGGACTGGAAAGGTTTGGTGGAAATCCATTTTACGGATACAAAATATAAAGAGTCAAAAAATAAGAAACAAGTCATGCACGAAGCACTTGAAGGAAATCCTTTCTTGTTTTGACATACATCTGTCACATAGGTTTTTTTTTTATTAGGTTCAGAGCGGGGTCCCCCTTTAGCCAAAAAGCTAGCTATATTTCCCATGCTGCATTGCTGTTTCCAAGCTTTTTCAGTACCAAAAGTCTGCCATTATGTGATTTGAGAATGAAATTCCAAATTGACATTGGAAAGTGCCCTAAAATAATACAAAGGGTATACATTAGGGAGTTTTGAGGACAGGGAGAATATGTTCAGGGCGAGAAGGATGAATGGAGAAGGTTTGGGGCTTCATTCAGATTGTTTTGCTGAGATCGAGAATCAGTACAAACGGCAATAAAGAAAGAGTAAATACTCAAAACTATGATACAATGAGATGGGGTAATCAGTGTTGTGCTACTTAGGGGAAGTTGAGTATTTCAAGTTAATATAGGGTGTTTTGTGGGAACAAATGTGTTCTAAATTAATTTAAAATGTGCAGAGGGTTGTATTCAGATGATATAACATTCCACATTTGTGTATTGAGATCGAGAACTGTTTTATTTAGCTTTGTTTTGTGAATATGAAGTGCATCACTGAAGGCCAGTTCATGTTACATTGTTCTTTGTTTTGATTGGATGACGATTTCACGTAATCTGAAGCAACACTTTTCAATTCAATGTTCTCTTCGGAGCAATTCTCAAAGTCAGGATTTGTACAGAAGTTGTAAACGTTCATTTTAGGATTGTTTTAAGTTTTTTTTTGTTTGAAGGTAGGATATGACAGGTGTAAAGGTAAAGTCATGTTTTTAGTTTTGGGAAAAAGGCAGTAGGCACAGATATTAATTTTGAATGATTTCTCAATTCATAAGTCAAGACTAACAAAGAGTATGCAATGTAAAAAAGGTGAATTCCCATATGTAAAAAAAGAGATTGAGATATTTTTATAGAAGTTAATTTTCTGAAAGTAAAAGGTGCATGAGTATTAGTTTGAGAACTGTGATTATCAACTCAGGATGTACATCTGTATATTAGAAGTTGGTGTTATGCTAACTTTGTTATGTTTATATTAATATGAAAAAGAGTTCAGGAGGAGTGGGCAGTGGTGTAGAGTAAGCAAAGGGTACATTTTGCTTTTTATTATTATGTCCCTGGAAGGGGACGCTATCCAATCAGATGCTGGGAATGCAGGGTCTATTCTATGGTATACGTTTGTATTAGGAGCAGCCTGTGCATGCTTCCATCCCAGCTTCTCCCTCACCTCTTACCACCCATGTAGTTTCCTTTGTGGGTCCGTTGTTGGTGCTAACTAATATATGCCACATCTTCAGTAGTACATTTCCCTGTTTATGATGTCACGATCATCAACAGAGAAAATGGATTTCAGGGACTAGGGTGTGGCGCTGTAGTGCGCTGCAAGGTAAGTGTGTTTTTTTTCCAATTAAGATTTGATATGGTATTATATGATATGATATATTATTAATAACAGGCTTAATACCCAGAGATTTCTAATCGCGGACCCAGGGATTGAACCTGGGTTGTTCTGTGACGTCTTGCCTCCACGGCAAGCACATTGCCCCTGAGCTATCCTCTCGATAGCATATGCATGATGCTAAGGGTGATTAATAAAAAAAAGAAAAAAAGAAAAAAATTACCTTGACGTGTGATATTGTGCCATACATTCCAAAGTCTGTTTCTCTGCTGATGATGTCACGTCATCAACAGAAACAATTGATTTAAGGAACTAGAGCATGGTGCTGCAGTGCTCTGCATGCTAAGTGTCTTCTTTTTCAATTAAAGACCCTTTGCAACTGCGTAGGAAACAACACAGGTGTTCATGGAGATATATTCTTGAGCTGTGGGACGAGACTTCTTATAATGGCACTGCTGCCTGTGTTAAGGGACCCTTGTTTAATTTGGGCCTTTAACTTGTGCGGCAATGTAAAAAAGGTGAATTCCCATATGTAAAAAAAAGAGATTGAGATATTTTTATAGAAGTTAATTTTCTGAAAGTAAAAGGTGCATGAGTATTAGTTTGAGAACTGTGATTATCAACTCAGGATGTACATCTGTATATTAGAAGTTGGTGTTATGCCAACTTTGTTATGTTTATATTAATATGAAAAAGAGTTCAGGAGGATTGGGCAGTGGTGTAGAGTAAGCAAAGGGTACATTTTGCTTTTTATTATTATGTCCCTGGAAGGGGACGCTATCCAATCAGATGCTGGGAATGCAGGGTCTATTCTATGGTATAAGTTTGTATTAGGAGCAGCCTGTGCATGCTTCCATCCCAGCTTCTCTCTCACCTCTTACCACCCATGTAGTTTCCTTTGTGGGTCCGTTGTCGGTGCTAACTAATATATGCCACATCTTCAGTAGTACATTTCCCTGTTTATGATGTCACGATCATCAACAGAGAAAATGGATTTCAGGGACTAGGGTGTGGCGCTGTAGTGCGCTGCAAGGTAAGTGTGTTTTTTTTCCAATTAAGATTTGATATGGTATTATATGATATGATATATTATTAATAACACGCTTAATACCCAGAGATTTCTAATCGCGGACCCAGGGATTGAACCTGGGTTGTTCTGTGACGTCTTGCCTCCACGGCGAGCACATTGCCCCTGAGCTATCCTCTCGATAGCATATGCATGATGCTAAGGGTGATTAATAAAAAAAAAGAAAAAAAGAAAAAAATGACCTTGACGTGTGATATTGTGCCATACATTCCAAAGTCTGTTTCTCTGCTGATGATGTCACGTCATCAACAGAAACAATTGATTTAAGGAACTAGAGCATGGTGCTGCAGTGCTCTGCATGCTAAGTGTCTTCTTTTTCAATTAAAGACCCTTTGCAACTGCGTAGGAAACAACACAGGTGTTCATGGAGATATATTCTTGAGCTGTGGGACGAGACTTCTTATAATGGCACTGCTGCCTGTGTTAAGGGACCCTTGTTTAATTTGGGCCTTTAACTTGTTCGGCAGGCATTTACTGGTAGGGTTAGTCTGTTACCCACCTCCACTCAGTTTAGATCTTTTTTTCATGGGGGTTCTAAAAATAACTGTTGTGTGGTTAAGAAGGGCATGGGAGGGGGATTGAGTGGATGTAGGAGAGATAGGTGGTAAGTAAACATTTTTTTATGACAAGTTTAATTTGTCTAAATTAACAGCCAGGTATAAACAATACAAACAAACCAAAAAAGGGAGTAAAAAACTCTAAAAATGTTGCCCATGCCCCACCCAGCAATCCTCAATTTCCTCAAACGAAGCTGCATTCAATACTATTGGCACTTAACACTTCCTGCAGGTGAAAATACCACCTACTCAAGACTGCATTGTTGCGAGTGTCCAATGTAGGGGCTGCATAGGAGACCCTCTTATCGTTGCCACCAGTTGAAGTCAATGGGAGAGGTCTTGAGGAAAATGCACTTGGTGGTGGTTGTTCTGTTTCCTCTACAGCTTTTGGCGTTGCAATGGTGGTTGCAGGGAATTGCTACCAGGGCAGATTGCTTGTTTCCAGAACTTGCTCCTGAAACATTCATCGACTTGCTGCCAGAGGTAACAAATCAGGTGATTGGCAAACAGTGTGGTTCCCTGGCTCTGAGCAGGAACCACAGGGAATACTCTGCTTGCACCTCACCACAAAATGTGCACTGTCTCTTCTCGACATCTGACACTGGAGTGTCTTTAGGCATCTTGAATTACTGGCATCACTTGGAAGGCGTGAAACTCCTATGACAATATCTCTTGGGTGGAGCTGGCTGTTCTACCCACTCAACCTCTTCCAGGTCTTCAGGAAAAGTGACAAGGTTTTTCTCTACATCGCTGTCGGGTGCTTTAGGATGTTGTGTTTCATCTCCAGAAAATAATTTAAAAAAAATTAAATCAAAACAAAAAAGCAAAAAATCAAAACAAAAGGGATTAAAAAACAAATATAAACAAACCAAAAGTAAACGAAGTACAACAAAGGGAGAAACCACTGGGAACATGTGTAGGTAGGGTCAAAGTGCTCCATGGACAAATAGGTCTGTCAAAGTTTGCACTGTGACTATCTGAATTTGTCTCTAAACCAATGAGAAAGTGTAAGGTTTTATGGAGTATAGACGTGATTTGCTATCTGTGTTTCTATGAACCAATCAGCTCTCGAATTTCATACCATACAGGTGCCATTTGGCCAACCATCGCATATTTTCTTTGTACGCCTGAATCGGGATTACAAACAAAATGAGTGTGTTTTTATTCTTATTATATTAAGGATTTTTTAATATGTTAGGGTCCAATGTGATATTTGATTAAATCAGCTGTGGCAAATACTTTTTTCTCTGAATGTTAAGTTTGTTTTTCCTTATACTACTATTCTGAAGAATCTTGATATGCAAATGGAATGTCGATAATAGACTGCTCACATTGAGGTTTGAATCACAAAGTTAAGCGAGTTCTTGATTTTTCCAAAAAAGAGTGCAATTATCAATTTTTTTATAGTGTTTACATTGTACATTCACATAAAATAAAGTTATTGGATGATTAAGATGCAGTTTTTATTTCCTTGGGCATATACGTGTATCTTGAACTGCATTGTTGCTCAATGTACTCTTCTTCGTCTCAGTACCATCTGAATACTTTGTAACATTGTTTTTTTATTTTGGGTGGGGGATCGAAACAAGAAACACTTCAAAAAACATTAATTTAACTGGTTCTTGATTGACATAGTGTCTTCATATCTCTCCTTTTCTGTTAATTCTGGATATCAATTCTCAAAGGGATAACATGTAAACAATATATGAAACTCATGCACATTTGATTGGAGATGAATGACTAATGAAAATAGGCAACATTTTGAAATGTGTATGCAATTTGGATGTGCTGACAACATTTTTGTTTCTATATTGAATTTTCAATCCCTTAAAGTACAGGTATGAGTATAAGGGCTGTATGTGTATGATATCTAGTTTTTTGATGATTGGTTAAAGTGGATAAAGTGGACATAAAAAAACAGAGAGCAATGACTTCACATGTTATGAGTAGTGTTTTCACTGGTTACATGCAATTATAACTAATGAATCAATCACTGATGAAAAAAAAGAATCAAAAACAACTCATTCCAAAATAACTAATTTCTTTTTTATTGCTTTTGGGTGATTCCCCCTCCAAATCCTGCCCTTTTTTTATAATACTTTTCCCCACCCCCAAAACCACTATTCCCTCTCACAACCCCAATTTCTTTGTTTTTTTTCCAGAATTAGTTATTTTGATATTAGTTTTAATTTAATTCATTATTTTTTCATTAGTTGTTTTGTATTCGATATAATCACTGCATACCATTTTCACCACATGAAAATAATGTTCAATTAATACAACTTTTAATTCTTTTAACAGCTACTGTACATGAATCTAGATATCTTATTAGCATGTCCCTCATCCATGTCCCAGTAATTATGTAAATCTCAATCTGAGTACTATTTTTGGAAAAAAGGTTCATATTTATAGGTAGTCCCTAAAAGGAGTTATTTGTTTTTAATGGGTTAGGTATATATGTGTACCAGCTCACTCTTCCTCTTCACGGTGGCCCACTAACCATAGCTTGCTATTCTTCATCACAGATCCCAATTAGCTCACCTCACCCTTCCTTTTCACAGTTCCTAACTATCCCACCTCACTCATCTTTGTCACAGTCCCTCATCACGGTCTCCCAATGTAATCCCTTATTGTCTAGTACACACACACAATAAGAAATACTTGATGAAACCAATGTCATTAACAGATATTGATAACAAATTATATGATATCAGGTATGTTATCAGAGAAACAGAATTACAGGTGGTGGGAGGTATAGTATAACAAAACCTTGCAATTCAGTGAAGAAAATGCAGTTAAGGGATAGTTAAAATGAGTATGTCCAGTGCAACAAACCCCTTGAAAGTCAATATAAAAAACCTTAGTTCAAGCACCATTAATGTGAAATAATCTGATACATCAAAAAACCCTTGGAATTTGATGAAAGAAAAGTAGTTGATGTGATGTTGCGGTGCTGATTTAATGCCACAAAACCCCTGACATGGGCAGTTGCTGGAAGCTGTGCCACCTTAATTACGAGGCCTGAATTGCATAGCCCCTAAGCACACTGATGATATCACCAATAATATCAATGATGATTCACATATGACATCACTTATGGCACCATGAGTGACATCACTATGACAGCAGATCACCTGTGCAAGAAAGAGAGGTACAGCATTTAAAAAGTGTGTTTCCTCATAAAAGTGTGGGTTCAGCTTGGTTGGAATCTGCATTTAAAAATACTGTCCATTTACAACCATGATATTCTTATGCATCAGAGTTACTCTGGATCGATTGAGCATTGTCAAGTTCAGTTAAACCAGTGTGGATTAAAACGAAATCCGTTGGTTTGAAAACACTGTCACAATAAACATAATGTTTATCTTGCTACCTATAAAAGTAATCCATTCCACCTGCACATCACCAAATGGTGAAACAGTCAGCACTCTCCAAATGTAGCCAATTGACCCAGGAATCTCCAATAATAAACAATTTTTTAATTTATATATTTTATTAAAGCAGTTAAAATAACCACACGCATGTGAAAAATACATATAAAAATGCTTGCATAATACATAACACAATATTAATAATGTGCATACAAATATACATACAGGCATGCTAATGGGAAACTGCAATAAACTACAATAATTTGCCTTACATACAGAGACGCATACATGCATGCATGCCTAATGTATGCTATGCACAATTCAAGCCACAAACATGCACACGTACTAACGTTGCATCTATACATACAATATAGTGTCTTGAATAATTCAGCAACACAACAAATATGCACACATGGGTAATGCTAAATAAAGTTACATTGCAGATAGTGATGAATATTTACATATTAATCTTCCACAACTCCAGATTGACAAACACAGCACATTTGCTTCGAAATATTTTCAGAAAAATGCGTTGTGAAATTCTTTGTTAAATCTGATGTGAAATTGTTAATTAAAATACTTCTTTCAAAGTGAGCACATGCAAATAAATACCAACTGTGCATTGATAAAGTGTATTCATTTTTCAACATAGACAAACACTCTGCCGTACTTACATTTCAACAAACGCACCTGCTGTTTATGACCTAGAAAACGTGCAAGTTATTCAACCATGCCTACTAATAATATAAATCACCTCAATTGAAGACATTGACCAGTGCAAATGCAAAGTATGTGCCCATTACATATGTTAATATTGTTTTAATAAATAATAATGTTATACTTTTGATTTTACAATGTTACACTTTAAAATAAATAAATAATGTATAACTATTTCATTGCAACAAATGTGAAATCTTCAAAAAACACTTTTTTTGAGCCTTCAACAGGGCCAGCACAGCAAAATTAATCTTATGATACTGAAAACAACTATTGTTTAAATGTGTATATAGTAAATAATAACACATACACTTTTAATTACTAATTTCCTAATGCAATGTAACAATAAGGCACTAGAATATAATTAATATCACCATATACAAAGTTACAATACAAATATAGGCACTACTGTTTTATAAATAGTACTAGATAGCAAATGTTAGTATAAATGTAAGCAGTAGCAACTAATGTCATCAATACCAATGTAGCCACTTGTGTACTGTTAAGAGCACAATATAAGATGTGTGATTACAAATGCAGGTACCTGGGTATTAATAGCACTATATACAAAATGTCCATATGAATGTAGGCACTACCATACCATAAATATTACTAGATAGAAAATATGAACACAAATGTAAGCAGTAGCATCGAATGTCCTTACAATTATAACCTACAGGTGTATACAGTAAATGGTTGAACAATTCATGATGCTTCATATGCTGCATAGCTTCAAAGAATGTATCATAATTTTGACTGCTAACTAAGGAATAATACAGAGGTAGCTACTGATCTATTAATAGCACTCTACTTAATATGTGAATACCACTCTAGGCAATATATACAAAATGTTAATATGAATATAAGCAGTAGCATTAAAAACCCTCACAATTACAACATACAGGTGTATACAGTTAATAGAGTGAAACATGAAATGTGATCAATAGTACAGGTTGGACTGCTCCTTTTGGGGTGGGACCAAGCCTGGCTTGCATATGATCTGTCCCCTTAGCAGAGGCTAATGCCATTACTAAACCTTCCTGCCATCATCTCTTGTTTTGCTTTATTCACCCTGAGTTGGACAGGTAGGCCCAGATGTGGGTCCTGTGTCGGCTGGGCAGCCCCTTTTCAGGTGGGATCTTGCCTGGTTTGCATATGGCCTTCCCCTTTTCTGTAAAGGCTTGTAAGGTGAAGACCAATGTTCTTGAGGGACACCATGCGCAATACCAGAGGTTAAGATGAATTTTAATCATTGCAGCCATTACCTCTCTTCTTTTGCTACATACAGTAAAGAATTCAATACTAATGTAGCCACTAGCGTAATGTTAATAGCACAAACTACAAAATGTCAATACAAATGAACACACTACTGTACTATGAAGAGCAATATATAAAAAGTTCAATACGAAGGTATGCACTAGCATATTATCAATAGTTCTAAACAGAAAATGCAAATCCAAATGTGAGTGATAGCATAAAATATCCTTACAATTGTGTTGTGCGATGCAGGTGCGCAGGAGATGCACTGCCCATCTATACGTAATCTGTTGCACCTACGTCCACTCATCCTAAGGATCGAACACTCTTCAGAAAAGCCTTCGCAGGAAAAGGCTGCAGTGTAGTGCGACTCAGGTGTTAGGTGAAGAAAGGGTAGCGGCGTAGAGTGTGAGCACACGGCACAGCCGTGGACCAGCAACAACTGAAAAAGATTAAGAAAGGCACAGGAAGTGGGAGCAGCCACTACTGCTCCAATTAAACTTCCCAGCCTTCTGCGTGTACTTCCACCTAATCATCTGACATAACGTACCCTGGGCCTCATTACAAGCACCATGGCTACCCCCTTATTGCATTCCGGGTCCGGGTTCCCGAAATAGGGACTTACCGAGGTATTCCAACCTTGTAGGACCCAGTAAGTCCCCATTCCGGGAACCATTCCCCATTCCCATTCGAGCCCCCATAGGGCTCAATGGGAATGAGGATGGAGCTAATAATGGTACCACAATTTGCGTTTCTTAGCTCTGAAGTCCCTTAATGGGTCACTTCCATAACGCCTGATAAAACCAGGCGTTAAGGAAGGGACCTGCTAAGGTACCTCGGAATAGGGTGGTAAGGGATTACCGGCACCGGTGTCCTTACCGGTGCCGGTAATCCCTTACCACCAACCTCATAATGAGGCCCCCTGTATTTGTGCAACCCTGGGCTCTCCTCTTGTAGTTAGCCATGCTTGTAATTATTGTCCTTTCTCTAGGTCCTCTTCATCTGTGGGTACTGTTGTGCTGTGTACTGTACCCCATTAGGCTCTCTCCCACTTCTCCTTCTCGGAGACCTCAACATTAACCTGGATGCGTCTAATCCCTCCTTTTGGCTATTCCACAACCTCTGTGACACTAATTATGTGCTGTAGTGTTGTGCATCTCAGATATTAGGTGGTCAATGTGTAGTGGCACAGAGGGCGAGGACGCGGATCAGCCTTCAACCAGCAAGGACCGAAAAAAGTAAGAAAGGTGCAGGAAGTGGGAGCAGACACTACTGCTCCTTATTAAACTTCAAGGACTTTTGCGTGCACTTCTATCTAATCGTCAACGTGCCCTGCCTCTGCACAGCCTTGGGCTCTCTACTTGTAGTTAGCCATATTTGTGTGTTTTTGTCCTTTCTCTAGGTCTCCTTCATCTGTGGTTACTGTTGTGCTGTGAACAGTGTCCAATTAGGCTCCCTCCCACTATAACATAACATAACTGTCGTATTTGTAAAGTGCACGTTCACTTTCGAAGTGGCATCTAACAGATGTTTATTTTTATTGTTACTCAACTTAATGCCACTCATTTTATCGACCTCCGAAGGATGAAGGGCTGAGTGGACCTGCCGGGATTTTAACCTGTGACCAGGAGGTCAAACACAGGGCACTGTAGTGGATGTATTAATCCACTAAACCACAGACCCAGCATCTGTCTAGGCCCCCTCTCTATTGTGGTTACTGTTTTATTGTGAGCTGTGTCCCGTTATGCTCTATCCCACCCTCTAGGTCCCCACCTAGCAAAGGGCACCATTCTACTGTTTTGTGTCTCCTGTCTGCACCTCCTGTGTGCTCCTTTCTGTGTGACCCTCCTGGTGTATCCTGTCCTATACGGCACTGGGCTGTGCATCTCTTTGCTCTCTCTCTTACTCCCTCCTACTTTCCTCCTTACGCCACCTATGGTGCTCTCCACTTCTCCCATCTTCTCTAACTGCTATTCTATCTCCTATCCTATCCATTTCACTAAGTCTGGAAGGAAGAAGTTCAAGAGGGACATCCTCGTCTCCAACCTTGGCCTCCCTATTGTTGATATCTACATTAGAGCTTCCTCCAGACAGACTCTCACCGACATCCTCTTTGTTGTTCCCTCACCAGAATGATCGAGCCCTCATATGGTCTTGGCTCTCTCTCTCATGTCTCTTCCTCTCCCATTAATGGTGGCACTCGGTGGGAGGCCCTGTTGGCCTCCTTCCACTCCTTCAAGATCATCATTAATGTCTATTTGAATGGCATCATCTTGGTCCAGGGCCCTCAGCCCAATCTCCTCCTTTTTGATAGAAGGAAGTTGATAAGATGCAGAAGATGCCGTCTCCTGCATCTTATCAACTTCCTTCCTTTTCCTGCTACTCCTTCTAGCACCACTCGGGCTCCTCTGCCACCTCCTTCTTCTGCCACCTCTCTGGCACCTTTCTCCTCCTCTGTGGTTACTATGCCAATTCCTGCTTCCACCTCTCCCCACTCTCAGACCCTCCGCCTCCCCCACTGGGTGTACCTCAAGCCTGTACCCCAACACCAGAAGTCTTTAAAATATGGCAACCTGCTCTACGCTGCTACTCTTAACTCCAGCTCTGCTGTCAAACACTCCGCTGACATCTGCCACCCCCTTGAAGAACTTGACCTGGAACTCCCCACTCTCACAGAGACATGGTTCAGTGCCAGCCCCGTCATGAGGTTTGACACTCTCCTCCCTGATGGCTAAAAGATCCTATCCAAATCGTGAACCAACTGACCCAGAGATGGAATAGCTCTGATCATTCCAGAGTGGGTCGATGCTTCTGTCAGTCCTATGTAGGCCTACTCCTCCTTTGAATGCCTCGTCTGTAGGCTCTTGATCTCTCCTGGCCTTTCTATGACTGTGGCCAGGCTGCTCTCTTCCTCTCAGAGTGGGCTGTCCTCTCCTCTTCTCTCCTTGCCTCTATCTCTCGACTTCTCCTCCTCAGAGACCTCAACATTCACCTGATTGCTTCTAATCCCTCCTCTGGGCTATTCCGCAACCTCTGCGACACTAATTCTCTTTCCATTCTACCGCCTGGCCTGACACTCTCCAGATGTTCTCATGTCTTCAGACATCCCCCTCACCACTCTACTCTTTTGGACTAACCACTATCTGCTCTCGTCTCACCTGAAACTCTCTGTCCCTCAGGATACGCCTACCCCAGCACTGCCACCTACCTTCTCAGTCATTCGGCCAATGAAGAGTGTGTTAGTGAATGCATTTGTTGCTACTTTCTCTGCTCCTCCTAGGTCTTTGTCTGAATCACACTCTGATACAGCCTACTCTAAACTTCATTTTTCCATCTCCAACACTCTGGATGTCCATGCCCCTGTCATGAGAATCAACCTGAAGCCTACCTCCAAGTGAAACTCTCGGTATGACTCCGACCTTGTCACCCGAAATGCAAGGTGGCTGAGAGGAAGTGGAGGGCTTCTTGTTCATCCTCTGATAAACTGCATCCCGCCTGCCCCAAAGGCAATACTGACTCTCTGTCATGTCCAAGAAGAGAGCCCAGGAAGAGAGCCCACATCCAAGCAGATGTCTCTGCATCCTCTTACAACACTGCCAAACTCTTTCAAATCTGCAAGGAGCTGGCCAATCCTTCTGCCGTCTCCACCTCTACTGTGCACTCCCAGGCCCTCTGTATGGCTCTCGATTCGCACTTCACCACTAATACTCAGGATGTCCTGTCCTCGCTCACCTCTTCCTGTTCTTCCCCCTCTACCTCTCTGAACTCTTTGGCTGCTTCCCTCTCTCCTCCTCCTTTATCCTCTTTCTCTCTGACTACACCTGGCGAGGTTTCTAGACAAGTCCAATCTATGAATGTGCCATTCAAACAGGTGATTTCCTGCTCCTCCAGAGCAATCATGGACCACTTTTAGACCCTTGCTCCAGCCGTGGATTATTTCTGAAATCACCCTTTTGCCACTGGATCCTTCCCCTCTCTCCTAAAGCACTCCCTTGTTCACCCCTCCTTCTGCTGATCCTACCTGTCTGGCAAAATATCAAATGATCTCTATCACTCATTTCCTGAGAAAACTCTTGGAAAAGCTGACCATCTCCCAGCTAACCCTCCACACTGAATCTGTAGGTTATCTCCATGAACATCAGTCTTGCTTCAGTGCAGCCAGTGGCACGGAAACAGGTCTCTTGAACACCCTTGAAGATTTTCTAACTAATATCAACTCTAACCGTCCTTTTGTCCTCATCCTCCTTGAGATTGCCTCTGCCTTTGACACTGTCATTCATGCCATCATGATCAAACGACTCTGTGAGAACCTTAATGACAGTAAGATTGAGTAACTTCTCATTAGGACCCCTGCTCTCACTTTCCCTCTCTCACTCTGGTCACCCTCCTTGGGCCCTCTTCATTTGCATAGGCTAAAATACCTTAATGTGTCATCTTTGACACAACTCTCTCCTTCTCTCCTCAAATCAATAACCTTGCCAAGAAGGCCCACTACCAGCTGCACATCCTCAGATGTATTCTGACTTTTCTCACTTTCCCCAAGAAGCTCACTGTCTCCAGAGCCCTGTTTCTCTCTAGGTTTGACTACTGCAACAGCCTTTGTCTCAATCCGCCTTCCTCTACTCTCTATCTTGTGCAACTAATACAGAACAGGACCATATCGCTTCACTGGCACCCGATGGCTGAAATTATCAAGTTCAAGTCCCTCTGCATCATCCACAAGGCTTTCTGGGGCCAGCACCTGCACTACATCCAACTTTCTCTTCCAAAATACCTTAATTCTCAAGCCCTTTACTCAGCTACCTCACATCCTCACAGGGTCAGATGCTTCTCCAGGTAGAATGTGGGGGATAGATATCTCTCCTCTGTAGATGCCTCCCTCTGGAATACCCTCCCTGTCCCTTTCAAATTTGAGCTGGACCACCTCAAGTTCCAGAAGCAGCTCAAGACCTTCCTTTTCTCTCTGTCTCTCTATCTCTCTTGTGTACGGGCATTTTACAAATTGCATATCATTTCATATCATATCATAATTGTAACATACACATGTACTCACTTATAGTTCTAATACTAAATAAAAAATACCAATTTACCCACTAGTATACTGTTAATATTATTATATACAAAATGGTAAAACAAATGCAAGCACTAGCCTATAATAAATATCAGTATATACAAAATGTCAATACTAATGTAGACACTAGCATACATTTGTACTCTTGCATTGTTGAGGGGGGTCTAAAAGCCCTCCTGCATACCATCAAGATGACTGCTGCCACCCACTGAAGCAGTCCCACAGACCATAACTGGATGACATCACCAAAGTAATCATGAAGAGAGGACATGGCTAAACACACACGTAGCAACAATAGCCAGGTGCAAAAGAGCACAGACAAACTGCTTGCAGAAACCTCAAAGCAGCTATCGTTAAAAGCCATTAAAGTAAAGGGAAGCCACATCTGTATAGAAATGAATGGAAGGCATTGGGAAGTCTTAAAACACATGGAGAGGCCGTACACACTGATGTCCTTGAAAAGCACAAAGCAGAGCTGCCAGTACAGTCACTGTGCCTGGCCTTGACTAAGGCGCTGGGAGAGAGTATTTGAGCCAGCAGAAAAGATAAAACACCTGCAAGGGCTGGGAGCTGGAATTATTCATAAATGCATGCAGAGAAAATCAACTCTATGGTTCCTAAACATGTGGTCTGAACCTGGGGAACACGGCCCATTTATCTGAGGCAGGCAGGAACTGTTGTTCCCATCAAACTGAAGACAGAAGATGGACAAATTAACACAGCACAAAGTGAAGTTGGAGACTTGAATGCCCTTGCTCAAGGCCAAAGGATTCAGAGTAGTGGCAACACTAGTGGAAAACAGGTAGTACTCTAAGGCCATTCTCCCCACTCATCATTTTTGCTCATATGCTGGTAAATTTCCCAAGTTGACAAGGCTCACACTGGCCTCCTCTGGGTGGTGCTAGACAGAACTACCCGATATGGCCATTCTAATCAGATTATCTGTCCCCTATGGAATGTGCACATGTCTATACTGTTCACCCAATCCCATCTCACCTAGATCCCAGGAATGTAACTTTCGGTTGTGATGTCACATCCACTTAAAACCTCACTACCAGCCTGTAATTAGTTGAGAAGGCATTGGAAATGCAGTATTATGTGTGCCTATACCTGCTTTTGAAGATGTATTAATGAAAGCATTAATGTGTCACATTTCTGGATTTCCCTCGAGCCAGCCTCTGGTTTCTAAATACTGCTTCAAATTGGTAGCAAAGGATGGTTGCTAATATCTTTGGTGACAAAGCCGTCCCGCCTGCATTCCTATCGGCTTCCGGTGGGACATCCAGAGATCAAAAGATGGGGGTGGCAGGCTGTGGGGGTTAAGGCCAGTCAGAGAGCATCAGCAGTCCCACAGAGTTTTTGTAAGTATTGCCCATAAATCTGACAAATACAGGTGGGGAGGGGAGGTCTGCTTGATGTTGTTGTTGAAGTCTTACAGCCTGATTCATGGAATTATTTGCATGAAAAACGCAGATTTGCGCACCTTTCTGCCCGATAATCCCTGTTTGAAGTATGGGTTCGGGTGGGCAAATCTGTGTTTTTCATGTATATAATTCCATGAATCAGGCAGTTTGTGTGTTGTTGTTGAAGTCTTTGTTTAATGTAAGGATACTTGTTTTTTAGGCAGTCAGTTTGGGTGGTCAGCTTCAACAGTCAGCTTAGCTTATTTTATGGATGAAAACTCTGAAAAAAGAAAAACAAATATTATGGTTTCGACGAAATTAGGCAGTTAGCTTGTTTCATGGATGATTATTTAATGGTATTTATTTAGGTAGTGAATTTAGGAATGTTGCTACATGTGCATTGTTTGTATAGTTTTATTTTGTTTGCAGCAAATTATGTTATTTTATAGTTTTTTATTGTTCTTAAATGTGAAAAAGTTTGTTCTTGATTGAATACAAACTAAATGCATGAATAGATAAAAACATTTTTAAAAGTATACCTAGGTATATTGGTTATCAGAAGAGGCTAACTTATATCGCGGAAGGTGATTTCCTGGTTAAGTCTGGCACAGGCGTTTTCCTCGCAAGGCGATGGTATGAGTACAGGATCACATGGTTTATTGGATTACCCTGTTAAGAGACAGGAACACTTCTGTTTATATTTTATGTTGTATTTGTCATTGTGTGTGGGGCAGTTTGTAGGTCGGAAACACCTATTGAAAAACTGGGACTTGAAGCTTCTTTCTGTGCGGTAGTGGTGACGTCACTTATGAGGTTACTGAATATGATTAAA
Source organism: Ambystoma mexicanum (assembly GCF_040938575.1). NCBI lineage: Eukaryota > Metazoa > Chordata > Amphibia > Caudata > Ambystomatidae > Ambystoma > Ambystoma mexicanum. The sequence goes on from NC_090928.1 coordinate 557,887,307, forward strand.
AGTGCTTAGAAGGTGGCAGATCTCGAGAATTGGCTCCAGGAGCACATCAACAAATTGGATATTGGCTTTTAAGGGCAGAGAACACAGGGTGGGCGATGCAGAGAGCAGACACTTAAGCCAGGAGAGCTTGTTGTTATTTTGGGAGTAGTAGTTCTCTCTATGATCTCCATTACCTGTAACCATACTCTTAAGCCTGCCAAACTCCATAACTAATCTCTCAAGCATTCTGATTCTGCAACCATTTACTTAAGTCTGTTTACCTAGCCACTTAAGGGCTACTAGGTCTACCCTGTAACCATCTTCTTTAAGCATGCCTATCTATGATCTGCATCTCATGTAACCACTTCCTTAAGTCAAACCGTTAACCAATCTCTTAAATTGCTGTCTCTGTAACCATGTCCTTAAGATTGTTGCGCCCAGATGCCCAAGGGTTAGGCGCGCATTACAAATGTAATAATAAAATAAAAATAAATAAATAGTTCAACATTTATGCTAATTGAGAAATGCATTGTGATCCATAGTGGAGCACCGAGTTGGTGGAGAACAAATTGAGTTTTTGAAGGTTTGAAAAAATGAAAAAAAACAGAATGAGAAGAAATGAAAGAAAATAATAAAACAGTGTGACATTATTGGGGTGGGCTCGAGAAGCACGTGGAAGAATGATGGACTGACCTAGGGCAGATGTGAAACTGAAGGTAGCTTGTGGTGTGTGTGTGTTGAGAGCATTTGAACTGTGGTGTGTGTGTTGAGTGCATTTGAACAGTGGTGTGTGTGTTTTTAATGTATTTGAATATGTAGTGTGACATGTGGTCTGTTTTGAGAAATATAGTAATTGTCTGTGTCATTTGTCTCGCTCTTTCTCTCTCCCTTTCTATCTCCTCTCTCTCTCTCTCTCTCGCTCTTTCTGTTTTTGTGGCATGCCTTGACAGTCCTTCTAGTTAATATATGTGTCTTTTCTGTGTTTAAATGGATGGCTTAGCTCTGCTCTATCTGTGGAAAGATGGAAACCTGCCACGTAGAATAAACAGTTTCTTTTTAAGGACTTGAAGGATATCGTAATCCTGGAAGTAGGTGCTGGGAAGCATGGAGCTACTTATTTAATTTATGATTCAGGCACCACAAGATAAAATGAATTAAGCAAAAGGAAATAGTTTTGAGCATCTTGGTAGGCAATTGTAGTGTGATACATGGGGCCAGCACCCAAAGAAGCATTTTTTTTGTCGAGGGACAGGGCTCTGCGAGAAGCAACACACATAGGTATTCGAACATAGGAAGAAAACTGTTTGTGAATGTCAACTTTGATTGCATGGAACATGATGATAGTGTGACTGTATGTGCATTGGGGAAATGCACATGAAATTCAGGTTTTGTAAAATGTAAGATAAAGGTGACACAGTTCGCTTTCAGGGATTGGGGGTAACTGGAGAAATGACAGAGGCACAGTGAAGGGATGTTTTGGAAAAGCTGGGTTTTTGGATGGCTGGAATGGAGTGTGTGGGGCTTATGATTTGTGGAGCAGAAGAGAAGTGGACTATGGAGTAAGATAAGTAAGAAAGAATACATCCCTTTTAGTGGTTGTGATTTGAGGTGCTCAACGCACAAGATTGCACATTTATATTTGGATAATGAACAACATATATTTTAACAAAAGCATATGTTTCTTGTTCTTGAATTCCTTTTGAACAATTCATCAAGACACCCACTTGTCGAAGAAGAAACGAGCATTTCAGAATTTGGTATCTAGGTATAACAAGGTACTGTTCAGTTGCATGCTTTGTTGGATTAAGCTTCCTGGCCGAGAATAGCCGAGCAGACATCTGTAAAGCTTTGCCTTATACACTGTATTAACAATGGCATGCGTTCTTGTGTTGTAGGTTTAAACATGTACTTCTCTGCAGTGTTTAATGGTGAACCTCAGTTCTGTCAGCATCTAGCACTGCATAGGAATGGGTGAGGTTATAAATGGTATATTTAAGGGTGTGTATGTATGTGAATATTGTATGGTGTTGGATAAGGCAATGTGTAATTTTTTATCAATACCATAATGAAGCCAAATCTTTTATATAAGCAGTAACGCAGGTTTTGGTTGGCATTGGCAGTGGACCAGTGTCAGGACATGCTGTGGAAAATATGTTATTATTGTAGGCCTTTTAGTGCCCCAACAGTATTTTAATGCTACTCTAGAGTCAGGATTCATTGGGTGGTTATTTCTATTAAAACTCTCACAAAATATATTGGTAATATTGTTGTTTTAACAATGGGGGAGGCTTGTTGGGAACAATCAGAGTGGATATTTTACTTGAAGGAATTTAGGATTGTGGGGTTTTTAATGAGGAAGGTGCAATACAAGGAGAGCGTGTTAATGGAGTAGTGTAAATGAATGATGGAAAATTGATTTTAGAGGTAAGAGAAAGCAAAGAACTCCTCTGGTCTAACAAAGAATCATTTTGATCACATAAGAAGCTCCGCTGTCTCAAGGTTGACACAGGGCCAGATATCGTTCAAGCATTTCATTCAGGCACTGCATAGAGCCACAGTAGGGGATATTTTATGTATGTATTATTTTGCCCTTGACAGTGCTTCTATTAGTAACGAGTGGGACACTTTGAAGTACACAAGGCAGGCACGCAGAGTGAAAAGGAGGGACACTTTGTGATTGATGTGGAGGAATCCCACTGGAGTTCCAAATGCATTGCAGGATGATGAACTGGCAAATGAATGTTTCCTCACACACGTAGTGAGACAGGAATGGCTTTAAGGGTCAAGAGAGGGCCATAATGACACAGACAAACCTAATTATCGGAAGGTGGAAGCCTCAGATATCAAACTCACATAGTTTAGCTGTGCACACAATGATAACAGGAGGGAAGGGGGATGTGGGTGGAAGATTAGGACATATTGTTCAAGCATGGAAGAAAGAAAAAAGAAAAAAGACAAGGGAAGAGGAAATTGGCAAGATTCGAGAGGGGGGGACAACATTCACGGTACTGTGCATAACCACATGAACAGTAGGCCCAAGATCATACAGCGTCAGACGCATGTACCGCGAGTTGAACCCACATCACAAACAATAGTGGCCACTGCAGTCACCGAGGAAAATGCAGAAACACACACAAGACAAGGGGTATAATGGCATTGCAGGGGGGACCCCATTCTAGGGGAGCATGGCCATTTTTTACACCATTAATGTCAGCATTCTATGGCTAGAGCAGACACAGGGGCCTGACATTAGAATGGGAAGTAGTTTCTCATGAAACACACACACAATCAACATGACTGGTGGAAACAAGGGACATACTGTCATGGATACTCACAGGGGGAGAAGAGGAGAATTTGATATCAAAATGAATTATGCTGCGAGCTGATAGAACACACAGTGCTCACAAATTAAAGGGAACTAGGTTGGAGGCATGGGAAGCAAGGGCACATATATATATTTTTTATTTTATTGTTGGTTTAACCACGAAAACTCTTAATTTTACAACAAACCATTAAAATGTTCAAAGTAAACTTGACATTCTCTTATTCTACTAAAATTATTATTATACACAACAAATCAAAATGTATTAGAAATAAAAATAAAAAGAGAAAATTCACTAATACAATTGAAGCAAAAGTCAATACAGAATCACATAATTCAAAAACGATAAAATGCACTCAGCGAACATAGACATTATTGGTCCATTCCAAATTGATTACATTTCATATTTGAGCTGTGTGACACTGAAGGGAAGATTGCATTTCAAGGTATTTATGAAAGAATACATCCAGATTAATTAGTAGCTGACTCCGGTCAGTGGGTATTTTTGACCAGAGCAATTCATATTTATTCTGGTAGGACTAACATCTAGGTTTAAATTTCTGCCTACTCAACAAACCCAAGCCATAAAGAAAGTTAAGGATTTCATATCTGACCTCTTTTCTGGATGCATGAAATAATAACTCCCAGGCCCTCTTCTGGGATAAGTCACAGTAGCCCTTGAAAAGAGGTTTGATGTGAGAAGACTGCTGAGAACACAACATAACACATTCAGTGCACAGATGTTGAAGGGTCTCCATCACCAGCTTATAGAATCAACATTGTACATGATTTAGTGGAATTAATTTGCGTATATAAAATAGTTAATGTGTAGGCCACAAATTAAAACAAAAGCGCAGATAATCATTCCCCTGCTGTGAATCGGGAAATTTAACAAGATAACTTTCTGCATAACCATAGCGTTTCAGGGCAAATGGGTTATTTTTGAATTTCTGATGATTAGAGTATCCCTCCGTGTCTTGATCCACTCAAGTTCCCACAGACGAGTCTTCGCTTTAACTGGATTCTCATATAGTAACTTTAATGAAAATCCTGTATTATCAAGTATCTTTTGTACTCATGTTCGCCATCTGATGGGAAAGGCATCTGATGACTTTAATAGGTATTCTGCAAGTAACCATAAGAGAACAGATTTAGATGTGACCATAGCACATTTATGATAAAGGACACACAATTTCCATTTATGTAAAGCATATAAGGAAAGCAGGCCTAATTCATGCCTTATTCGGCAGATGGATTCGAGGGGAGGTAAATTGAGTGCTGATTTCCAGTATCTACTTTCTAATTTTGTCCAAAATTGATAGGTTTTCCCTATGAGGGCTTCGGATGCATATAGGCCAACGGGGGGCAATTTCTGCCTGTAATAGGTGAGTAAGGGCACACTCGAGTATTTGCAATATCTGGATTTTATGATGTGGGCTTGTGAGAGGGCTGTATCTAGTTTGCCTTTAGTGTACATTTCATATTTGCTAGAGCCTAGTTGGTTTGTCACAAGTGTGCCAGGTAAATGTACGATGAAACTGAGGTCAGGGATACATTTTGCAAAGGCCAATGGAGCTTGGCTGCACGTTGCCTTGGATTTCCACACTGGATGATTTTACTTTTTGTTACATTTATCGTATTACAATTTTCCATAGTGTACGCATCCAGAGCATTCAAGAGTGCACAAAGTCCTTTAGGGATCTTAGAGAACAAGATCATGTCGTCTGCATCGAGGAGAAATTTCACTTGAAATCCGTTAATTATTGGAGCGTCAGCTTTGATTTTCAAGAAATGTTTGCCAACGTCGAAAATTAAAAAGTTGAACATGGCCGAGGCCAACAGGAAACCCTGTTTGAGGCCACTCGCAGTCCATATAGGGTCTGATAGCAAGCCATCATTTGATAGCTCGACTTGAATTGAGGTATCAGAGTGGAGGTCAATTACCCATTTTAGGATGTACCATGGGCAACCTTTGTCCATCAGCTTCTTGACCAGTAGTTCCTGGGGCAATGCATCAAACTCCATACAAAAGTCTATGAATGCAGGATACAGTGGCTGATGGCTTTGCTTAGCTTGAGATTGGATACTGTTCACAGTTATGATGTTTATGGCTGTGCCTATGCCCGGCAGAAAACCAGTTTGAAAGGGATCATGCAAATTATTCATATCAAGCCATCGGTTGAATTCTTAAAAGATTAAACGGGCAAAGATTTTCCCCGGGCAATCTAAAAGGGCAATGGGTCAATATGATTTGGGTTCGCCTCTGTCGCCCTTTTTAAAAATGGGTAGAATGATAGACTTTCTCCATGACTGTGGGGTATGCCCCGCAATAAAGACATGCTTAAAGATCAAGTGGAGGATTTCGGCCCATTCAAGGGGATTGTCCTTTATCATACCATTGTGCAGACCATCAGGGCCGACTGCTCTTGATCTGCTCCACGTGGCAATGCAGCAGAGAATGTCATCAATCTCTATTGGAAATGTATACATGGCCCCTTGATCATTGATACTCCATTCCAGATCAGAAAACGGGGAGATGTAAAGGTTACCAAAGTAGCATTGCCACACCTCCTTGGAGATCGCATTGATTTGCATGGCTCCCTGAGTGTTGGATATGGCCGTATTTGTGGATTTTAATAGAATTTGCTGGATCATATGCTCATTGTCACGATGGTACTGAACCGATCACCGTTCTTTTAACCAGATTTTATAGGCTAGTTTCAATTGTTTGGTCATCAAGATTTTTTTGGCCTCTGCATGATGCTTCAAATTACAAAGCATCTGTCTCAGTCTAGTTTTACGCTGCTGTACTTCCGGATCGAAAACATGCCGATGTTTACTTATACAGCTAGCATCAGGGAGTCTATGTTCCTCGAAAAGCTGTATCAGGTGGACATAACAATCTGACCCAGAGGAGAAACACAGCCTTGATCAATGCGATCTCTGAGTAGGAGCAATTTGCGAGGGTTCCACTGTAGACGAGTGCCTCTGTTGTTAACAATAACATTGGCTAAATGAATGTTCTTTTTGGCCTCATTCTGTGACAATGAGAGTCTATTGCAAACCTGTAACATATTGTGATCACTCAGATCTGTGTCAATCACCTTTAAAGAAACCATGTGGTGCAGATAGTTTGCATTCATGAAGATGTAATCGAGAATTGATTTTTGCCACACTCTACCCCAAGTAGGGCGAGGAGGAACATCACCCACTATGGCGCCATTAAGCATTGCACAGCCCCTCTCTTTCATCATGAGAGACCATGTTATTTCTGCACCAGCAAGTTCCACAGAATCATTAATAAGCAAGTGTAAATTCAAGTCGCCCATGATGAAAGTGTAGTACAATGCTGTATCCAAGAGTAATGTGTCAAGAATGACAGCTAGATGGTCAAAAAAGTGTTCTGCTATGAGTGTTTGCTTGCTCCAGTATGTGTTTAAGATAGCAAAAGTGTAACACCTCTGGTGACTTTCACTACTTCAAAACAGGGAGCAGGAGTGGGACATGATACACAACCAAAGCCATATGTTTTTTTGATGGCCACAAGCAGCCCACCCTTTGGGCGACCTAGCAGATGTTTGGTGGCAGGGGTAAAGTAAATAACATGAGTGGCCCACACTGGCGCAGATAATAACCAGGTTTCCTGGAGCACTAAAATATCCTGCTCCCCCACAGTATTTCCCAAGGAGTTGATGAAATAGGAGTGACCTCTTGTGTTCCAAGTGAGATTGTCCTGACTCAGCCTCTGTTATGATCTGTGATCATGTATTTGCATTGATTGGGAATGGTTTAAAAGTGTTTGAGCATTCATGAAAGCAGCATTCAGTTTAGGGTTGTAGATGTTAATTGATGTTTTTTGCTTTGAGGAATCCCCGGTAAAGAGGCTTGAGTTAGAACAAAGCTTAGGTCAAACATGGCCATTCTCGCTTGCCATAGGATGTTGGCTACAAGCCCAGACCGCACATATATTCTGGGTTCAGATAAATTATGGTTACTATTAAATTCCACTGAGTCAATATCAGAGGTAGTCAAACTCCGTAATATTGGGATCTCTGCACATAAGTTCAAGATGCTTGCTCGGTTAAGAACAAATTGAGTGTCGGGAAGCTCTCAACATTTTATTGTTAGGCAATGAAGCTTTGTTGGATTATTAACATCACACAATGTTTTGACAGACTTGACCTGGTTGTTCTGAGTTGCTAATCTAGATTAATTTCCCGAGGTAGAAGGGCCATTTTCCAGTGACTGGTCAGACCACCTCACCACTGAGGGGCATTGGAGTAGCTTGCCAACATCAGGAAAGGTTAAGGGATGATTACTAACCACACTGTGCATTTTATTTTGAACTTCAGTGAAATAAGCATCCATAGATGATCTTATAATCTCCCTCAAATCTTGGGATGTGGGCAGGATCTCTTCATCAGGGACTGAAGGAGCTTTTTGGGTGCATGTGGTGTTCTGGTGATCGATTGCGGATGGCTCGGGTGATGTAAGATTACCTTTTGCCAGATATTCGTTTGTAAACTGGAACAATAGAGTGGTAAATTCTTGACGCGCTGCTGTTTGTTGGATACACTTGATTGAGTATCTTGAGATGGATTAAACTGTAATGGAAAAGAGATCGTGCCATCCGTCAATTCTCTAGAGCGAGCCGGAAGCGGCCTCAAAATTTCAACCTCAAGTGATTTTTGGTTCACATATGAGTCAATGGATCCTCGAATTTCGTCTCTGAGTGAGGCAATAGTTGGATGGGCTTGAAGTACTGGGGCTAGTTTGACTTGCATTAAGGGTGCCACAGTAGGATGAATGGTGTTTGAAGGGCATCCAACTGTGTTCGATTGCCTGGGCTCATGAGCATTGGGAATGGTTGCACGACAGTTCAAATTTTGGACCATCTTGCCAGAAAGGGCTTCTATATCATCGAGAGGCTAGTAACTCAAGGGACTGAATGGGGTGGTCACGATAGGCTTAAGGGAAATGGCTGGGGAGGGCAATTCAACTTGCCTCCCCATTTGGCTCTAGGCCTTCACGATTCGGCAGGCTCGCCCCCGGATGGGGGCTTGTCGCATTTTCTTTACTGGCTTGCGGCACGCTTTGGAATTATTATCTGGTATTGCTATGCAATCACTTTGGGCAGAAGTATGAGTGTTGGTTGCTGAGAATAGATTGTATATGTTTGTTTTCGTAGCCTTGCAAAGTTCAGAGGGAATTATTGGGTCGCTATGATGATAAAATAAGGGCAAATCCTCGCTGCTAAGCGCAGGTTCTGGAATAGGGTTACTGACCTTATTGGAGCCATCACATGACTCCTGTGGTGATGAGCGAAGCACCGGTTCACTTCAGCGAGAAGTTGGACTGAGCTGGATTGAGGCTATGCCACTCGGTGATGTGGCTACTGGTGGAAAGGCGGAAGGATCCACCAGGAACACCAGCGTTGGGCTCAACTGATGAATGTGGTTGGCATTGATTAGCTTCTCCAGGTTGTTGACATTACCAATGAGTTGCTCGATTAAAGTAGTTTGATGACTGACTTTACCCTCCATAACTTCATAAAGTTTGGCTACCATGAGCAAGGATGTGTTCATGTCGCTCAGGGTATTATTGAGAGCCGGAGCCTCAGGGAAGGAAAAGCAGGATGAACGACCTTTCTGGATGAAGAATTCCAGATCATATGTGTCCTCATTGAATTTAGAACGTCTTGGGGTCAGGGCAATAAAGGACGGCGATTCATCAACAAAATGAATGTGTGTTTTGTTGCAGAGATCTGAAGTATTTCTTCGACTTGGGATTTGGTCAGAAAGCTGTGCATTAGTAAGGCTCACAGGCTCTGTATGTGAGGTTGTAATACTGTGAGTAATATCTTCATGTAGTTGGATCAGATCCCCAGAGTTTGAACAGATGTACATGATTTCATGAGTAGATGAATTAGACCTATTTGAGGTGTTCATGAAATCAAGCGCATCATCATCAATTTCTCCCACTAGAGTGAGTGATTCGTGGGCTTAACAAAGACGCTGTTGAGCAGCTTCCGTGCAAAGCACAGGCGCCAGGGGTTTAGAGGGAGTCAACTGGATTGGAGTGGGCACCACGGCTATAGATTTGTGTTCATTATCTATGCAAACGGTGACAAGAGTGGTGTCTGTGACTTCACCCATAGCCAAGGACAGATCTACAACAATAGGATTGTTCAGAGGCAAAATGTCGCTGATGGAATTCACAGGAACATTAGACATGTGAGCTTGATGGTGTCACATTTAAAAGTGGCATCTCAGATAAATTAAAGGCTGGCAATTTGCAGGCGCCTTTATTTAAATCGGTGTAAGCACTTGAGATTGAATTGGGTTCCTTGGTACAGTATGAGCGAATATCGGACAGCAGTGGCGTTATATGGTTCCCATTTTTGCCCAGCACCCACTCTACCAACAAGGTTCGCTTGCACTCTGTGGTAAGAAGTTTCCCCTGCACCATTTTTAAGCAGTCTTTTGAAAAAAGGCGCTGTGAAACCGCAGACGGCATACCTGAACAGAGACATGGTGTGGGTCAACGTTACTTAAGAACTATACATAGGGCCTCATTACGACCCTGGCGCTAATGGGTTAACGGCGCCGTAAAAGGCTGCGGTGCCATTAACCCATTAGCGCCGAATTACGAGGTCCCTTTGCGGGACTCGACCTTAACGGCTGGTGCAGCTAGGCCAGCCGTTAAAGTAGGGACCCGCAAAGGGACCTTCGCGGTAAGTATGGTACTGCAATTTGTGGTACCGTACTTAGCGCCTTCGCCATTCCCATTATGCCCTATGGGGCAAAAATTGGAATGGGGAAGGGCCATGGGGAAATGGGGAAATATCGCCCCGCAAACCTTGGAATGGGGCGATATTTCCCCATTTCACCATGGCGGACCCGTTACGATACCGTCACCAACCATGGTGCTAATAGCGCCATGGTTTAGCGCCGGTATCGTAATGAGGGCCATAGACTCAGTTATGGCCCCCTGTAGACCCAGAAACATTTGGTCCCGATATAAAAAATATCTGGCGGAACTGGCAGACCTTGAAAACCTGAACACTGAAGAGAATTGACCTGTATATGTATTTATGTTTAATTAATCGCATGGTATAAATGTACGTGCATAACCTGTGTGCAAATATAAATAAAGTTGTAAAAAAAAAAAAGTGAACCTGTTTACAACCATAATCAAAGGTTAAAGGTTATAGCTGACCAACAACCAGAACAATGAGCCCGTTTAGACAGTGTACAATACCGTGCAGTGAGAGTAGACCACCCCCTTCGCCCGCTCACCAGCTAGAGCGCGAGACAGTGCTAAAAATACACTTGACAAATTCACTTGCTCAAATGCGCACGCACGAATGCAATGCACAATCCTTTTGTTTGTTCTTGGTTGTAGGCGGGCTGGCCACTGCAAGAGAAGGAAAACACATAATGAATTACGTGAATAATGGGGACAGAAAGCAGTGACACTTGGTAATAATGGGTAATATGTTGCGCTCGTCGATCGGACCCGGACTGCTGCGGTCTCCACCAACGTGATGCGTAGTGAAGAGATGACAGTCTGGACCTGTCTGCCTAATCTTGTCTGCTGGACTCGTAGAAGTATTCTCCTGCAAGTGGAGAAAGGGATTTAGCCACCCGTGGACTTTAGTGATGGCCCCCCCAACTGTTCTCGTTCTCCCCACTAATCACCTCCGATATCCCCTCTTGGTAACCTCACCTTATGTTTTTAAATGATGAGCTCTCCATCCTGTATGGCATGCAGGGGCGCGTAGATACCAGTTTACTTCACTGGTTTGAAGGTACTGGAGGAGTTCCGGAGGAATATTGACTCCAGTGTCTATAAAGTTCAAAGAGTTCAATATGTCCGATGTTCACTCTTGTTCCATTCCCTCATTAGGTTGCAGCTGGGTCCAAAAGAATATTGCCTGGAGGCAGCTGATGGCGTTCAGGTAAGAGTCTGTATTACCAAACACTGTCCAGTAAAAGTTGCATGAGTTTAACTTGCTGTTTTCTCTCCATTTATAGGTGCGGCATAGAAAGATGCAGCGAATTAAAGGATAATACCTCCGGTGGTAAAGCAGGTAAGCCTATGGTGGCAAAGAGATTGTCTTTGTCGGTTTTCTCGGCTCACCTTGTTATTCCTTTTGTTTTCCCCCCAGGTACTGAATTTTGACGAAGAAAATGATGGAGGCAGCGCCGAGTTGAAAGATGCGATGGACCGGTGAGTATAACGCGGCGCTGCTGCTGGCAAAGCGACGCGTGCTGAAATAATGTCCTTTCCAGGCTCGGAGATGTGCTGGGTCCGGAATCAGGTAAGGAATCAAATAATGTCCGTGAACTAACCTCTTCTCCTTTCTTTTCCTTTTGTCTAGGAGCTCCGGATTCGAGGCAGGCGTGGCAGAAGACTGGATGCTGAATTGCAGACACGGTGAGCGTTACGCTGCTGGATGCAGAATAACACAAAGCATGAGCTGCTGTTCGGGTGTGGTTTAAATAGCCTGCAAAGTAGTCCCAGGTAAGAAGTTCCCCAGAACCACACCCGAGTAAAAAATACTCCCTGTAATAAAATAGTCCCATCCAGGCCTCACGTTGGCTTGCAGCAAGGTCTGCATAAGGTAAGTAAAGTCTATAAGCCTGGCACCTAAGGCGTCAGGACTGAATCCAAACAGCCCCCAGCCGGGGCTGTCTGGGTTTTAATGAGTATGTGGATGCCTGCTCCCGGGGCTGAGGGACTCTATCCGGATGCCCGGGGGTAGGCATCATGACATAATAATGGGTAAGAAACAGTCAATGGGGCAGTCTCTGCGGCAGTCTCTGGTTCAGGAGCGAATAGTAAATAGTAAGGTAACTGCATACTGATCCAATGGGCCTCATTACAAGCTATTAGCTCCATGGCTGCCGCCAAACCGGGCTTATTTACCGGGTTCCTGCAATGAAGAAGAACCGGTTTATTCCAACATTGGAGGACCCCGTCATTCCTTCTTGCAGGAACCATTCCCCATTCCCATTTGAGCCCCCATAGGGCTCAATGGGAATGGGGATGGAGGTAACAATGGGCACATTATGAGTACCCCGTTGTTACCTCCTTCTTCCCCGCACAGGACCTGGAAAGCACGCCTGGTTTTACGATCCCGCGATGGGAAGTTTGGAATCAGAAATGTGAAGAGGGAGAGGGGGGCACCACTTATAAATTCAGTCTTTTGATTATCAAATACATTAGTTGAATTGATTCCAATACTTAGAATGCTTTTGCCTGGAGCTGCCAGTCCGAAATGGTCCTATAGCACAAGGACCTGTCCAAACATATGATATCCAAAAAACAAAGTAACTCTACTTTGTTAGGAAAGGCGCTTCACAGTTGGCCCCATTTGGTTGCTGCTAAGTTATCTGCTGTGAATTTTGCATAAAAAGTCTTGGCCATAAGTCAGTGATAAATTCAAAACAGGATGATTTATTACAGGAAATGTTTAATCCAGATTCAACTGCGAAGCGCCTTTCCTAACAAAGCAGAGTTACTTTGTTTTTTGGATATCATAAGCTTGGAATCAGCCCTGTCGGAATGAAGGAGGCCGGTCTCATACCGGCCCCCTTCATTCTGACACCGCACGGGTCATAATGAGGCCCAATGACTGCAACTGTAGGATCACGTGCAAGTTTCCGTTTCTCTGTCCTCTGGAAATGGCGATTTCAGCAGCAATAAAATCCAGCAGGACAGCGAGACAGCGCTACAAATACACTTGACAAATTCACTTGCTCAAATGCGCGTGCGAATGCGCGTGCACAATGCTTTTGTTTGTTCTTGGTTGGAGGTGGGCTCATCATGATCCAAGGACTGCAGCTGTAGGATCACGTGTCCGTGAGATGCCGGCAAGTTTCTGTTTCTCTGTCCACTGGAAACGGCGATTTCAGTAGCAATAAAATCCAGCTGGACAGAGAGACAGCGCTACAAATACACTTGTCACATACACTTGCTCAAATGCGCGCCAAGGGCATATTGTACAACTAGGAGATACCAGAGTGGTGTTTCATTGGGGTTGTTCTGTCAAATGTTCTTTTTTGGTTGAGAGGGAAAGTGGGCAACGATGCCAGACAATATTAATGCAAAAAAAGCATAAAAACAGATTGACTGAAGGAAATCAGGTGCTTGGCTGGATACAGGATAAAGGCCAGAAAGGAGGGGCTATAGAGGGAAGCACAAAGTGCAAAATAAGAATGCCCCGGCCAGTAAAGAAACAGCATATTAAGGTAAGTAATACATTTTGTGTATTATTAATGGACTCTGAATGTGTCAATGGGTTTAGGAGTGACATTCTTTCGTGTAGCATCATTGGTGCAGAATAACAATATAAAGAGAAGGAGCTTTTGGAAGGGAAGGGTAGGTGTATAGAGATATCAGGCTAGTACTGGGAGAAGTGAAAGGAGTGTGGCACATCCCCTATTGGTCTCTAGGGGAGGAGAAGGAGACATAGGTAAGTAACAGGTAGAAGGTGAAGGAGTTGTAGAAAAGTTCTCAGTTAAAAGCATCTTTTTGTACAGGACAAGAGGCACAGATGAGGCATGGCACTTGAAGGTGGCTCTCAAAAAGAAGAAAATTATACTTTTTATGAAGTGTACACAATGTAAATAAGTTAAACTGTATAAAGATATTAAATGTTTTGTTAATGATTTGAATTGTAATGTTTATATGAGATGTGTAAATGTATTTGGAGAAAAGGCAGAAATGCATGTGCCAAAGACAGTAGGCAAAAATGTGTACACATATCTCACACTTGCATGCACTCACCCATCACCCACACTTGTTTTAGCATCAAGAAAGGCTAGGGAGGGAGCAGCTATGGTTTGCAGGAACGCCACAGCACAAAGAAAATGGACACAAGGAAAAATGCCAAGACAAAGACAGCTCATGTAGGCCTGCCAACAAACACAGCAATTCCAAAGTCAAGTTCAGCGTTTCTGGACAAAAGGAAAGCATATTGGCCCAGAGCACATAAAATGCAACTCGTCCTATGACAGAGCCACACAGCAGCAAGGCCAAGGCACCAAGCACAGGAGAAGAGAGACATCTCATTAAAAAGAGAGTAACATTCTGCCCATTACTTCTTATGACTTTTTGTCCCCATTTGATTTCTACAGGACAGATTCATTCAATTTAAGGATGTAACCAGAAGAAGAAGAGCATATGTGTATATGAGATGTGTAAATGTATTTTGAAAAGAGGCGTAAATGCATGTGTCAGAGATAGTAGGCAAACTTGTGTAGACATATCTCACACCTGCATGCACTCTCCCATCACCCGCGCTTGTTTCAGCATCAAGAAAGGTTAGGGAGGGAGCAGCTATGGTTGGCAGGAACACCACAGCACAAAGAAGATGGACACAAGGAAAAATGCCAAGACAAAGACAGCTCATGCAGGCCTGTCAACAAACACAGCAATTCCCCGACAAGTTCTGTGTTTCTGGACAAAAGGAAAGCATCTTGGACATCGCATGAAAGAAATCACCATCATATTGGCCCAGAGCACAGAAACTGCCAACTCATCCTATGAAGGAGCCACAGAGCAGCAAAGTCAAGGCACTAAGCACAGGAGATGAGAGAAAGCTCATTAAAAGATGAGTAACGTTCTGCCCATTACTTCATCATGAATGTTTGTCCCCATTTGATTTTTACATGACAGATTCATTCAACTTAAAGATGTACCCAGAAGAAGAAGAGCATATGTGACAAAAGCTGGAAAAGGACTATGTTGTTGTCGTTTTTGTTATATCCTTTGTTTCTCTCATGCAGTCAAATGAAAAAAGTAGATGTGCGGTGGGTAGCAAGGATATGAGATGGAAGTATATGAAACGAATAGATAAATAAAAGGAAGTAGTAGTTGATGAAAAAATGTATATACATTTCGAGAAACGTACCCGGTTTTCTTTGTGTTTCGTGTCAAAGGAATGTTTAACTAACTATCATAAGAGTGCACAGTGAATGACTCATGACGCGGAACCCGTGAGCACAGAAAGAAGGCCTATTGCCAGGTGGGCCTTTGGGACCCAGCCTAATGCCCAGATGTTACAAGTTGGAACATAAGAAAAGCCCACTGATTGTGTGCCCCCCAACCATTGTGTTCCCTCATGTTATTTATGTTATCCGCATGCAGTGACTGTCCTAATACCTGGTACTTGGACCCAAGGTCCGTGGACATGGAGCAGTTCATAATATACATGGTGTCCAAGCGAATGACAAAGGGGGATTGGGACAAGAGAAATAACTTTGGGGGAGTGAATTTGGGAGTGGCAACTGTTAAAAGAATAAAACAGGAAAATAAATGCAAATCGAATGATGAATCCCACTAGGAGTACTGGAGCATCACTTAAGGGGCCTTCCCTGCTCATTGTGGCAAGGGTCACCCGTTGTGAATCAAGTGATTAAAATAATGGGTAGCTAGGAAATTACACACTTGCAACTTATGGAATTGCACCACTGGGAAATATTGTGTCTATGATTGTTTTGTACTCTGCTGTCTCTACCTCTGTCCCCTACTAGGACACTTGACAAGGAAAAATGTGTTTGCCTACATTGTGCACTTGAACGAATAGCAATGATTCTACCCCCTACTCGTGACTTGAAGAAATGAAGTATCTCAAATAGAACATCATTGATGATTTAAACAAAAAGAAACAAAAAAACATGAGTGTCTGTATGACCAATGGGCCCACACCACTAACAATATATATATAGTGCCAGCACATGACCCGTTTGGAGAGGGAGATTTCAGGGCAGGGTTGCCATGTGAACTCTCCCACTTCTCAGGCCATGAGCAACTACAAGACTTCAATGGCAGTTCTAGAGATAGCAGGCTACACTACAATGAATGACATGTGAGACATTTCCCCAAGAGGACAATTACATGAAAACACGGACAATGATAGAGGATTGCTCGAATGCAGGTGACCTGATACAATACATACTGAAAGTTCAAGATAAAGTAATTGTAACACAAGGGGAGTTGTAGTGCCTCAAGAGTGGAAGAAGAGAGGTGGTAGGAATGCTGCGAGAAACACCAGCTAGCAGCATCTGGACCAGAGTTTACAAGAGAAGAATGGGTCAAGCGGCTTCAGGAATGCATGACGCAATCGTTCCTGGCAGGTCCAGTGGAGATGGCGCAGAAAGGAAACAATAAATACCTCAAGGAGTGGGCAGGAAAGGTTAAGCCGCTCACCTGGGTAGAAAGCAAGGAAGGTCTATGTTCATAATGCTGTCAAGAATAACACCACCATGTTGCCAGAATTAAGGTTCAGTCAACATTGGAGAGGAAATAGGCTGCAGACAAATCTCCAGGGTACATGGCATTAGAGGAGGCACAGTAATACTCTCAGATCAACATTGGACCTGAAACTCACATGCAGACATCACCCAAATGGAGGAGAAGATGTATCCTGGTACCATTGAACACACCAACATTGTTGGTGCCTGAAAAAGACACAGAAATGCAATTCCTGTTTTACTCCCATAATTAGCCCTCCAAACGGGCACACTTTGATTACTTTTTTCACCAGAGACTGGTCTAATACAAATCCGTCACCATGAAAATTGGTCATTAGCCAGGTTTCCTGCAACATAAACACTCAATGTTCAAGTAAATAATCCAGGAGGGACCTTTCAGTAAACAATTGAGAATGGCCTCTTGTGTTCCATGAGGCCACAACAGATTCTCAATTGTGCTTACATCAATGCCTGGAAGCATACTTTTTAACCAAAGCCTACCTTTTACATTGTAAAATCCTTCGTGAACTTTGATGTTACAGGGGACACATTACTTTTCAGAGTATTATTGCAATGCTTAAGAATACACCCCTGCTTCTGAGGCTAGAGTGACTTTATTTAATTCATACCCCAAAAATTCAAGAGATTCAAAATGAACTCTTATTGAAGAGGACGTCATTGGTTAACAACAATATACACGTGCTATTCCACCGAGCCGAACTTCACTGGCTCAATGAACTCAAAGTCAAGCGAGTTTAAAATGCACAAGGAAAGAATTTTCCCAAATGTTCTCAACAATTGGGTCTGTTAATATGCCTTTTTAATCCAGTGTCCACTTTTCCCCTTATTGTTAGTATTTGGGAGTCCAGACTTTGGACATATTCGTGAAATCATTTTGGGGGGGGGCTAAATTGCACTCCCAGCATACTGCATCAATACCTATAGTTGTGATCACTGGCCCCCCTGCTACCGTCTGTAGCCTCTTTGAATTTTGCTCCAGAACTTTAACTGGGGAGGCATTCTGTCTAGATAACGGTGCCGCCAGATCAATTGTGCTTGCTTCATTGTCATTCATGAAGCAACTTGTCAGGGTAGCCACATTTTGTTGTTGTCTTTACCTTTTTTGCGTACTGCTCTTTTCCTTATTTGCTTGTTCTTCTGTCTCAGATTTATAGCTGTAACAAATGTAGAGTTCAAGGGTTGTTTAGAATCTTCACTTGGGACAGAATCTAAGCTGCTTTTCGAGCTACCGCCCTTTTCTGTTTTTCCCTATTACAAATTTGCTTGTGGGTTAACTAGCTAAGTGGTGATTGTAAAGATGCTTCTGGGTGATCTCCTTCCTCCTCAGGATCTTGAGACTGTATTATAATAGGCATAACTTTGTCAGATTGCATGGATTGATTACTGCCTGTGGCAAAATCACCATTTGTCTCAAAGCAGGATTGTAATTGTAGCATATCCACATCCTTTTTGACATCTTCGTGAATGCGGCCACACAGCTTTAAGAGAATTTTTATAGCAAAATGCAGAACATCTTGTGAAGAGTCAACATAAGAATGAGCTGTTTGGTCGAGATTAATCAGGCTAGGTTTATTGCCCATATCCAAACACTCATCTGCATGGTATATAAATTCAAAATTGGTTGCTGCAGAAAGAACTAAGGAAGACTTTTTTTGTTATATTTTTTTTTATTCAGTTTTTACAAACCTTTAAAAAAGAAGAAAGAGAAAGGAAATAGCAGACAGAAAGAAAAACAGTTTAGGAGTCTGCCGCCTATTTTCCAGTTCATCGTCTGGTTCACAGCCTTCATCATGAAAGTGCGGATAGTAGTGCCACTACAGGTTAGTCACAGGCTTAGTGTTTAGAGTCTCTTTTAAAATACGCAAGAAGGTGATCAGTGCGCATAAAACTGATCTGTTGTAGCCGTCAAACAGCGCTCTCCACCAGTCCTCTTTAGAAAGGAACTGGAATTTGTTTGTAACTGGCCCAAAAATGGTGTTTCTTTGCTGCTCCAGTCCAGGACATGAGATTGTCAAGTGTTTGAGGGTTTCATTTTTGGCACCACAAGATCGACGTGATAAGTCTGAATCGTCGGACTGGGACCAAAAGTTTACACGCTCCTTAGTATGCAACGCGTTAAGCCTAAACTGCATATATAATGTTCTTGAGCGTTGATCCGGGAAGGGCGCTAGATATTCCGGTAACTGGCCATAAGCTCTTGCTTCTCCGGGAACATCTCTCATCGTCCGTGAATCAGATCTCAATTTGTAAGTATTAATCCAGTCGGTTCTCCACATCTTCAATTTCGCCGAATCTGAATTTTCAATCAGAGTTTGCACCGAAATGTCACATGTGTCCATCACTTCTAGGCACAGCGCATTCCATTGGTACAAGATTGTCTGAGTTTTTTCAGTCTCTGGGTTGTGAAGTATTTCAATTTGCTGTGCTGGATTCATTTGCACTGTTTTCCTAAATAAACTTAGGAGGTTCCAAGCGACTCTGGCTTGGATTGAGATATATCCAAGTTCATATCTTATACAGGCTGTTGCAATTCCTCTAGGCAGGTGTAGGACTTTGGACCAGAAGATGTTCTCTAGTGAGTTCCATACATCATAACCGCAGCCAAAAACGTTTTCACCACCATATATCAAGGCTGGTACCACTTTTTGCTTGAAGAAAATCACAGTCGGTTTTAGGGAGAGTTTGCCAAATTTATTGTTAATCAATGACGCCTGACATGGCAGCTGTCGGCATTTGCTTTTGTTAGCTCCACCCATGGTGCTTCATTTCTACTGGCACTAATTTTCAACCCTAGATAAGTGGTGTTCTTTACAATCCTGATCCGCTCCTTATCAAGGTGCCAATTGAAATTTTTCTTGTTTCCGCTGTTACCTGTTAATTTTTAAAATATCAGGATTTCACATTTCTCCTTGTTGATGATACGGCCATTCAACGTTATATATTTTTCCACAGCGCAAAGTTTGCGTTGAAGGCCTATGGGTGTCGAATCCAAAAGGATAATATCATCCGCGTAAACAAGATAGTCAATGTGAGTGCCATGTATTTTAGGGGGGAACGTATTCAACTCCTTACAGATCTCTTTGATGTCAGATATAAACAGGTTGAAAATGCTGGCTGCTAGGGGGCACCCTTGTTTCACTCCCCTGAACGTATCAATTGGTGCTGATAAATTTCCCTTGTGAGCTAATCTGACTCTGATTGAAGTATTTGTGTGTAATTCACAAATGGCTACCAGCAAGCTAGGAGGACAGTTCCATGCACTCAGCTTTCTCCAAAGCAGATCTCTGTTTATGCTGTTGAACGCTTGTGATAGGTCTATTAGAGCTAAATAGACCTTGGAGTTCTATCGATGCGATTCCATCTTCAAAAGATTCAACAACAGGAGGTTGACACCACAGCCCACCCCTTTGACGAAGCCAGTTTGTCTTGGGTCAACCCGGTTGCATTCAGTAGACCGCTTCTGAAGTTGATGTTGCAAGAGAGTGGCATACACTTTCCCTAGCGCATCCAAGAGTGCAATGGGTCTATAGTTCTTAGGGTTTCGTCTGTCTCCTTTTTTGAAGATAGGCACGATTACAGCAGATTTCCAAGATTTTGGAGTTTTGCAGGATTCAACAACTCTGTTGAACAGGGTTATGCAAAAGTCTGACCACTCTTAAGGGTGGCGTCTAATTGAAAAATGTGTAAGACCGTCAGGGCTAGGTGCTCTAGAATCATGCACATTCTTAATTATTGGAAAATATTTTCTTTATCAAACGCAATCTCCCAATGCGTTAGAAAGGGGGGTTTCCCATTCTTCAGTTAGTGCATCTTTACGGAAGAGGTCGAAATAGAACGATATCCACTCCGCCTCTAGTACCTGGTTTGCCTGCAGAGCGTGTTGTGGCGCAAGATTGTTATTTATTAGTCTCCAGTAATCTGCTGAGTTGCGACTCGCCATTTTAGACATCATGAACTCAGCGTCATTTTGTAGCATAATGGCTTTGTGCGACTTAAGCCAGTTCTTATAGGCTTGTTTAAGCTTTCTTCTTTGTTCGCAATTATCTGTAGTAGAGATTTTTGGCACCTTTCTCAGAAGCTGTCGCAAAGTTCTTTTCTGTTGGGAGATTTCTAAATCATATTTGTGTTTGGGTGTAAACTCAGTGGGCCTCATTACAACCTTGGTGCTAAGTGCACCAACTTTACCACCATGGTGTAAACTCCGTTTACACCATGGTGGATGGCGGATTTACCGCCCCATTCCAAGGTGAGTGGGGCGGTAAATCCCCATTTCCCATTTTCCCTTCCCCATTCCCATTTTTGCCCCATAGGGCATAATGGGAGTGGGGAAGGCGCTAATTACGCCGCCGTAAATTACGGCGGCGTAATTAGCACCATGGCAGGTTAGCGCCATGGATTTTAACGCCTGCTAAAAGCAGGCGTTAAAATCAGAATCAGGCGTTAAGGGTTAACGGTGGCGTTAACCCTTAACGCCTGAGTTGTAATGAGGCCCGGTATGTCTTAAATTATTTTTCCTTTCGACATATTGGGACAAGAGGTGATCATACTCCAAAGATTCGGGATTCAATTGAAATTTGGCTGAGATAAGAGTTACGTCCTTGTTATCAAGATTTAGACGAATTCGGCCCCCTCCCGTTCTCACAACGTGGGCCCATCGCTCTTGTTTGTGATAAGTAGAGGAGTTGAATTTCAGGGTCACCATGGCATGGTCACTATGAGTCATTTTTATGACTTCAAAAGTGTTGGATGTCTTGTGGATGTTTCCACCTACAAATATGTAGTCAAGAATTGAACTTTAGTCGCCTCTTCTCCACGTCGGTGCAGCCGGAATGTCATCCGGTGTTTGGCCGTTCAGCATCGTTAGTCCACGAAGTTCCATTTCTATACACCTTTGATTAGTGAAAAGTTCTTCTCGATTAGACAATTTCTTTTTCCCGGGGATTAAGTTCAGGTGAGTGACACAGTCAATATTGAGATCACTGCAAATGATCAAGTCATTAGATTTGCCCATTTCCATTAAGTCATCAATCACAGTTGTCACTTGGTCGACAAAGGATTTGGCACCTTCAGTACAATGTTTCCAATAGAGATTGATGATGTAAAGTTTCAGAACCTGCGCCTGTAGTGACTCAGTACAACTGATCGTCACCACCTGAATGAATAGAGAAAGGTTTGAACAATTTTCAATCCTAAGGCCAGAATCTGTCTTTGCTGCCACCAAGAGCCCAGCCATAGGTCTCCCCTTGTTCTGTTTAATAGCTGGGTTGTGCGCTATTTTGAAACCTTCAAAAATTGGAGTTTCGTTTAGCCACGTTTCTTGCAAGCAAATGAGATCCAGGTCGACAGCCCAGCCAGTATTGAACAAATGCGTAAAGCCCCTAGTGTTCCAAGATCCCAAGATGTAATTTGGGCAATGGTTTAGGGCCTGGTGTTACTTAGATTGATCAGTGTTCAATGTACCGGCAACCCAAGACCAGTCTTTTTCGTTAGCCGCCTGAGAAGCAAGTTCCTGTGAATTGTCTGCATTGTCGGTCGCACTGTTCACCCCTTGGATAGTTATCCTTATGCAGTCATTCCGTGACGTTTTAAGCAAGTTCTCAGAGTCTGAAAGCGCAGTTTGTGAAGCAGTCACTGGGCGTGTCACCAAGGAAGTTCAATTAGCTGCAAACACATCCAGCTGATTCGCTCTACTATTGGGTGTTCTGCAAAAATCTTTATCCGTTTCCCTGGATGCAGGTCTCGTCGGTGCTATGGAGATGTCAAAGCCCAACAACATTAACACAGGACTTGCTTCTAACAACGCGTCAGCTATAAGTTTAGACTGCAGGTGTAGTATTACTGTGTCTTTTTTTTATGGATTCACTGAAGAATTCCACAATTTTCAGATCACCAGATTCAATAGCTCTGAGGCTCGGAACAAGATGACACAACTTCAGTATATTGTGGCAATTTAAGATTAAATCGTCCGTTCCAGAAGTATTTGATGAGCCAATGGTGTATTTAGTGTGTTACCTCGCTTCGTGGGGTCTTTTGGAATTAGAGGAGCATTTTTAGAACTGTCTCTCCCAGTTCGTCTCAGTTCAGTTATAGGATCAATGCTCGACTCTGGCTGCATATCAAGTGTGCAAGCCTTTTTTTGGTCTTTTTGGTTGTGGGATGTATTAGACCATACTGACTCCGACTTACAACAGCTGTCGAAAGTTGTTTGAGGTTCAGTTGCTCTCAAATTACCATCCATTTTGTTGGTCTTTGCTACTATCTTACAACGTTTTTCGTCGAGTGTCATAAACATGGACTCTCAAGGATGATCATGGATTTATCAAGGAGATCCTGCGATGTTGTGATTTGCTGAATCACTTCGCCCCGTCTTACTTCATTGCTGTATTGTGGGGGCAATATTATGCCGTACGCCTTCGCTCTACAAGGCAGAACAGGCACAGGATGTGCTTTGGCCTCTAATTGTGGTAGGGCAGACAGTTGTGGCATTCGGGAGCCATTCAACGCTCCATCAGTGTTGCCAATCATTTGGTCGTTGTTAGATGGGTCGGCCACTTCTTTGATTTCCTTCTGTGCTTTAGCCTCTAATTGTGGTAGTGCAGACAATTGTGGCATTTGGGAGACGATCAACGCTCCGTCAGCGTTGCCAATCATTTGGTCATTGTTAGATATGCCGGCCACTTCTTTGATTTCCTCAATGTGACACGGCTCCATCCCGTCATCGTCGTTATAGGTTGACATGTTCATTAGCTCCTCAGAGATATTACAATAATCATTTGTTGGCTCAACAGCTTGGTCAAGCACAATTACAACTTTGTTAGTAGGGACTTTGAGTGCTCCCCATGTCTCTTTCATGATTGTGCTGTTTACTGTGACAGTAACAGTTTTGATGTTTCTTAAGAATTTCCGTGAGTCGTTTCCACGCTTTGTTTTCTTCAGGCATTGATTTTTTGATTTTTTTGCACAAATGTCTCTGGGGTTGTTTGGAGTACCACTGGGTTTAGTAATGTTCTTAGAAGTTTTAAATATGTCAAAAAGATCAGGGGAATTGGCGTCGGCATCTTTGTTTGTCGATACAGAGTCCTTGCCAACCAAGGAAGGCTGAAGAAGCAGGTCAGAGGAGGATGCTATTTGAGGATCTAGAAGGTCCAAATTACTTGAAGATTGACTCGCCAAAAGAATGTCGTGAAATAGCGTGACTTTTGCCTTTTCTTTTTCAGGCAATGAGAGAGCTCCAGCCATCTTTAGAGCCCTTACTTCACCTTCAGGAATAGCAGGGGGAGGAAACTCGTGTGACGGGATGACTCCATTTAGAGTTGAAGCTGTTGGATCCGTTATGACCTTGTTCCCTCGAGTAGCGTTTGAAGTTGGACTCTCAAGTGTTAGGTCTGTCGTGTGGAATAATTTAGTTGCAACTTCGTTCGCCAAGGGCAAAACATTTATGATGGGAAAAGGCCTCTAAGATTGTGTATAGGAGTCACGTCAGTACATATGTTTCTCTTGACGTGTCTTTCACGCTTATTTTCCCATTCATGAAGTGTTTCGGACTTTTGTTGCAATAAGTTCAGTGCTTGTTTCGCCACTTCGGCTAGAGGTTTCTTGTCCAGGTTTTCATTTTTGGCGATCTCCACTAATGATGCCATAGCCAGCTCAGTCTTTTTTTGCATTCGGGCCAGTGAGTCTTTATGTGCATTGGTTGTGTTTTCGATGGTCAATAGCTCAGTGTTCATCGTCGATACTGAAGTTACAAGTTCTTTTATGTTTTCATTAAGATGTTCATACATTTTGAGAAACGGAGCAGTTGTTAGAGTCATTGACGATATTATAATGGCTTGAAGGTCTCTCATTGGGAGATCTTGTTCCACGTTAGCAGCTTCATCTGCTTCCACTCGTACACAACGCTTTCTGTTGAATGGAAGACGTCTGATTTTTGGGAACAGACGCTCCATTATAGAAGAGTCAGAGGAGGATGAGTCAGATGAGGAGACAGCTTGCTCGTGATTGGCAGTTAGCCTTTCCTCACCCAGGAGCTGCTCTTTTAGTGGGTAATTTTGCAAACTTCAGTTTTTCATATGCACTGTAAAATCTAGGTCGCGGGGACCCAGTACTTGAGCCATCACGTTCACCATTATAATGATTGTGTTGGCGTGGAATAGTGGGCAGGTGTCCGGCGTCTGTGTCATCGCAATTTGACAAAAAATCCACACTCTCCACGGGTTCTACAAATTCCACATTGTCCAATGTTACCAAGGGCATCGCACAGTGCAGGATCTTGAGCCATTGTCCGCATCAAGTTGTTTGCAGTAGGCTAAATGCGCTTCATTGGTTCTAGTCGCAATGACACTCGCTTCACAGCGAGGTTTGTGTTGTAACAGTTGGACAGACAGTTGATCAGACAAGACGTTAGAGTCGACATCGCTACTTTTGGAATTCATAGTTTGTCACTTAGAGTTTCTTCCCCCGTGGTAAACAAGATATGTGATGCGTGGAGCGGGTTAACCTCATTAAGCACACTAGGGGTGTTGGGGATGAAAACACTTACTTGGTTTCTGCTCTCGGCAGTCCGCAGTCCAATCGACTGACAGGGAGACACTGGTACCGACGGTGACACAAATCCGAGTCTTGAAGCGACCAGTGTGGGGGACTCAGCTGTCGGCGAAGAGGATTACACACCCGGGCTTAAAGTGTCATTACCCAGCTTCCGTTGAGCCCGTGTTTTCACAGCCGTAATGTTTGCTTTCACTTTTGTAGTGACGCGCATAATTTACGTGGCTTGAGCCAGATGCCGAGAGGGACTGGGCTGAAGTAAAGAAGATGAAAGGCCAGGACGTCTCAGACTTTTACAGTGCCAAACAGTCGCTCAACAGTCAGGGTTTAACGCCGCAAGGTTGGAAGTGCGGGGATGCCGGCAAGAACCCTGGACGGCTCGCAATGCTGGACAAAATAGAAAACACAGAACGTTCAGTGGGAACAGGAGGTCTCTCTCAGGTAAGCAGCAGACTTGTGAGAGGAATACAATTTGAGGGACGTTGACAAACGCTGAGTAGTAAAAACTGTTTCTGGTAAGCTTTGGGTTATGGCCATTTCCCCCTCCTTTGCCATTGTGTTCCCAGGTAGTATAGGGCCCGTTACAGCTGATTGCTGTGCACTATTGCATAATGAGTAACATAACTCCAAAAAGGAGTTATTATCAGTATCTCCAAAAGAAGTATTTAAATCATCACTCCAGTAAAAGGACCCCCACAGAAGTATTCAGTTTGTCAGCTGGAGATTTCCAGGCCATGATTTCTATCCCAGGATTGTTGGTATTAGGTTTGAAGGTGTCAGTTATGTGGCCGGCAGTGCAGAGGTCTCATGAGGTACATTGACTTTCACAGTACAGGTTTCCGGCTACATCACATGGACTCCATGCACATGAGTCATGGTTCATGGCCCATTTGTAACCATTGGACTTGCGTAGGGCTTACTCTTACAGATATTATAGTTCCTTTGTTTACATGGTGCTTTTCCTGGCATAGAAAAGGGGTGATGTAAATGTCCCGCTCAGAAGCAGTTTAAACAGACCGTTTCGGTAGTAAGCGCTTACACAATAGTGCATTTACTGCTTCACTGGCACCCCACCAGACAATGCACCGGCTTTAGCTTACTGCAAACAGCACCTCCAGTTCCACAAGAAGCACAGAGAGCACAGGAAACACACTCCTTGCCACATTCTGCGACTCTCCACGTCCAGATTTTCAATTGTGGATCTCAGCAACAATGTCGAAAGGGAGAACAGACTTTCCTGAAGCTTCACAAACAGCGGAAAAGACACCCCTCACCACACTCCGTGACTTTCTGCTTCCGGCTATAGCTTTTCAATTGTGGATCTCAGCAATGATGTAGAAAGGGAGAACAGACTCTCCTGCAGCTTCACAAACAGTGGAAAACACACTCCTCGCCACACTCCGCACTGCTTTTCATCCGGCTATGGCTTTTGAATTGTAGGGAAACTTCAGTCTTGCAACATTACTGTGCAATGTTTCTGCTGAGTATTCAAAAATTAACATTACAGTGATACAAGCCTTCAGCTCTTAATCATGAGCTGTCTACAAAAATGCTTTCCTACCATGGGCCTACATGGCTTCTCTAATGTTCACATATTGCTCAAAAGACCTCTACCAAACACCCCATAAGGCACCCCTCACTCCCACCATCATGACTGTTTTCCATCAGCTACCCCATCACTAGACAAGTTACTTACACTTCTTAAACTTTCCCCCATGGGACATCTCTCGCTGCTACAGCTCATGTGTCATAGCATACTATATCTACACTCCTTGTGCTGGGTTCAATGATGTCACCACTCCCGTGGTCACCCACCACGTGACATTTACATCACCAAGTTACTTGTATAACTGGTACATGCGCCCACCTTGACAGCGCTGGATCTGGACCCTTAAAACATTAGCAATGGTTTGACTGTTGGGTAACTATTTTGTAACTAACTCACCCTTTGAATTAGATTTTGCTCTCTTTCATGCCAAGTATGTTAATTCAATTTTGTCTGATATGCATGTTCTATGGTTGCATAGGCTAGATGCCTTCTAAAGTATCCGTGGCTATGTGCAACGACACTTCTTAGGCCCTGCCCCCAAATATGAATTTAGAACTCATTAGGTCTTCCCCCAGATTTCTTATACCACTGCATGTTCAATAGTGGATCAAAGTAACAGTGTAGAAAGGGAGAACAGACTCTTCTGCAGCTTCACAAACAGCGGAAAGCACACTCACCGCCACACACATATTTATTTATTTATTCATTTATTGGATGTGTGTAAGGCACCTATACAACAAATGGTGCTTCAAGGAGCCACAAGACAAAAAAGGGAGGGACAAGGGAGAAAGATAACAATAACGGTCCTACTTGGCCTTGTGACATTCGGATCGGGCAAGTGCAAGTGAGGGGGGTGCTGGCCTGTGCGAAATACAAAGTGCTAGGGTGGGAAAAGAAGAGCAGGATGAAGAGGAGAGAGTGCAAGTGAAATATTACGGGTACAGGAGGGAGGTAAGAGGGTCATAGGGACTAGGCAAGTGCTAAGGGGAGGCCAGGAGGGCAAGTGCCAGCGATAGCATGGGGTGCAGGGGGTGAGGGTCCACATGCTAAGTGCAAGGAGGGGGTTGGAGTGGATGGGGCGGCTGGTGAACTCAGAGGGAACCAGGCAGCCAGTCACTATTGCAGACAGGGGTGTTAGCAGGAGAGGGGGAGAGGGATGGAAGAAGAGAAAAGGAGGGTCTTGTGGAGCTTCTGGAACTCAAGAAGATCCGTCTCAATCCTGAGAGGGGCAGGGCGATTATGCCAGAGGGAGGCTCCTGCAGAGGAGAGGGATCTACCCCTGCTCTCTGCTTAGAGAAGAGTCAGATCTGCAGAGAGTTGAAGCTAGAAGACACAAGGCCTCTAAAAGGGAGATATTTAGGGAGAGAGAGTTTGATGTAGTAGGGTCCCAGGTCCCAGAAAGCGTTGAGGATGATGAACATGGTCTTAAACTCGATCCTAATGGCAACATGGATCCAGTGGAGAGGTTTTAGGGCTGGAGAGATGGCGTCCTTGGGCTTGAGGCCAAAGATAAGTCTCACAGTCCTATTCTGGATTAGTTGAAGGGGGCAAAGGGAGGATAAAGGAAGATTGAGGAAGAGGCTGTTGCAGTAGTCCAGCCTAGAAAGGACCAGAGTTCTGGAAACATTGAATTTCTGGGGGAAGGTGAGGAACAGGAGAATGCCTCTGATGAGGTGCAGCTGATAGTGGCCCTTATTGGCAAGGTCCAGGATGTGAGGATAGAAGGAGAGAGAGGGGTCAAAGATGACACCAAGGTTTTTTGCCTCACAAGATGGTGAGGGGATGGGACAGATGGTGGCCAGAGGGAAGGAGGGAGCTGGGGTCCCAATGAGAAGTATCTCAGTCTTACTGGCATTAAGGCAGAGATCATTGGCAGCACACCATGCCTAAATAGCAGCCAGACAGTCTGGGATGAGAGTGGGGGCGGAGGCAGTAGAGGGAAGCTTAAAGGAGTGTTGTGTGTCATCTGGATAACACTTGAAGTTAGAGAGAAGGAGGAGATCAGGTGAGCCAGAGGGGCAAAGTATATGTTGAAGAGACACGGCAAGAGGATAGAGCTTTGAGGAATGCTGCAGTTGGAGAGTGTGATACGGGAGATTAAAGGGCCCCGCTGAACCTGGCAAGGTCAGTTAGAGAGGAATGAGTTCAACCAGTCCATTGCCAGGCCTGTGATGCCAAGGATGTCACAGAGCTGATTTGTCAGGGTAGTATTGTCAAAGGCAGAGGAAAGATCCAGAAGGTTAAGAATGGAATGATAGTTGGAATCAAGATTTGAGAGCAAGTCTGCATGGGTGTTCAGTAAAGCAGTTTCCATGCCTCTGGCTGCTCTGAAGACAGACTAGTGGTCATGGAGACAACCAACAGATTCAGTGTGTTGGATCAGTTGGGAGGTGACCAGATTCTCCAGCAGTTTGCCCAGGAAGGGGATAAAGGAGATAGGCCGGTAGCCGGGCAGGAGGGGTCGGCAGACAGCCTTTTGAGGAGAGGATACACAAGGAAGTGCTTGAGGAGTAGCACGTAGGAGCCAGTGCCAAATGAGTGAGTACAGAAATTGGCTTAGGCTGGTGCAAATTAGGCAATGTTGTCCTTGATAGTTCAGGAGGAGCAGGGGAGCAACTGTTTGGAAGAGACTTTCATCACGAGGACTTCTCTAGAGATTTCATCCGGTGCTATGGGTGAGAAAGAGGAGAGTAGGAGGGTGAGGGACAGGGGGATAAGGGAGGCCTGAGAGCTGGGGTAGGATTATGGAGTAGAGGAGAGTGAGGACATCCTGAGTTTTGGTTAACAAGTAGGAGGCCAGTGAAGTACAGCGATAGCAGGGAGAAGTGGAGACTCCAGAAAGATTGGTGAGTTCCTTGCAGATTTTAAACAGTTTGCCCATGTTGTTAGTGGCCCCAGAGATGCAGTATTGGTTATGGGTCTTTTTCTTCCAGCGGATGGAGAGTCTGTATTGCCTTTGGAGCAAGTGACATGCCAGTCTGTCAGAAGATGTGCCTGATGCCTGCCATTTCTGCTCAGCAACTCTGCACTTTAGTTTCAGATAGGCTAGGTAGAATCACACCAGGTATTGCACTTAGAGGCAGGATTCATGCAGATCGTCATAACAGGGGCAACGATGTCAAGGGTGTTGGTGATAGAGAGGTGGGCATTAGCAAGGGCAGAGTCAGTGTAGGAGTCTGTGGCAGGAGTGGGAGTGGGAACTAAAGTGGCGGCAAAAGCAGCAACTGGCATTCACTTCATTGGTTGAATGATGAAGAAGGAGACTGGCAGTGCAGACAGAGGCTTAACCAGCGGACCTAATAGATCCAGGTGAGAGGTCAGGAGTGCATGGTCAGACCAGGAGAGAGGTATAGTGAGCGGGTTGTAGATGGGGATATT
The DNA here is from genome assembly GCF_040938575.1 of Ambystoma mexicanum. Classification (NCBI taxonomy): domain Eukaryota; kingdom Metazoa; phylum Chordata; class Amphibia; order Caudata; family Ambystomatidae; genus Ambystoma; species Ambystoma mexicanum. Next base: position 557,917,362 of record NC_090928.1, read on the forward strand.
TACTGAGATGAGAGCGTTCAAGGTATGTTCAGCTGAGTGTGTCGGGCCAGAGGGATGAATGGTAAGGGAAAGAAAGTCACAGAGGCTACGGAAGAGTCTATTGGCTGAATTAGGAGTGTCAAGGTGAATATTGAAGTCTCAGAGGAGGAGGTGAAGCTTGGAGGTGGAGGCAAGAAGAGAAGAGGTTAGGTCAGACCACTCTGAGAGTAGGAGGAGAACCAGACCAGGGGTCCTGTAGATGGTGGTAAGAGTCAACTAGAGGGTTGGAGAGACACCAAGCCTGCCCATGAGGCATTGAAAGGAAGAGTAGGCCTGAGTGGGAATGATAGTAGTATTGAACCATTCAGCAATGATCACTCCGCCTCCAGATCAGTTAGGCCTGGCCTTAGAGGGGATCATGTAGCCCTCAGTTTGGTGTGTCAAAAGAAGTTACAGAGTTGACAGTGAACAATGTCTCAGTGAGAGCAAGAATGTCAAGGTCAAAGTCTTCAAGAAGGAGATAGAAAGCATAGGAGAGGAAGGAAGGAAGGAAGGAAGGAAGGAAGGAAGGAAGGAAGGAAGGAAGGAAGGAAGGAAGGAAGGAAGGAAGGAAGGAAGGAAGGAAGGAAGGAAGGAAGGAAGGAAGGAAGGAAGGAAGGAAGGAAGGAAGGAAGGAAGGAAGGAAGGAAGGAAGGAAGGAAGGAAGTTGATGAGAGATGGGAGGTGCCTATCAAGAAGGAAGAGGTTGGGCTGAGAGCCCCAAGCCATGACAGTGCCATGCCGATAGACAGTAATGATGTACCTAGAGGATGAGAAGCATGGCAAGAGTATTTTCCATCTGGTGCCACCATTAGGTCAATAGGACCAGAGAGGGAGCAACAAAGAGGATGTATGTGACAGTCTGCCTGGAAGAAGCATTGACATAGGGGTCAGCGATGGGCAGGGCTGAATTGGAGACCAGTAGATCGTTTTTGAACTTCTTTCTTCCAGGTTTTGAGAGAGGTAGGATCAGTGATAGTAGCAGTTAGAGTAATTAGGAGAAGTGCACAGCATAATGGAGGGAACATGCAGAGAGATCGAAAGGGGGGAGAGAGAGAGAGAGAGAAAGAGAGAGAGAGAGAAAGAGAAACTGCAATGAACAGAGATACTTAGATGGTCCTGACTTATCACATTGCTGAATTACAAGAATTGTGTTGCATTAAATCTGATCACCTAAACTGCACCTTAACTAATGTACTTTCAGTGACTTTCAATGGTTTTGTTATACCAAAGTTTTATTACGGGCCACTAGCCATGGCTTTTTGGCATGGCTAGGGGCCATGGCCTTCAACCGTGCCACTGTACATGTTCCACCAATAGATTTATTTTGGTGCCACTGAACATGTTCACTCTCTAGATTCCATTATGGCCCATTAGCCTTCAGCCCTGACCACTGAGCACACTGTATCTTTAAAACACCCCCTTTCTTTCCTGCTCACTAGCCATGGCAGTTGGCCGTGATCATTCACCATAATGTTCGGCTGAGGTCACTGTTCACCAATTACTTTCTTTGATGCCCACTACCCATGGTCTTTGGCCACGGCCACTATACATATTCAACCAAGTGATTTCTTTGGGTTGCACTAGCCATGGCCTTTACCCATTGCCAGTGTCGGCCAAGGCCACTATATATGTTCCACCAATACCTTCCTTTAGATCCCACTAGCCACGGCCGAAATGTTTATGTTCCACTTACAGGTTTCCTTCTGGCCCACTAGTCAGGGCCTTTGGTCCTGGCCAGCGACCACAGTTTTGGCCGTACACACTGTATTTATTTCAAACACTACCTTTCTTTCAACAAGTCTTGCTTTTCTTTTACTCATTTTTCATTCCCCGGATTTTTCCATGGTTATCACACGACAAAAACCGTGATTACGCTTGAAATACAAAAGAATTCTGCAGCCTCACAGGCACCGCCTATGTGCCTCCTTTGCATTCCGATATCACCCCACTTCTCTCAGCTGTTTATTAGCACCCCAGCCCCCTTCCGTTATCCCCTTTCTGCCTTTGTTTCACTTAATGCATTTTTGTTTCTGAGCACGTCTTCCACTGTAACAGTGGTTATCTTACAAGATGACTGCTGTATGCCCTCAATAAGCCAAGCATCTTTATTCTGTAACTTGGTCCATAAACCCCTCCAACTCTCCAACTTCAAATATTGTTATCTACCCCCCAGCTCTAGCCTAATGCTTTTTTCCCATTCCCGCCTCCAAATAGTTTTTTCAGTGCTTTTCGTTTTTTTGGCTAACCGCGATATAACTGTGGTTAACTCTTGCATCGAGCAAAAAGAAATGGCAGAATGTTCATTTCTGAAAAGTCTCTCTGCTTCAATGCACTGTGGGAGGTATAGCTATAATTTTGCGAGAAGGTGGAACCCCCTTCCCCATCAAATACTTTGAAAACTACCGGACAGAACTAGCTACACACCCAGTGTGGTGAGCGCTGCACTATAATATACATTTGTTTTCAATTATGTGAGAATGGAGACAGGAAAAAAGATGGTCAAAGGGGTAGGATGATGACACTGAAGTCTTCCAGAGCTCCTTTGAGAGGTACGAAGTGATTTGTTAAATCCCTGAATGTAGGTAATAGTTTTAGTGACATAGGGTCTCATTACCAGTTTGGTGGTAGCCTTGCCTGTAAAACCGGCAGGCTGCCACCAAACTTGCACAATTATCTGGGCCCTGGCAATGGGGAAATACAGGGCCATTACAACCACGGTGGACCCTGTATTTCCCCATTGTCAGGGGCCGGAAACTTTTACTCCCATTCTCATTTGATCCCCATAGGGCTCAATGGGAATGGGGAGGCCAGAAGCACCAGCACCATTCGGAATGGTGCTGGTGCTACCGGCAGTATTTGCTTGTGGGTGCCAGTATGCCCGCCAAATAGGCACGCGTGAGCAGAACTTGTAGTTTGCCGGTCCAGTAACAACGGTAACGGCAAGCTTACCGGTACCGTTGTTACCGGACCGGCAAACTTGTAATGAGGCCCAGAGAGTGATAAATTCTAGTGGTAGGGAATCAGGTGTGAGCTGGAGCAAAAACAAACATGAGGTGATGCAGTGCAAAAGAATGTTGTTTAATACATAAAATTCACAATTTGTTCATAAAATGCAAAGCAAACATGCTCAGAAGTCCTCCTTCTATGCACCTTCAAAATGCATTTTTAGAAGATATTACATTTGGCCTATGTGTATTTAGTGGATATTTATTCATTTGGGTCTGCGTTTTAATACAGTTTTAGTGCTTTTGGCCTTTAAATTGAGTCCTGCAGCTGCACCCTAAATAGTCAAACACACACAAACTATGGTTTGTCATCTTGTCAGTGCTTTAACTGGGCCAGTTCAGGCCGGGGATCCCCAACGTCATTTCTCTGTGCTGAAATTAAATACAAATATGGTGAATGGTAGCACATCTCTTCCCTGGTAGATGTCCCTAGAAGCCATGGTTAGAATTCTAGCACCTGTTGCAGAATTTTAAAGGTATTTCTTTGTAAAACATTGAAGGGAAAATATTTATAGACACTGCAGTGTTTGATTTTTGCCAGGAATTATATAGCGCTCTTGTCATTAGAATTATATAATACAATGTATTACATTATAGGAATCATGGATTTCCTTAAAAAAGAACTGAGTGGAACCTGTGTTGACTTATTTTGATTTGATTTTGTTTTATATTTCAATATTTTTATTTTAGTGTACCAGGGGACATCTTTCAAAAGTAATCACAGTAAAGAAAAGTAATCCAAAAGAAAGGGAGTCTATATCATGCCAGAAGGAATGTAGATTTATTGCACCCAAACAGCCGGGAGACATGGTTTAGACAGTCAAATGGAAATGAACTGAATGAAATGAGCTCTCGACTCTTTTATACACAAATTACAACCTTAGCATACAAAAATGTAGTAACATTTTTGGGGCAGGTCGCAAGAGCTGATTAGTGGGACTACGTCAGGCCTCTATAGTATGCTGTACCTTAGATGACCCTTATTGGATAAAACATTTTTGGAACAAATCACATTTACACAAACCTTCCCACACCGCCCCCACAATTATATTATTGTGCTGATTGGTCAAAAAAATCCTTGTTTGCCATTGGATGCCACTACCCAATATACAAATGGAAAACCTGCTGCGTGCTGATTTTACATGGCATCTTGGGATTGTACAGGGCAAGACCGTCTGACCGAGAATGTGCCCTGTGGACATCAGCAAGGATACTTTACAATGTTGCACCCTAGGAACACCGAAACCTCTCTGCTGATTGGCAGAAAATCTGACCCATACTAGAACAATGGGCTGGCACCTCGTGCATTGTCCTGTATGCCCCTCCGAACCTGAATACACGTTTCTTATTCTGATGATGATATTGGCTATAATGCAAAAGGAATCGTGGCTCACTGTTTAATTACAAACATTGCAATTACAGGTTTTGATCAGATTAGGATTATGTTTCTGAAAGTGGAATTAAATCGCTGGAAACAGATTGCCACTCCACTGCCCAACCATGGGTCAAGTTCCAGATAACCACATGTTTCATGACATGTGAATCCAAGGTCGAGGAATTATATCTTCGAATTTGGTTTCCCAGCGAAAGCGCAGTTAATGCAAAAATGTATCACTATATTCGACTCATTGCAAAAGCAAGACATATTTCAAACTGTTTTCTATTTTATATGTTTGTACTGTCTTCCTCAGAACTAAAACTGGACTTGCTACTCGATTTGAGGGTCCATTTCATAAAATGCCAGTATAATGCATTCAGTATTAGATTGTGAAATGTGTTTCTGTGATATGTAATTACAAATTCATAATCCGCAATGCAGCTAATCTCTTTGGCATTTTTGCAGCTTTTGATGTATGCAAATTCGGAACGGAAATTACACTATCCGCCCTCTTATTTTTTCACCTCAATAAAATCCACCAGATTGGCCTAATAGTGATCTCTAGCAGGAGTTTCTAAATGCTCATGTGGTACCCCTAAGGGTAACCTACCATCAAATGTGTGTCTTTTCTCCACTTTCATTCATTTTCTGTGAGAGTCTGGTTAATAACACGAAATTAACATTTTGCAGCAATTTAGTTCAAGTGAATATTTGCCTTTGGGTCAGATATATATATTAACAAGTAATGTGTTATAAACGTATGTTGCCACAGCGTGATCAGCCGAAAAATAATTTTTGGAAGTGATAAGAGGTTTTCAACATGGGGATCTTTGGAAATAAAATTTCAATCAAGCAGTGGGTGTAACAAAGGGAAACAGGCAGATGCATTAAATACGAGCAGGTTCAAAGCCAATATTTCATCTTCGTGAATGGACAGGAACCAGAGTGTGTCCCCTGCTTTTGCAAAGACAGGCGTATTGGCTTTAACGATGGTTGTGTCTGTAGTGTTGTCATTAGATGGAATTCCCAATGCTTTCAAGAATAATAGGAGAATGGCAAGTGTTTCTCTCTGAACCCTCCACTGGCTTCCAGTCAGACGGAGGGCCACCATCAAGACCCTATGCATCAGTCACTGAGCAATGCACAAGATCGGCCCATTGTACCTACAAGAAAAGATAAAACCATATTTCCCATCTCGCACCCTAAGATCAAGCACTGCCCTCCTTCTAGTGATCCAAACCTCTAACTCTGTCAGGATCGGAGGTTCTGCATTCTCAACCTTGGCCCCAACTCTGTGGAGCTTGCTCCCCCCCACATATATGAGACACCCAAGTCTAGATGACGTTACACAAAGCTCTAAAAACGTGGCTCTTCCAGTAATATCAACCATGACCATCTGAAGCGATTGAACTTTGCTGCCCGAAGACTAATGCTCAATGAGATCCCGAGCAATGATGCCACTGAATACGCGTATTAGTCACTATCATCAAAACGCACACTTGAAATCCGGAATAACGATCTCCTTAGATCATAACTCCACCCAAACACTCACCGCCCATATCACTATGCTTACTCTCTATTCTACACCATCACACAATTAGAGTGCAGTTACACCCATCATTCAATTTCAGCCTAGCTGCTCACCTACGAACATTACCCCATAAACACCTCATCATTCTAATAAAACTGCAGTTACATGCCATGACAAACCAGCCTAGTTGCACACATAAGCGTCCTACACAGGCCTAATGCAGACAGAACCCAGTGTTGGTGTCCACTTGCCAGACTGCACACATTCAACTGATATCAATACAACCACACCTAATGCTAGGATACAGCTACCATCAGGCAATTAGATCAGCTGCATACATAACTGGTGCACCCAAGCACCCTACGACACTTTGCTCTCTCAACTAACCTGGACCACGGTCCCCAAGGGTGTTCAACCTACCAGCGGTTTGAGGTCATACCAATGATATATAGAGCACTATATAAATGCCAAATAACATAACATAACATCTATTGCATCCTCCCTTTCTCCCACATCCATCCCTTCCCACTCTTCCCATCCCTGAGCGCTGCTCAGGTGTTTCCCATCATACCCCTTCCTCATCCACCTTTCCCACACTCCCACACATGCCACAGGCACTCAAGAATCCCCCTAAGCACAGAATCCACAACACCTTTCCCCCTCATATCTGCACACCTCACCATATCTCACACTCAGATCCCTGCCTGCACCCCTCACTTACACGATTACAACCTTCCCCAACCCACCCGATCCAGTGAAATCGTTTTTCAACACAGAGTTCCTCTCTTTGCCCAGGCCCAAGGGGTTAAGAGATGAAGCAGCGTTGATCTTCCCAGAATGGATAGCTGTGTCCATCATCTCCACTAAGGCCTACACCTCCTTCGAGTGCCTAGTCTGCAGGCTCTAACTCTCTCCTAAATCTTCTCTCCTTATGGCCCCCTTCTATCGCCCACCAGGACAGTCCTCTCTCTTCCTCTTGTAATGGACTGACCTGGTCTCCACTCTACTCTCCTCCTCCGCTCAACTCCTTCTGCTGTGTGACCACAACATCCATCTGGACTCTCCTGACTCCTCAGGAACTTTCTGCAACCTATGCAAATCTCTCTCCCTCTCTATCTTACCTTCTGGCTTCACGCACACAGCAGCCCCCACTTCGGATGCTCTCATCTCCACCGACATCCCTTTCTCTATCCCTCTCACTAACTCTCTCTCTTGGACAGACCACTCTCTTCTTTCTTCTCACTTGAAGCTCTCTTTGCATCGGCACAACCAGCGCGGCCACTCGGTTTCAAAGTCACCAGACTCATGAAAAGAGTGACAGCGGCTGCCTTTGTCTCCATCTACTCTCCACCTCCTACCCCTGTGGCTGACAACCACCCTAACACAGCCCTCACTAACTTCAATCTCTCTTCCTCCAACACCCTTGATACTCTTACCCCTGTCAGGAGAGTCCGACTGAAGCCTTCCCAAAAGTTCAACTCTTGGTACAACTCTGATCTGGCTGCCCTTAAACGCAAGTGTAAGGCAGCTGAGAGGAAATGGAATTTGTCAAGAGGAACCTCTGACAAACTGGTCTGCCGCCTCTGCTGCCTCTTTCAAAGACAATATCAACTCTGCACCCACACAAAAAAAGAGTCTTTATTCAAGCCTGCATCTCTGCTGCATCAAACAACACAACCAGACTTTTCAAAGTATGTAAGGAACTAGCCAATCCTGCAGCAGCTTCTTCTGTCGCACCCACCCAGGACCTTTGCTTGGCCCTGGCTGCACACTTCATAAAAAAAAACAAGACATCATCTCCTCTCTCACACCGATACCACATCATTCACCAACACCTCTGGAGCATCCCTTGGCTCCTCCACCACTTTCCCCCTCTTCTCTCACTCCCATCACACCTGATGAGGATGCCAGACGTGCCTCATCAAAACAGGTGGACCCCTGACCCTCCAAAACCAATACGGACAACATTGACTCTTTTGCGCTAGCCTTGGCTGATACCTGAAATCTCTCTTTTGCCACTGAGGGTTTCCCAACATCTCTTAAGTACTCCCTTGTGCACAGTTTGCTCAAGAAACCCTCTGCCGACCCCTCCATTTTAATAAACTACCGCCCCATCTCTACCAACCCGTTCCCGGGCAAACTCCTGGAAAAGCTGGCTATCTCCCAGCTCACCCTCCACACTGAATCTGCTGGCTGCCTCCACGACCACGACCGATTTATAGCATCCAGAGCCACTGAAACTGCTCTTCTGAAAACCAGTGAAGACCTGCTTGCAAATCTTGATACTAACAGACCCTCTGTCCTCATTCTTCTTGACTTCTCCTTCACCTTTGACACAGTAAACTACAACGTCCTGATTGCACATCTCTGTGACAACCTAGAAAGTACAGATCAGGCTCTGGCATGGTTAACCTATGTCCTTTCCGACTGCCCATCCCTGGTGGAACTTAGGTCCTTCCTCTCCACTATCACGCTTTCAACCTGTGGTATCCCCAGGGTTCTAACCTGTCCCCCCTTCAATGTCTACATGGCTTCCCTGGCACTTATGATGGCTACTTTCTCCTCTAACTTCCAATGTTATGCAGATGACACGCAACTCTCCTTCAGGCTGCCCTCAGCCACTTCCACTAGCTCGCTCATATCTGACTGTCAGCAATTCAGTCATGGTGTGCTGTAAACAACCTACCTCAATGCCAGTAAGACTGAGATTGTTTACATTGGGACTCCTGCGCCCACTTTCCCATTCTCACTCTGGCCTGCCTCCCTTGGCCCTGTAGCCACACCAACCTGCGAGGCAAAAACACATGAGGTCATCTTCGACTCTCTTCTCCACTACATTTCAGACATTTCCAAAAAGTCAAACTACCAGCTGCACCTCCTCAGGGGTACTCTTCCTTTTCTCACCTTCCCCCAGTGGCTCACTGTCTCCAGAACCCTGGTTCTCTCAAGGCTAGACTATTGCAACAGCTGCTTTCTCAACCTCCCTTCCACTGCTTTGCAAACTTTGCAACTCATCCAGCACAGAACCGCAACACTTATCCTTGTCCTCAAGCCCATGGACTGCATCTCTCTGGCACTGAAATCCCTATACTGGCTCCCTGTGGCTGTAAGGATCAATTTCAAGATCCTCTTCATTGTCCACAACGCTTTCTGGGGCCAGGGACATACCTATCTGCAACGATCCCTACCTAAATACTGTCCTCCAACTTTCTGCGAGTGAGCCAGTTCTCCAAGCAGAGATTTGGAGAGAGATCTTTATCCTCAGCAGGGGCCTCCCTCTGGAACAGCCTCCCTATCGCCCTCCATCTTGAGCCTGATGACGTTAAATTCTGGAAACTCTCTCTCCCTCTATCCTGCTAACCTCTCTCTCTACTCCATCCCTCTCCCCCTCCTTTTCCACAGAGCTTGCAAACTGGCAGCTGGGTACACCTCCGAGTCTCACAGGTCCCCGCCACCCTAGCCAGTCCTTTCGCACTTGCCTCCGGGCCTGCACCTGCCTCATCATTACTGCACTTGGTCAATGTCCCTTGAGAGTGGCATCTCTCAGCACTTACCCCAGTTTCTTACTGACTGGGCACACTTGGACTCCTCCCCATTCCCCCCTGCACTTGTTCTCCCCCTCCCTCTCCTGTACTGTCTGTGCACTTGCACGATCAGAACGTAACATGCCTTTGGAGATTGTCTATCTATTATTCACTGTCTCCCCTACTTGCACAGCGCCGTATAAATGCACTTGGAAAAACTGCAGAATCGTTGCAGACCTATTTGCTGTTATCTACACTGTTGTCTGTATTATATGCACTTACTCTGCCTGTGCAGACTTATATCATTCTGAAATTCAAGGGCTCTGAATAACTGCTCTTTTTCCCCCTGTTCCATCTCTCCTTCAGCGCTTTGAAACACTTCCTTTGTGTATAGGCACTTTACAAATAAACATTACCATACCATACCCCCAGCACAATCCCCTTCAGCCCACTTGACACTCCCCTGGAAATCAGCAACGCAGCATAATCTCTGTTCTTACACCCTCCCCTCCTTTCCACCTCCATTCATCAACAACCACTCTTAGTGACCCCCGTCACCGCCCTGCACCGTATCTGTCCACTTTGCACCTCTGACTCCACCAATGTAATTCCCACTCTCACCTTCCCTCCACTCCCCTCTACCGCAACAGACCTCCCCCAAGGAATGTACATCATGAGCACTATGTTTGCACACTCAATGAATGTTCAGAGCCCCACTAGCTACAGAGGCATCCCTCCTTCCCCTAACAACCACCCTCATCTTCCCCCTCCCACCTCACCACCCTTCCTATCCTCCCCCTAATTCACACTGTACCCGGTGCAGTGCCGTCACCAGGGGATTCCCCTCCCATTCCCTCTGACACCCCCAATCTTGGCCCTCCACTGCTCTCCTATTCATGGGCCAACACCCCTAGTCCTTCCTACCAACCAAATCTCATGCATCCTAATTAATGCCAGATCTGTCACCAAAAACCGACACAACATATTTTACTCCTCTGAAATCCCAGACATCCTTTTCATCACAGAAACCTGGTTCTCTGATGACTTCCAACCCATCACACATGAGATGTTCCCCAGGATACTAACTAATTGAGCACAAAAGAACCAGCAGAGCCAAATCACTCCTAGTGAAATTTCTCACCAACCCCTCTCTCACCCACAGCTTCTTACTCCTCTACAGACCTCCTGGCTACAATAGAAACTTAACTAATGCCCTAAGCAACACACTAGCAGCCATCCTGGTCACCCACCTCTCCCTCACCATGCTGGGAGATCTCCAAGTATGGTTTGATGCCCCGAACAACCTCATGACACAACCACTCAAGGACAACCTGGAAGCCCTCACCATGACTCAACTGATATCAGGTGCTACACACACTACAGAAAATACCCTAGATGTACTATTCAGTTCCTCCAACCTTATCTCACCCATACCCCAACCACTTATACGGACGGGCCCACGCAGCCATCTTTTTCTCAATATCTGAGTCCTAGCCCACCTCCCTGCTTGAATAACAATGGACCATCAACACATTTTCCACTGTGGAATAAGGTCATTGTAACTTGAGACCTAGCCGACTACCTACTTCCCTCCTTTCCCAATCTGCCATTCTAGGGAGTTCTGCCCTCTATCACCCATTTCAACCCATGGCTCTTCAACACCCTCAAACCACTCACCCCCTTCAGACCTTCCTCCAACAGACAAGGTCCTTCCCGAGATGTTTCACTGCTTAACTAAAAAACCTTAAAAAACTCAACCGCACCCTGGAACACAGATGGGGAGCTTACCCATCTCCCCCAAATAGAGCTGCTTATGCCAGTCAGATTAAAGCCTACAAGGCAGAAACCTGGAAGGCCAAATAATCCTTCTACTGGAACAGAATTTCTAACGCCTGTAGCAGCAGCAGCAAGGAACTCCACAAGATCATCTCAGAGGTTAAGGTCCAACACTGCATTTGCACACTCTCAAATCCCAATCACTCTGTGATGCCCTCTCAGACCACTTCCACAACATTTCTGTTGAAAGAAATGGCAGCCTCAATGCCAAACTAGCAGCACTCCCACTCGATCACCTGCACTCCCATCCGACCTCACTAGCCCTCCCACCTCTCTCCCTATTTTCTCCTCATTCTCTCCCATCTCATGACCTAAATTCCTGAAGCTACTTGCTAGCAGCCAGCCATCTAGATCCCTGGAGGATCCATGCCCTCCTCAAAGAGATACTTTCCTCAGCCTGTGCAGGCGGCATCACGATTTCTATCATTAACTGCTCCCTCACCTATATTCCCTGCAGCCTTCAAGAAAATACATATTGCAAGTTTTGTCGAAAACCCCTACGTTCACCCCCTCCTTCCATTTAACTACAGACCTTTTTCTAACACCTGCTTTTTAGCCAAACTTATTGGGGAAATGATCTACTCCCAGATTTGCCACTTCACTGGATCCAACCTCCTTCTCAACCCTGTTCAGCCCGGCTACAGAACCCTCGGAGTAACTGAATCGTCCCCAGTCTCCATGGTGGATGACCCCAAAAGCACTGCAGACTCAGAAGCATGTGTCACACTTCTCCTCCTCGACCTCTCAGCAGCCTTTGACACCATTAATCACAGCACACTTGGAGATACTTCACTGGTTCAGCATAAGGGATGTAGCACTAAGGCTGAGTTCCTCATTCCTTTCTAGCAGATCTCAGTTCACCCTGCTTTCACCACAAGGTGCCTCCCTATCTACCCTACCCTTCAACTTCTACTTGAGTCCCCTCCATGCTCTAATTTGATCACATGACCTTACCTGCTACAATTACACAAAGGACACCCAGCGCATCTTCAAGAACCCTAAAACCACTTCCATCCTCCACCCTGACCTCCCCTCATGCCTCACAAAAATGGACCACTGCATGATGGCTAACCACCTCCTCCTCAACCACAGAAAAAAACACACTTATGATCTGCAGGAAGACAGCACTCTTCCCCCAACCCACCCCTTGGCTGACCTCTCTAGGTTCTCTGCCCACAGCATCCAATACAACAAAGAACCTTTGAAGCACCATGGATGCTGATCGGACACTTTTACACCACATCAACTCCATGTCTAAATCTTACTATCTACAACTCTGCATTTTCAGACTCATCTTCCTTTACCTCTTCTACCATCTCAGAGTCACAGCAATCATGGCTGTCGTCCTCTCCCGCCTAGACTACGCCAATTGCCTTTACGTGGGATCCCCCACATATCAATTCAGAAAGCTTTAATTGTTCCAGCACACTATAGCTAGGCTCCTCCTGGCCTTTGGCCCCAGAGAGCACATCACACTCACCCTCCATATTCTCCACAGGCTTCCTATCGGGTGACAGGCCACTTTCAAAGCCATGTGCATCACCCACCGTCCCCTCCACAAGACAGTCCAAGACCACCTTCAAGAGAAACTCAACCATTACCAATCCAATAGAAACCTGTGATCAGGCACCACACTTTTCCTTGTGATCCCTCACTTCAATTCAACAAAAATAGGGGGATCCTCCTTTTCCGCCCAAGCCCCCTCAATCTGGAACGCAATTCACCTTAGCATCTGTGTCATAGAAAATACACCTTGCCTTTGAGAGAGTGCTCAAGACCTGCCCCCCCCCCCGAATCCTGATGAACCAATGCAACACCTCAGGTTATTTAATCACCTCTCGGGTAGGCCAGGGCAGCACAGAACCCATCATGAAATGTACTGAGCAACAGAGAGAATAAACTCCATTAGAACACAGGACATAATCCACACAACATCTGCAAAACCAAGAAACCAGCCAGGACACACGGGCAAGTATCACCCTTCATGCTTATGGAAGATAGCTGAAAGCACAGCCACCTACCCGCATGTATCTGCTAACATACACTACTTTAAGGCATATTGCAAAACATCTCTGCCATATGAATGCAGCTATCCCCCATGACATAAATCTGGTCGAGCTGGACACATAATGAGTCTCCCGTAATTGCCTACTCTGCTGACCACCTCACAGCAACCATCCACATTCCAGCTCGGCATGGATAGCTATCAGTGACTTGGAAATGCCTACATGCCCATATTGGCTAAAATGCACGCACATTCAACATTTTTCAGACTAATTTCCCATACCTTAGACTTTGGTTCCCCGAGGGTGTTGACCTACAGTGCTTTGAGGCCATACCAATGGGAAAAGGCACTATACAAATGACAAATGTACACTACATTACAAGCGATGCATACGTAGGGCCTGATTTACAAAAGTATTTTTACAATAGCACACTCCTATTGAAAAACACTACGTAAATCATGCCTATAGACTCTCCGACCTTAACAATAGCTTTGTAAAACATCAGATAAATAATTCCACCATATGGAAAAACATCTATAAACAAAAAAAGGTTTCTGGTAAATTAATGTGAATAGTACATCACTATGATACATTGTTTTCTTATATAGCAAAGATCAACATGTGTTCAGGCAAGTAAAATTCACACTTAATAGAAACATTAACATGGAGCTGATTTTCACAAGTACACAGTAATATCATAGATTGTCTTCAATTCCAAGATGTCACCTATGAACAGACTGCTTTTGTTAAGAAGCAATGGGCCAGTGAAAGGTGCACCCTGCTCTTGGAGCACCTGAGTCTTATTTATTGAGAGTTGTGCTATCATATTCAATCACCACATTAATAATAACAGCCATTGACAAATAAAATTCAAGTTCCTATAGCTACTATAATAATAAAATTGTAATACTGTATAAAATTGAAAAGCATTCATGTACCATCAAGTTTATAATATTGCTGGATGCACATGTAAAACACCCAATCATTTTGTAGTTCTGCCCCATGCGTGCGGGGTATCTTGGTTGCATCCGAATTGATGAAAAGTGGACAGGTCAGACTTTTTTTTTGTATTTGCAAGGTGTGGTTCCATCATCTGTGCTATTTGTATGTAGCTTTCAATTTACCATCATTCCCTTCAGAGTGGCTGATTGTCTGAAAGGACATCTAAGGGAAAACTTCTCTCAGACGTTCTTCTTGTTGCCTGATGGGATGTACTTCCTTAGTAATCTTGCAAGGGGGTTCAAAATATGGATTTTATATGACTATCAGTGGCACCCGGGTTTACAGTTCCATAAAAACATCCTGACTTAACATCCTCATAATGTTCTTGGTCTTTTGGCCTTACACTGATGTTTCAAGCAATCTATCTTCAAATCATGGCAATCAAACAATGTATCCCAGCCAATCCTCCCAGCAATGCCTTTTCCTCATCTTCCATACAATTAGAATCGGTTTACTTGTAACGAGGAATGTTCTGAATACTTACCAGGGTTTTCTTATTTACCATCCCAAGTTCCTAGTACCAAGATTACTGCTGCCTCTGGAATGTTTCGGAGCTGTTTCTTTACTGTTTAAATGATCTTGTCTAAAGTACCCCTCCAAACCTCTTTCACCCTGAGGTTATCCTAAAGCATTTCAATCAGCATGGCAACCTCCCTGCCACAGCCCAAACACATGTCTGAAACTTTAAGACATATTGCATTATACAAACCACAATCCAGTACAATCTTTCAATTAACATCTGCACAATGAATCTCAAGGAAGGGTACTCCTCCACTGGCCCCAGCATAAACTGTGTGACAGGCCCAGTAGTATTTGCTCTCAGCTCCCACCCCTAGTGTATCTAATGTATCCATAGCCACCAAGTTGCCATGTTTCATGTGTGACACCTTAAGCCAGTTCTGGTGTTGCCATTGCATGCTGGAACTTGGAATATTAAATGTAAATAAGGACCTACAAGTCTCACCATGCAATAGTGAAACGCATGGCTGGTTCAGTTGTCAAGCATGATAGTGCAACTTAGCAGTTATGCATATCGAAAGTCTCCAAATGATCCGTTGTGCCTTTTAAATTCCTTCCCTCCTCCCAAAATCATTGAGCACATCACATAGTTCCTTATTTTTTACCCTAAATTTGTAGGGTGTTGGGCATCCAAGTTTCCAGTAGGCAAACCTACCAGCCATTCAATCGATCCATGAACATATCCAAATGTGTCTTCAGTAAGTCTAGCAGAACGCTCTACCATTATCTAGATGATTACAACACTAGCATTGCTAGTGAAATAAGATTAATTCCTCCCCTCCACCTTTTCTGAAGCCTCCCAGTATCTTCTAGCACAAAATGAGTTTCTTGCATCAAGCCCATGTGCATGCATTTCAGTTAGTAAAAGGAATGTAGCTGCTGTTGGTGGACCACCCCACCCTGAATGCTTACATTCTATGTGAGCTTGCACCCGTTATTCATCCCACAAATTATTCCCCAGGTCAGTTGCCCAAGCCTGTTTAATGCTTGCCAGATCTCCTTCACCCTCTTCGCATAAAGCAGGGATGCACATCATACAGCCCCCTGGCCAGATGAAGCCCGTCAGTAAATTATTTATGGCCCTCGAGGTCACAAGAATGTTATGATGAAGTGTGGCCTGGTCTAAAATCAATCTCTCTGTCTATCACTCTGTCTTTCTGTCTATCTACTTCTCCTCTCCTTGCCAGACTACTCCTACCTGCAACTTACTGATATCTCTCTCTCCCTTTCTTTTTCCTTTCTCTAGCTTGACCACTCTCTCCTTCTCACTTTCTCTCTCTTTCTCCGTTTTCTCTCGCTTTCTCCATTATGTCAGCTGTGCGAAGAATTTGTGATCCAGTTTATTTGATACATGTAGTTTTAAAACATGATTTAATTTGCAAAATACAAAGCAATCAAAGTGGAGGGTAGTGAGGGGTTAACAGTGCCGTTAAAGGTGCCGGAGTCGTTCATCCCTTACCGCCCCATTACGAGGTCCGCTTGCGGGACCCACTCAAGACACCTGGTTTTACCAGACGTCCTTAGCGGGTCCCGCGAGTGGCCCAGCGTGCTACCAATGGGCCCGTCATTAACGGGCCCATTGTTAGCATGCTCCCCATTCTCATTGAGCCCTATAGGGGCTCAAATGGGAATAGGGATGGACTGGGTCCGGGTTCCCTGAATCAGAAAATACTGGGCCCACCAAGGTCAGAATGGCCGGTATTTCCCCATTCAGGGAACCAATACCCAGGTTTGGGGGTAGGCATGCCCTTACTAAGGGCATGGCTACCTCCAAACTTGTAGTGAAGCCCAGTTTATTATACAGGTTTTAGTTATAAAATAGAGAAATAAATAAAAGTACATATCAAAACCCATGTATAGTTTGTTACTCAAATTTCTACAACAATCCTTTTTTCAACCGTCCATCCGCGTGGACAGTCCAGCCAACTGTTTGAGGCTTGTATGGTACATTCGGCCTGCCAACTAAACCAGTTGTGCACCCTGGTTCTAAAAGAAGACATCTGAGAACACCTTGGGCTTTCAATCCTGGTTGTCTCACGGGATAACACATTTTTGAGTGTTCTTCTTTAGGTCAGTAGTATCAACTGTAGTGGGTGTAATATCTTGCAAAGACATCTTAATCTCATTTACTTTAATCCAAATCCATATGTTTTGCTATTCCTATTGTTTACAATTTATTTTTATCTATAACTCCAATTTGCCCATGTTGAATGTGTGACAAAATGACTACTGCCCTGCAGGAATACAAATATAAGTAGTAGCTAAGCCTCTTACTCAGCCCTCAAACTTCTACAAACCAAGAGTGATTCTAAATATAATAAAGTAAGTTTGATGTCATGGGTGTTAGGCAGTCCATGGTGGTGGCACTAGTTATGGTTGCTTTGCAAACTATAGCAGGCATATTTGTTTTTTATTTTTTCACTGAATTTGATAATTTTTTATTAGCTCATCTTAACCATAACGTTTCTTTAACAACGTTATTTTTACTGATTTTCAATGGTTTTTGTAAGTAAACATATTTCATGATGTTAGACCACTGTATATAAGTTATTCATAATTCCTCTTTTAACATATATGAAATAACTCTAACCTCTGTTACAGTAAAACATTATTCTACCCACTATGCAGCAGTTCCAAAGTCTGCTGGCTGCATCGTCCATCCGTGGACGACCTGGAAACAGGTGGCATCAACCCAACCCAAAAACAAAGGGGACAACACAATTTTCATCTTCCCTTTTAACAGAAACAATAGACATAAACTAAAATTACAAACAATTATTACAAACCAAGCATTTTATACACACTTGTATTATGAATTATACACTTACGAATTGAAGCAAAAGAAAACAGCAAAGAAAACAAATTCACTGAACTTAGTAAGTATTGTAAATGTTTCCCATACTAAGTAAATATACTAAGCACAATACATTTAAAATAACTGAAAATAGTCATTATATGTTTCTACAGCAATGGCAAGCACACTTGAATGGCTGGAGGAGTACTTACCCAGAAATGAGATGAGCGATGAACAATGTATTGATGGTAAATGCAGACATATTTAAAATTCACTGACATAATGCAAGTTGACAACCAGTTATTTTTATATACCTTATTCGCACCAAAGTGCAAGAAGAAAACTTCCAGAACAATCATCACGAGGAAGCTATTGTAAATACCAATGAGGGACAAATGGACAGTGTTGAAACCACAATGAATACAATGAATGCAATATGAACACAAATGTCTGCATTAAAAAATCAAGTTGCTGAACTATCTTATTATGTAAAGAATCATGTAATCCATAATATTGATTTCCGTTGACTCACATGTAGCTGTGACCCTTTTCCTGAACAATCACCCCAATACTTGCCAGAAAATTATTATAATAAGCATTTTGATTACATTTCTATCCACAATTCTCCCAATCATGAAAACGTACAACTTCCAAATTCCCCTATTTTTGTTCCACAATCTGATTCCCCATCCCTTTCTTGAAATAAATAAGTAAACATATAATCTGTAAATATAAATCCAACAATTGTTTTAGTACATATTTAATGTAAATAAGTTGTTATAACGCAGAGACATATGTAAAAAATGTATCTTCTTTAAACAACATTTTGACATCCGCTGACCCACATCTTTACATACTAATGACATATCACAGATGTTACAGTGTTCGCAAACGTACCACCTGTCTGCTGTCTGGGCAGGGACACCACACTGTATAGATACCATGTCATAGGTCACGTGGTAGTTTGAGGACATTGTCATGTGGTCGCAGATATCTCTGGACTTCATAATGTGACCATGCCTGTGTGGCTTGCTGACATGTCTGTGATTGGTGTCCGTGCTTTGCAAACATCTTTAAATCGACTTTGAAGTTGAAACTTTGCCCTTCCACACCTCCTAGTGGTTCTATGCACTTTTTACAACTTTGTATGCACTTTCTCCATACCGGATGTACGCAGTCTCATCACAGTGTCCTACGTCCCCAGACATCATCATATGACCGTGTGATGTTGTGTCCGCAATCAGCATCTGTGCTCCA
This sequence comes from Ambystoma mexicanum, assembly GCF_040938575.1. Taxonomy (NCBI): domain Eukaryota; kingdom Metazoa; phylum Chordata; class Amphibia; order Caudata; family Ambystomatidae; genus Ambystoma; species Ambystoma mexicanum. Next base: position 557,936,235 of record NC_090928.1, read on the forward strand.
TGAACATCTATAAATTCGATTTTCAGCCACTGTAGGGACAAGTTCAAATGTGCGCTTATGCAGCTCCTACTGTCATTCTTACTTGATCTTTAAAGTTTTAACAACTTTTCAAGGTCTAATTTGTGTGCCCATGTCTGTGGACATGTCATTGTCCATGGAAAGTTCCTCCAAGGGGCCCACCCATTTCTTTTACTCTTTCTCATTCTGGCAGAGCTAGCAGTAGGGCCTTTTGCTGTTGCACATATAAAAAACCTAATCATTGGCGCTTCAAAGGCATCTTCTATGGTCATCTCTCCTCCCCGGGGGACACCACCACCTAGAAGTCCTAGCAAGGGGGCAGGGGCCCTGTAACAGATGATATCCAGGAGGGAAAGGGTGAAGATGTAGTGGAGTAGCTACCTACTATGCCGGGTGGCCAGAAGGAATGGTAGGTGTGGAGGTTTTCCACCATTGTTTTAGGGGTGCCAAAAGCTCAAGCAGACTGCCTGCGCTGGATTGAGTGCAATATTGTACTCAAAAGGGGCCAAAGGGGCTCCAAAAGTACTCCTTCTTCCATGCAACGCCACACCTGAACCTTCTACCTACATCTTCCTTTGTCCTCCTGTCCCTCATTTATGATGTTTGGTGCCCCTTCCCTCTGTCCTTTCCTCACTTCCTCCCTATGCCACCCCCCCAAAAAAACAAAGTTACTAAATGGAATGAGACTTCATCTACATTATATTTATACTTAACATAATAAGACTCTGTAGCATTGCATTGTACACTTATGGAAATGATAGAGAATTTGTATAGCAATGAAAACAAAAAGGTGACAGAAATACATTTCTTCCCCACCCCTTTTCTCTGCCATACAAAATATCAACATCTAGTGTAATGTGCGTAGAAGATTTTTAGCCATTTTTTACGGCTGTCACACTTCCCACTCATATTACACTATCATTAAGAAATTACTCACCCCCCTTTCCTGCACGGTAAAAGTTTCCATGAACTGCAGGGACAATTAAAGGGAGAGGTTTTAGCCAGCTTTTTTTCCTAGTGCAATGCACTGCTAACAGTAACACCCAAGATATCATTGGGTTTTACTGTTAGCAGTGCATCACAGTGGCACAAGCTATGGTTGCATAGCTTACCATAAATGGCACATTTCTTGTGTTTTTTCAATTTTACTTGGAAGTAAATATTTAAATAATATTTAAATATTTAAAACAGTGCATGGTGGTGGCACGAGTTATGGTTGCTTAGCTTACCATAACTGGCGAATTTCAGGGGTTTTTCGGTTTTACTTGTAACCATAACGTCCCTTTAACAATGTTTTTTCACTTAATTTCATAGGTTTTTAGTAGCGCAACTTAACCATAATATCCCTTAAACTAACTCTTTTCACTGAATATAGATATAGATATCATGAATTTGATTTTTACTAGGATACCCTTAGTTTATATAGATATACTATACAACATACTGAACCCCCTGTCCCATGCTAGTGGCTGAAATGTCTGCGGACCATGCGAATGTCCGCGGACAGACTCTGTCAATATAAACACTGTCCAAAATCTCAGGGGGTATCTTACATTGTTGTATCATACAACAAACACACTGAACAAGTTCAAAGAGCAGCATATAAATAAAATACATTTAAAAAAAATATGAAGTACAAACTATATATGTAAGACACCAACAGTCCAATTACATAGCATATGAAACATAATGGAACATACCAAAAAAACAAAAAAACAATAACATATGCCTCCAGCAGAATTACCTTCTCACACATACTTTATACAGAAACTGCACAAGAAATATCAACAGCAGACCTACAAAGCAGTAACACGAAAACTGAAAAACAAACTGGTAAGTACACTACATTAATTCCTATAGTTATAAACTTTCTTTATTATGATACACTAAAAATTAATTCATCTTTTTTTTACACAGAAATGGCTAGCACTCTGGTGTGGCTTGAAGAAAATTTTCCAAGGGACGAAATGAGTGAAAACAGTGATACTAATGGTATGCACTGCAGTTTTCAAAGTAAGCCAATTAATACACATTATTTTATATGTACCTAACACATTTTTTTAACAGAAAATAAGAATAATACTGAAAAAGTACATCATGTACTAATAGAACAACAAACAGACACTGTGGAAAATCATCTACAACATTTAGAACAAAAAATGGATCAATTAATTACCAATTACCAATTTCATTATTTTGAAGAACTTTGTAGTAAACCATATCATGGAAAGAATTCAATATCACTGCCCCACGTGCACCTGTACCCCTTCTCCATGTGCCAGTCAACCATCCCCAAAAAATCCCCATCACCAAAAACGTTATGATGAGACCTCAATCCCTTCCTTTCCTACCATCCAACATATAGAAAACCCTAATTCCCATGTATATGTCTCCATTTCTGCTTTCCCCTCTCTTTCATAATTTCTATATTTTTGTACAATAATAATGTATTATGTATATTGTTCCTATTTTTCTCTGTGTTTTAAAAAAAAAAGGCTGTTAGGGTGTCGGCAGACGGTGCGACTGTCCGGGATGTCCGCAATTCCGCAATTAGCCAAAATGGGGGTGTCCTAAGGACATCATGGGGCTCATTACGACCCTGGCTGTATGGGTTTAATGGCGCCGGTAAAGGTGCCAGCGCTGTTAAACCCATACCTCCTCATTACAAGGTTCTGGTCAGACCAGACGTCCTTTGTGTGTCCCGCGAGGGGACCAGCATGCTAACAATGGGCCCATTACTAACGGGCCTGTTGTTAGCATCATCCCCATTCCCATTGAGCCCTATGCGGGCTTGAATGGGAATGGGGATGGTCCGAGTCCGGGTTCCCTAAATGGGGAAATACCGGGCCCTCCTAGGTCAGAATGGCCCGGTTATCAGGGAACCTGGACCCGAGTTTGGCTGCCTCCAAACTCGTAGTGAAGGCCTATGTCTGTTTGTACTGTCCGCAATCAAAATGGAGCTGTCTTTAGGACACATAATATGTCTGCATGTCCGTAATTATAAAAAATGGGGTGTCCTAAGAACAGCCCTCCTGTTCGTATTGCCCGCAGTAAAAAATGGAGGTATCTGTAGAACACGTGACCCTTCCGCATGTCTGCAAAGTTGTGACGCACCTTTAATTAGTTTGGGGACCTGAACCCTGTCCGGCGGACACTTGTGCGCATGCACATCCCACCTTCGGGGTCTTACAAACTTTTAATTAGTACGGGGACCCAAACCCTGTCTGCAGAATACCTGTGTCCTATGGGCAGCCGTCCCATTCTCGAAACGTGTCCGCAACGTCATCACGTGACTGCACCCACGCTAAGCACAGGTTCTTGTCCGCGGACACAGTGCAGGCCCCCCGACACTAAAAAAGTGATTTTTTGAACAATCCAAGGAATTTTACTGTGAAACTTCATCCTTGCACATGTCCCTAGCAATCTGGATATTTTTTGGAACCTTTTGAGCTCTTTTTGTTGTTAGAAATGTTCGCGGACATGAGAGCTGTCCGTGGAGCGCACACCAGCATCCCTATAAAAGGCCACACCCCAGAGTTGCTTCTTATTCTGATTTTGGAGTTCCAGGACAGACACTGCTCCACATTGCTGGACTGATATTACCTGGCTGCAGATTACTGACTTTGCTGTGCCTCCTGACACGTTTGAGATGGCATCAGGGGCTGCTGCTGTTCCGGCTGGTGCTAGTTCGCCTCAGCACCACCCCCACCCCCTCCACTACCACCACCTCCCCAACGGCCTGGAGAGGGGAACAGGTGTGAAGATGCAGAGAGGGATCAAGAGGATGACGAAGTTGAGGTAGTGGAAGTTCCTACTACTCACAGCCCCCGTGGATCATGGGTGTGGAGGGTGTTTATCACCGTTAGAGGGGTACCCAAACCTTGTGCACACAAGGTGCGCTGCACTGAGTGCCAGATGGAGCTCAGCCGTGGCAAACCAGGTTTTTACAGTTAAGGGACTACCTCCATGCAGCGACACCTAATATCGTTCCACACGGGGGCAATTCGGAGGGTCGTCTCCTGCAATAAAAGTAGTAGGTTGAGTTCCTCTACAGCAAGCTCAGTTTCTGCTCTTGTCACCACAAGAATCACTCCTGTGGGGCAGCGCAGTCCCAGAACCAGCCATGCAGGCCATATGCGCTGCAGAAGACCCTTACCTTTTGACGGTCCCTGTATTGTGTATGTATTGCAACTCCGTACTCTGCAGGGGGAACATTTTCGGAGTGCTTTCAAGGCTTCAATCCGGGAGCATGAGAAAAAGTGCCCCCTACCCAAGTGAGGCTCACCCAACATCTTCCTCTCTCTACTTGCCCTTTCTTATCCTTGTGGTTGGTGCCCCTTCCTTAACCACCCTTCCCTTCCTTTCCTTGTGTGTCTTGTTAAGAAAAACAAAAAAAAATAGAAAACAACAAAAAACCAAAGAAAACAGACTCTTTTCAGAGCCGCCTTTCACAGTTTAAAAATAGAAGTGCCAATGAAATGCTGCAGGGCCCTGTGCATTTTTAGAAGTCCACGGACAGTCTGCAGACATAAACATTTTTGGGGTATTGCACTGTTCTCTGAGAGAAAGTGGTAGCTCTGAAAAGAGCCTTTTTGTGGTGTTTCTTTTGTGTTTCAAAAACTTCAAGTGGTGAACACCTACTGGAAAAAGCATTGCTATCATTCCAAAAAGGGTTGCTATGCAGTCTGTATATTTCGCAGAAAAATCTGATTCCCAGCATGAGTAAGATCTCTGCAAAAAATGTGTGTGCTACGAAACATAATACTTTCATTGTGAAAAGAGGACATACCAACATCTCTCAAAAAAGCGCAAACGGCCTTGTTGACATTGCACCTCGCTTTCTCCATTTCTGGACCAAGTGAAGAAAAACCCAGCCACATTTGTCTCTGCGCAATATGAGAAAAAAATACCCAGGAAACATGTCCATGACTTTCCCAAGTCCTTCTTTCATTGCAAGGAGATTCCAGGGACATGTCCTAAACTGTTCCCTCCACAATGAATAATAATAATGTCACAAAGAGAAACCAGATCTAACCAATTCATTCTGCACAATCCATGCCAGTGCACAATCACACCCTCAGCACCTGATTGGCCAATCCCCCCAGTCCTAATTCCATGCAAGATATGCTGAGAAGCCCCGGATGTGGCACGCCCTGTCCGCAAACCGCCGCAGTGTCCGCGGACCCCATAAAACGGGGGCAGCCCTTCTTCCCTTTCCATGTCACACTCTGCACCATACCCTCATTGGCTACTGTTAAACAGTCATACAACCATCCACCAATCTCATCCAAGAACCTACATCTTACTCTCTGTCATCACAGTTTAGCCCTTTTGATGTACTGTTCATCACTTTGAGTACAAGTGTCCTGTGATTTCAAAGCACCTAGAGCAAAAATGACTGTAAAACTCCTCAAGATTTCTCCTGCAAGATTCATCCACATCTAGATATATCAATACAAACTACAGGTATGAATATTTTGTTTGCAGTACATTTGCAACTCTTTTATAAATGCGTATGAACAGGTTACCTGCAATTGACCTCCAAATTTTAATTTACCCATATTACTCATTGCAATTGTTTTGTATTCGTCAAACACACAAATGTCAACCTTTAACATGCGCACTTTACACTTTCTTTAGCCCATTTGAGCCTCTTTAGATGTCCTTCTGATTGGCCCATCCACTGCTAGTCTGAACGGCGTTCTCTGAGAGCAATGAAAACATTTGTTCCACCAATTTTAGGGCGTCCAATGTCTGGCCAAGTTTATGTACCCTCATTAGGCATCCCCACCATTCCTCCTCAGTTGCAGGGTCCAGTGGGTCATGGTTGATCTTCAAATGCAGGCTCCTTAGTTTTGAAATCTCAGATAAGTGAGTTTCAAATGTCTCATGGTTTCCCGGGTTTCAGGGATCCTACAGAAGGGACAACATGCATCTTGCATTATAATCTGTTTTCTTAGATACTGCACTTCTCTTGATGGCAGTAAGTGGAGTCTGCAGCGCATCAGAAGATTCCTGTAGTGGGATGATGGGAATCTTGTGAGGCACGGGGGGGATGATTTAATGTTTTTAATGTTTTCCTTTCCCAAATGATGTAATGGCAAATAGAAAGGGAGCTAATGCACAACCCTGTTTGATGTCCTTGAACATCAGGATTTTCTCTGTTGTATCCCCTCCCTTTGAAACAATTATTTTGATTGTTGTATTGGAATAAAGTGCTTTTATTGCTTCCAAGAGGTCTTCGGGTCAGTGCCATTTTTCCAATTTGTCCCATAGGTGTTCTCTGTTAACTGCATCGAAGGCCTGTTCAAGGCCTATAAATCCTAGGTAGATATTCCCTTTTAAATAAAGTGCTCGTAGTTTCAACAGGTTTAGCAGAAACAGATTCAGCAAGATGCTGTAACGCTCACCTGATTCCCGTAGAGGAACCGGTCTTGACTGGGCGTATACCGTATCTTCAAAGGTGATGTGTAACACACGGCTGGCTCTTTGCGCTGGACCTCTGTGCACTGTATGTCTGGCTCGAAGGGTAAGATGTCTGCAGATAGAAAATGTGGGATTAATGAACTGGGTTATTGAATGTCTCTCTCTTCTTCCCTTTCTCTTCTCCTGTAGAACCCCAAAGGTTAACACTCTCACCTTAGGTAAGTGAACGCCGTGCTCTCCATCTGCCTCGAGGCAGGGTGCTGTAACCAGTTTCTTCACTGGATAAGGGGAGCAGGCCTCTTGACTTCAGAGGACTGCTGTCCGTCGTTTACTGCACGAACGGTAAGTTTCGAGTAATTCTAATGTCTTTAAAGTCTTTAGTAATGATGTCTCTTGTTTTGCAGGGTTCCGGCGATGGCGGATGGCGGGCTGAAGTGAGTTGAAGATGGAGCCCGTGTGACGAATAGAAGCGCCTGGAAGCACGTAAGTAAGCGCTTGTTGCCTGCTTCACGATGCGCTCTAACTGTCTTTTTATTTTGCAGGTACAAGTTTGGGGTGGCTGCAGGGTGCCGGAATACCCACTGGGTTAGATGTGGAAAGGAGTAATGGCACGTGAGTATTAAAATTCCCCAATTTCTTTAAACGCACCTTGTTTTATCTTTCAGATGCGGGATGCAGCGCCGAAGGCCTCCGGAGCGTGCGAAGAGTTGGTAAGCTTTTGTCTTTCAGATGCCGGAATGCAGTGTGAAGACCTCCGGAGCGCACGAAGAGTAGGTAAGCCTTTGTCTTTCAGATGCCGGAATGCAGCGCGAGGCGTTGGCGACAGCCGATGGACCAGGTAAGTGAAGAGCTGTCACTGAAGACCGTAATGCTAACCTGTTCTTTCTTGTCTTTATAGATGTTGCTGAAGACTGGATTCAGAATGGTAAGCCTTTTTCCTTAGGCCCAGGATCAGATGCAGAAGACACGATGAGCGTTCTGCTGCTGAGGATGCAGAATAACGCAAAGCAAGATTCATCCATCGGGTGTGGCTTAAATAGCCTCCTGTAGTGCTTAGGTGTCTCCTTCCACAGCCACGCCTAGGTAAGAAAAGAGTTCCTGCTTTCCAGAAGAGTTCCAGTGTTCTGAATCTAGGGAGTGGCTCCTGCCCCACCCAACAGGAAAAGTAGTTCCAAACAGAAGAGGATCAGAGACTCAACTGGCAGGCAAGTAAGCAGCATGGTCTGCTGCAGGTAAGTCCACCCAAGCATTATGAGCCCGGCGCTTCCAGCGCTGGGACTGGGCATATTTATGAGCCTGGTGCCACTGGTGCCAGGACTGGGTCCAAAAGGTCCCAATAGGGACTGGTTGGCACTCGGAACCTGGGTTATGGATCTGCTTCCAAGGGAGTTGGGAAAACCCTGACCTTTTGGAAGCAGAGATCATGACAGATGCCCACCCCGGTCATAAAAGCTGTTTGGCGTTTGTCCAGGATTTCGGCCTTGATAGCCCATTTTTTCACGTCTCTGAGCAGAATTTCGGAGAAAATCTTTCCTATAGAGTAAAGAGTGCAATAGGCCTGTAGTTCCTGGGTTTGGTACGGTCTCCTTTCTTGAGGATCGGAACTATCAAGGCTTCCTTCCAGAATTGCGGGATCAATCTAGTTTTTGTTATCTGCTGGAATAGAGTCAAGATGAAGTCCATACATGCCTACCTGTTTTCCTTCAGCGTGCAGTTAGAAATGCCACCGGGGCCGGCCGCTCTAGAAGAGCTCAGCTGTTTGCTTCTATGTAATATGTCTTCCCTATCAAACTCAATAAGCCAGGGCAATGATTTGGCCTCTGTCGCTGAGGGTTTGATTGTCTCTTCTGCTTTAAATAAAGCCATGTAGTGCTCACCCAATCTTACTTTGAGACTTGGTTTGTAGTTAGGGCTGGTTGGAAATCTTTGCCTTTATTTTTAATTTCCCAAAGGGATCTTGTATTACCGGTACTAATTACCGCTAACATATGTTTTGATGAAAATTTGATATCCCTCGCATAACAGACTTGTTCTCAGCCAAGACTCCTGCAGGCATGTAATTTCAAACTCACTCAAGAAGTCACATTCCCTGGAAAATAAGTGCCCAAAGCCCCTAGTATTCCACGAGACCAGACGGGATCCTATTTCTGGTCCCTCCTGTGTGCTCTATTACTTCTTCTTTTCCAATCGGGTGGTCGGCTTTATAGATCTTATATCTTTTCCTATTTGTTTGGTATCTCTGGTTCCCAGACTATTTCCTTAGGATCTTAATTATCCACAGTAAACCTTAACTTAGCCAGGTTCCTGTCAACAGGTTTGAAGTGAGCATCTCTCTGGGCATGATTGCCAGATCTAGTACTGCAGGCTTCTTCACTACTTTGGATTTTCTTAGACTGGGCGTTTGGAGGTGGCTTAGGCCGGTACTTTGGTGGATTATTGACAGATGAGTGGGTTTTATAAGTATGCCGGTCTTGCCTAGATCTAGAGGGTTCCCTCTTCCGGCGTCTTCCCTCACCAGCTACCAATATATTAAGCCTGAAGCCTAGGTCCTGCATCTTTTCCTTTGATGTCATTACCATATCCATTGCTTTCTGCGATCTTAGATGAATGGTGATAAGATCCGTTCTGCATTCGTCTGTAAATTCGATGATTGCTATATCATTAGGTATTCATTTCCCAGATGAAATCAACTGGTTGAGAAAAGTAAGTGTGTTTTTCCTGTTCAGGAGGATCTTCATGTGGTCCTTTGTGGTCCTTTTTAATTTTACTTGAAAGGTTTTAACAGATATTTCCCTTGCAGAGTCTGTTCGGGCCGGTAGATCTCTGTCCCTTTATTTTTCCTCTCATGGTCCATTTCTTTCCCCTTCTCACAGGTAGTGATCAACCTGGGACCTGGTTTCCCCTCATGTCATCTTTGTTGTCTTCGAAGTTCTAGATGTCTTAGTGGGTTTTTATGTTTGAATGTGACTCAGTCTCTGTCCGATGATATGGCCTTTATTTATCAGCCTGATGTTTAATTCGCGACGATCTTTTGTCCTCGAATTCCCTCAGGAGGTCATTCAGTGTTCCCTCCTTCATCAATGATCTTTCGGCCTTGCACTTGTTTCTTAAGATCGGGCCTTCTTTTCTCATTCTTTTTCATTGTGATTCTTGCCTTGCTCAGTCTTTCCTTATTAATAGGCAGGTTTGAACATTTGTTTAGTACTTGCCAATCAGTCAGACTAATATTCTCCCAAGATTCATCCTCCTGATTGTTTTGGATGATTTCAATCAGGTTGCTCAGGCAACCCGAAGAGTCCAAGTCCATTATCAATCCTTGATCATGTTCGATCCCCTCCGCTGCACTGAGTCCATTAAGGGGTGATCATGAGTTTTTTGGATTAATTTAATTTCTCGACTCAGCTTTTTTGCTGGGGGTATCCAATCATGCCGGGGCGGTGTTTGTGTGTTTCTTAAGAAAGCTCGAGAACCGTTTGCTTTACGTTTAGTTGCTTGTTTTTTTGTTTTCTTTTGGGAAAGCAATGGGAGAGCTTGTGATGGAATACATTCAGAAGTCATGATTGCAGGCTGATTCATTTGATTTGGGTCTTGGAACATCGAATAGTTTGATTTTACCTCCTTCATGCCCGGTTTAACATTACATGCTTCCTTGGTTTTCCCAGAGCCGGCTTGGCCTTTGCCCGGAATCAAGGGGCCCCTAGTTTGCTTTGGGGCTATATTTGGTACTGGAGATTTAAGTAAAGGCTTCCCATGCTGGTCAGCTGGTGGACTCACACAGACGGAGGCCTTTATCTCTGTGAATTTCCTGATCCATTTATGATCTTCCAGGATGGCCTTGATAAGTAGTTGTTTATCATTCGAGTCCTGACGGGCCATGTCGCATAGGCGATTTTGCCATTTGCAACAGTTTTCTGCATCCTTCTCTAGTCTTGCATCTAGTTTGTTCAGGAAACTGACCAGTTCATTTACCTGCTTCCTTACAATAAAGTTTGATGCATGGACCAAGGTCATTGAGTCGTTAATGGTCTCATAAAGTTTTATAAATGGAGCAATTTTGATGTTGATTGCAGCCATGACTACATTTTGGGTGTGGATGAAATCATCCATCCTTCCTTTAGTACAGAGTTCACTGATTTTCGTCAGGGAGGGTCCGTCAATCATCATCTGGGAAGCTTCTTTTTCCCGTAAGGGTGCAAGCTCACTTGCTGGGTCAATTTACTTTCTCCCTTCGATGTCTGGGCAGCTTTCCTCTTGGGTCCTTATGCTAAAAGTTTGGAGGTTCGCTGGCAATTCTCTGTCGAGGGCTGCAATTTTATCCATGATGAAGGAGAGGCTTCTTGTTGGGGAGAAGTTGGACCCCCACCAGGGCTTCTTGGGGTACCAGCTATGGGAGACCCCAACACCTCCGAATTTGCCCAAAGAAATACAGCAGAGTCCCAAGCAGGAAGCAACATGTTCCAAACTGTGTTTATTTCTGGGCAGCAAAAAAAAAAAACACAGATAGCTTCATACACAGCGAGAATCCTGGCACTGTCTCCCCGGGGCATGCTTGAAAGCCAGCTTTGTAACACAATGCAGGCTAACATCACAGAATTGGACCAGCTCCCAGAAATCTATCTCATCCTGCGATTGGCTGCTAAGTGATAGGTTACCTATGGAGACCTTATAGGAAGCCTGATCATTGGACATTAGGACTTTTGCGTCAGTGGCCTGGTTTTAACTGCACCACCCCCATTACCTAATTCTAAAATTGTTGCATTATGAACTTGTTCCCATCGGTTTTTGCTTGGACAGGCTTTTCGGCCCTGGGCTCTCGGCGTTCATTGGCCAGAGCTGAGCCATTCTTGTTACAATTATGTTTCAAATGATGTGTGGGTCTTTGCGAAAATGTCTTTTGTTCACTGTCGTTCAAGGAAAGGAATCTTATCTTACTGTAAGACCTTGGCTGCTGCTGGGTTTGTGAGGAGCATTGCTGAAGTCAGCACGAATCCCCACTGCAGCTGGTGTTCAGTGAGACAAATGCACTTGGCTGTAATTCTCCTGAAACATGGCTTTACACTGTGCAATGAGATCAGGTTAATTCATATAAGCATCTGCAAGCCTTTAAACAGGGATTCTTGTGTTTTGTAGATTCTGGTATTGCTGCATTGAGGCTACAATGTTGGTGAAGTGGGTGTCTCTCAGCATATTTGTCACCCAAGGGTGTACTGGATTCTGGTGCAGATGATGAGTGTGCTCCTTATTCTTCCTGCTGTTCTGCCTCTTCATCTGCCTGGGGTAAAGGGGCAGGAGTTTGATCTCGATTTTCCCTCTTCAGTCCCCCATCTGGCTGACTTTTCGACCACACCACCAACATTCACCTCCTTCCGGTCTGCATATCTTTGTCAATTCTTTAAAGTGTCCAAAATTGTTCATATTATTGTTGATGAACAGTACATGTAGGAGTGTTCTCCTTCTGCGTTCCACCACACTCACTTGCCTTCGTACTTCCTCAGATCACAGGGAGTGCCCACCTTTATTACTGCTGGAACCATGTCGCACACCAATATCTTCTCCCTTAGTCCAGCTCTTCCTTTCACCATGTCCCTTATTTGCATTCTGATCTCTTCTTCTGCTGTTCTCTCACATCTTGCAATGTATCTTGATCTTGCACAATGATGCTGCCCTCGGTACTAGTGCTTCCGTTATCATCTTCAATCGACCAGCCAGTCATGATGGCATCCATTACCATGGAAACGCTAGCCAGTTCTTGTCTTTCTCTATGCACATATTTTTTCTACTGAACAGTCTTTAGTGTGCTGGTACTTCATCCAATGTTTCTTCTGCCTTGCTCGAGAAGTAATTCCCCCCTCTTTTCACTCCTCTGTCTGTTTCTCTTCTTCCGTTGTTTGTGCTTTTGGTTCTTTGTTCAGTCACTTCCTCTTCCTTCCGTTGTTTTCCATCTTGGGGGATGTGTCATTCTTCACATCCTCCTTGGGCATCACCAACAAGGGCATGCTGATGCGCACCAATGAACAGTTGCCTCCCCAATTTGGTGGTAGTTTCTCTTAAGCTCTAGATGCATATGCTCAACAGTAGTCCATAAGCACTGATGTTCCTGCTCTCATCTCCCTACTTGCCTCAACCTTCTTGCATCCAGCATGATTGTCCACTTCTTTTCACTGTTGTGCTGGTACCATAAGGCTGGTGCCTTCAGAGTATAGGTCCTTCTTCATTCTCCACCTAAGTTGCCATCTTTGCACTTTTTTCTCACTCTGTTAGGCACTTATTATATTTTTTATTTTTTTCTTCTCTTTTTTTTTTCTTGCAGCTTGCTCACTGGCACATTTGCTAGTGTTTTTTTCTTCTCTCTCTGGCCACTTGCTACATACAGTTGTTCTTCAATGAGCTGCCAGTAGTTGTTCATCATGGGTAGTGTCTTGATGTACTCTTCTTTCATAGGGGGTTGTCTCTTTTTCTTTTCTTTTTATATCAATCTCAATGTTGCTGTCTTCCCTTGCAATCTTTTTCACGTTTGGAACATTTTGTGATACATGGGTGTCCTACGTTGCTGTATGTATTTATGTCGCAATCAATTCTCTCAAGGCATAGGATATTAAAAATCAGCCAGGGCAGCTCTCCCCAGTGGTGTCCCTACCAATTTGTCAATTTGTACACGTGTGCATGTTGTTGGTTACTTCTGCTATTTGTGTGATGTGTATGTTTTACACCCTTTGTGTCTGCAGTTACACTGTGCTTACCTCTCCTTACTTTGGCAGCAGTCTTTTCCTCACCCTCTGACACGGTAAGTCTTCCTGCTTGGGTTAGGGAATGTTAGTGGGGGTACAGTGGTAATGCTCACTATTACATATTATTTTTAAATGACTGCCCCCCCCATTATTCCATTAATCATTTACAGTCCCATCTTGAGGATAAAAGTCCTTATTTGCTTGCCCATAACCACTTATGCTGCTGGGTCCTTGCAGCTGATGAGATGATAAAGTTGCCCGCCTGAAAATCGCAAGAAAGGCGTTAATACGTTAGTACTTGTTAGTAACCTCAAGCTCCGCGAACTAAACTATCACTAAGGGCAAAAATGAAACCTCCCCCTGTACACTTCTTGTTGAGGGTTTCTTAATGTGGGTCGGACAGTATATGCACTATATTCAAGTTGGGGAAAAGTTTGGGCTTTGTATTCAATGGAAGCATGGGAAATATACTTCCGGGAACCGTGCTCTAAGGGGTCTGAGTTTTCTGACAGAATGGGCAAATTGAGTGGGAAAAGCTTCAGAATGGTTGAATGAGTAGGCCTCAGGGTGACTAATGGGAGATAACTTTAAGGACATTTCCTTCCTACACAATTCTAACCGCATACACATACAACAACTTGCATGTGCGTATGTATGCTTCAGCATGCTATGCACACTGGGGTGTTGGTCCCTATTCTAGCTGCTTGTGTGCATTGGACCATAGGATGGCCATGCTTCCCTAACTCGAGAGTATTTGTGCAGTCTTGCAGTTCATGAAAATCTGTTGTGTTGGCCCTGTTGATCGTTGCTCCCTCGTTGCCAGGGTGGCCACCGCTTTGTAGGGCTTGACGCCTTACACATCTAAAAAAGTTTGTCAGGAGGGCAAAATGTCCCACTCTAGTCCCTAGCCATTGGATTTTAGTTGTCCTTTGTCGTCAGGCCTGCCCTGGGTCCTTTGTATCTGGCGAGAAATGAAAATGAAGCGCTTGAGACCTGAGAATTGACATATTCTTTAATGTCTTGACCTAACCTCTCTACATTACTCTCACACTATTCAGTGTCGTAGTGGGAGGAGCCAATGGTACATTTATGCACCATCCTGTCACCACCTGGTTGGCGTTCAATGGCGGTCGGACCCCATCTTGTTGCGCAATTTGAAATGTACCTGGAAAATGGGTAGACAACCACTGTCCTGTAGCTGTATCCTTCACACATCTGGATCATCTGCACTTCATTTATGTGAAGATACTCATGACACACTTGCATCATATACACGTAATTTAGGTGGTGGTTTACAAATGGGCCTTTGAGTCTTGTATTTACTGTACTTTACTTTTAGCTATTTATAGTGTGCGCCTTTGTCCCGGGGGCATTAGGCGCTGACAAGCTAAACAGGAAAACATCAGGGTGGTCAATCTGTCATATAGGGTGGCTGTGTCTCTAAATTAAGAGGATCATGTTCCCTAATTAACATAATCACAGGGTTTTTAGATCTTTCTTCTATGGCTCCTCTCACAACTTCTCAGGAAGTGGCCCGCAGTGAACTGCAGGCACTTTAAGCTGGTACTAATGAAATTTGTTACCAATTATTTGCTACCTCCCCCGTCCCTCTTTTTATCTCTTTTTTCATTTTGTTTTTGTTCTCTATCAATCCAAACCAATACAATTTACTCCCAGGCTCTGTAACCCATCCCATGTCCACTTGTTAAACCCTACCTACTCTGTTAATTACTCATTTAAGTCTAGTATTTTATTACTCCACTACTTTCATTACGGTTGCAGTTAAACAATATATTTCTCCCCCCATTATCTACTCCCAAATTTTAATACAACCATTATTCTCCAATTCGTGCAGCAATGACCTCTTTCCCTATGTGTGTTTGCTAATGCATTTGTGCTAGTGCTGTTTTCAAAAGTGCTAGTGGCATTACTACTTGCACTGTGTTATTTTGTTGCCAAATGGTGTCTTTTGGGAACATGTATCATCCACCCTTTAGCTCTATTTCTCTCCTCCCATGGTGAAGCGTCGATGAAATGCACAGCCCCCCTCAAGTGCACCTTTCTCCACCTGTGTGTCTCATTGAGTGCCGCTGTTTTATTTGTTTATGCATGACCCTAGTCTCCTCGCTGAAAGATGTGTGCTCATAATGTAGCCCAATTTACTCTCTTTCAACGGACCCCCCTCTGTACCGTGCACCCCCAACATACCTAAACAATCTTCCTTACTTTCAGCATGTGTATGCTTGGTGTTTAACAAGTTATGGCTTTGTCTGTTGATAAGGTGGTTATATCCACTCTGCGCATGATGTCACAAATGTCTCTTCCCTAATGCATGGCCTTGTCGCCCCACTGTCACCCAGAAAAGAAAATGTTTTGTTACATATCACCACCCCTATGCAATTATCCTCCGCAGTATTGAGTGTGCGTGAGTGTGTGTGGCACAGTGAGACACATCAAGTTTGTCTGGGGGCTGTCCTGTTAAGCGTATAATGACAATCCATTCTCTGTGAAAGGATTGTTCCCCACCAAAATTACCCCTCCTCTCGCCTCGCACTGCACTTCCATTTCCCGGTCCCTCTTCCTTCTCTCTTCTCCCTCCATTTGCTTTGCCCAGTCAAGATGTTTGCGCTCCTTCTCCCTACACTCTATTGCTGTGGTTACACCTCCTTGCAACTCCCCCTTTACCTTCCCTTTAATTTTGAAAAAAAATAAGTTTGCTGCTATTAATTCCTGTGCTGCTAGTGGGTTGTTCTGCACCTTCCTGTTTGTTCTCTTTAGTGTATTGTAATTGTTTGTATGTGGTCTTTAAATGTCCGACCGCTACTTTCAGTTCTCTCATGCAATTCATTCCTTGCTTACCATCTGTGTCATCAAATATTACACTCCGGGAGGTGCAGAAGGGTGAGTCCCCTCTTCCCTCTGCTCGTGCTGGTTCAGCATCTGCTGACGCCTCAACACTTTTCTTTCCTTCATGCACCACAGTTCAACTGTAGCCAGGTGATTTTCAGCCTCTTTCCTGTGTAGGTGCTGTGTATGTGTGTCAGTAGCAATTGCTGCACTCCTCTGGAGAAGCCACCTATCGGCAGCCATGGTCTTATTTATTTACCTTCAGTACTTTTTAACCATTGCACACTATCTTTTTTACTAATTTATCTTGGCATGGGGCTGTGTCCTACATAACAGTTTAAGGGGAGTTATTTCTCTATTATGTGATACCTTTTACCTCACCTCAAGTTGATAATTTCGATCGTCTGCTGTTCAGGGGGCAAAAGTTAGAAGCTAATTGAAACATTTTTCAGTTTCTATGAGCCTTCTTGGCTCTGCACCTTAGCCCATGCACTCCATGTGCAGCCTATCTTCACCAAACCATTGCCTTCTCCGGCACACCCCCACAATCTTGCACATGTGCCTTCCACACACCGCCTCTGGGTCACCTCTTCTTCCTCTCCAAATCCACACCATTAGCTCCTCACCATCAAAACTCTGTGTCATATGCATCAATATAAAGGTGATGTCACCAAACTAAAAACACAGAACAATAACCCATTGCTTCCAACCCCACAAAGATCCCAAAATAAAACCCCACAATTCCCACAGCTGTCTTCCCGCTGCAACCGGCGCAAGGTAATCCACAATAAACTCTTATAATCGGACTGCGCACGCTGCGTCGCCTTGCGTGTGATATGCCCCTCACCAGGGGAGCTTAACCAACCAATTATCTTCCGCACTCGGGAACAATCTAGCTAACTCCTGCGGGGAAACATCATCCACTCACTGAACTACAACGCTCAATCAGCAGGGAACCTCATCTACTCATTGATCTAAAATGTCAATTCATAGGAAAGCCATACCCCCGTACATGTAATCGGCATCCAGACCAACCAGCGCGGCACTCCCTCCGATACGTGGGGAGTCACTACCCCACCCAATAGCCTCATAAACACAAGAAGGGACCACTGCCACAGCTCCAGTCCCAACTACAATTCACGTGCCGATCACCACCAATATGCCAAATTTTGCGACAGTGTACAATCACCCACCACCCTATTTACAATACCTCCCCCCACAACTGTCTTCCCACACCCCAGGGTGGGGCATTCTCTTTATTCCCTTGTGTTTGTTTTAAACTGCACCTGTGGCGTCGCCACACGGATGAACCGCCTCTCTCCAGGAAACGTAACCAGTCAAACACCTTCCGCAATCTAGGATAGCTCCAGCTAACCAATCACTACGGCAATACATCATCCATTATCCATACTACAACACCCTACTCACAGGTATACCTCTATTAACATACTTCTGCAGTCCAAGCCTGTCAAGTGTTTAGCCCTGGTTATTCACCAGAACCTTTTACCTCGAAAACCAAACACTCCCTACGCACTAAAGCTCCAGTCCCTACCCAGACAATACAATTTAACATTTCTACAACATACTGTTCACAATACTTCCTAATACTTAACACATTTGCCCATTGTTACCCCCACACAATCACACCCTCCCCTCAAAGCCCATGTTGCTGGTTGCTTGAACGTGTACTTACATTTCCTATGTTGCACTGACACTTGCTCCGCTACTGGATTCCCCATCAAGGCGCTTCGCTGGACCCCTTCTTCTGCAGGGCTCTCACCTGCCCTTAAGCAGGGTATTTCCAAGTGGCCCGGTAAATGCATCTTCCGGTGGTCTTCAGGTGCAGGCGAGGGTCCCACAGCTTCTTCGAATCGGCGGCAGGGAGATCAATTCAATGCAGGGCTTGTGCAGGCAGTGCCCATTCTTACAATGAGCAATGAGCCTCACAGAGGGCACCAACATGTTGGGGAGAAGTTGGAACCCCACCAGGGCTTCTGGGGGTACCAGCTATGAGAGACCCCAACACCTCCCATGTTCCCCAAAGAAATGCAGCAGAGTCCCGAGCAGGCAGCAACATGTTCCAAACTGCGTTTATTTCTGGGAAGCAAAAAAAAACAAAACCAAGAGAGCTTTGTGCACAGCGAAAATCCAGGCACCGTCTCCCCGGGGTTGGCTTGAAAGCCAGCTTTGTAACACACTGCAGGCTGACATCACAGAATTGGACCAGCTCAGAGAAACCTATCTCATCCTGCGATGTGCTTCTAAGTGATAGGTTACCTATGGAGCCCTTATAGGAAGCCTGATCATTGGACATTAGGACTTTTGCGTCAGTGGGCTGGTTTTAACTGCGCCACCCACATTACCTAATTCTAAAATTGTTGCATTATGATCTTGTTCCCATCACTTTTTGCTTGGACAGGCTTTTCCCCCCTGGGCTCTGAGTGTTCATTGGACAAAGCTGAGCCATTCTTGTTACAGTTATGTTTCAAATGATGTGTGGGTCTTTGCAAAAATGTATTTTGTTCACTGTCATTCAAGGAAAGGAATCTTATCTTACTGTAAGACCTTGGCTGCTGCTGGGTTTGCGAGGAGCATTGCTGAAGTCAGCACGAATCCCCACTGCAGCTGGCGTTCAGTGAGACAAATGCACTTGGCTGTAATTTTCCTGAAACATGGCTCTGCACTGTGAAATTAGATCAAGTTAATTCATATAAACACCTGCAAGCCTTTAAACAGGGATTCTTGTGTTTTGTAGATTCTGGTATTGCTGCATTGAGGCTAATGTAGTATGTAGGTTGCAATGTTGGTGAAGTGGGTGTCTCTCAGCATATTTGTCACCCATGGGTGTACTGGATTCTGGTGCAAATGATGAGTGCGCTCCTTATTCTTCCTGCTGTTCTTTCTCTTCATCTGCCTGAGGTCATGGGGCAGGAGTTTGATCTCGATTTTCCCTCTTCATTCTCCTTTTTTCCGTCATGATTCTCCCCATGAGGTTCGAGATATCTTGGATCAGTTTATTAGCCAAAGAAGCATTTGAGGGTAGTGGTGTTCCCAGCCCCGGAGGCTTCTTTGGAGAGGCAGGTGGTGAGGATACCACTGATATCGATGCCAGTGTCTCTATGTTAGATAGTGGGGACCCTTTTGAGAGTCATCCTCAGTGGGCATGTTGCCCATTAGCATTTACCATGTTGAGCATTAGGCAGCTCAGATGCGGTCTTAAAAATCTTCTTTGTCAGGTCAGTACATAGTAGGGTCTTTGGGGGATCACACATGTTTTCCCAAATTCCCTCCTCCCTGTTGAAGCCCTTATTGAATCCCAAGTGATTGTTACGCTCTTCCTCAATGATGCTTTCCTCGCAATTGCCCTCTTGATCCTGTCGGTCATTCAGCTTCTGCTGTCAGGCTCCTAGTTGCATTCCTTCCACAGCCGGAAGAGTCTGTGATGGCAGATATCCCACTGCTGCTGATTTGTGCCGACTTTCCTCCTCTTCTGAATCCTGCATTGCCTCATGTTGATTTATAGTTTGTGGCGGTATGAGAGAATGGGGATTGCTGGAAACAGTTGGATCAATCACCCCTGCAAGACGGATTTTCAAGAATGGAGTTTCCACACCCACAGGGTGATTCAGGGGCGTTATTGACTGATCTGGGGTCTTCGGGAGGGGCTACTATGTTGAGCCAGAGGACTCACCATGTCATCCAATTTATCAACAGGTGGGGGCATGTGGTCCACTGTCCTATATATGTCTGGTACAGTGGGGGGACTGCCATTTTCAGGGGCACTCTCCCTTGCCAAATCACACAGGGACGGCGGTGACTGCTCTTCAGGTTTCCGCTCTACTCCTTGGATGTATGCCATTGTTGCATATTGAGGGTACCCCCTGGGGCAGGCTGTCCTCCTTAGCCACCGGGGGATCCAGTGGTGAAATCTTGGCCAGTTCCATCACCACAATCGGAGCCCTAACCCTTTCTTCTTTATCAAGGAGTTCACTAGAAAGGGGAGGCAGAATTGTCTCAGATACAAGGGGGTTTTCAATTGCGGCCATGCTGCAGGCGACAGCTTGGTCTGAGGAGCGGGACAGGAGGCAAGACGCTGCCTTACCTGTTGTCGGGTCATAATCCTGGTCTCAGCCTCTGGAGTCATCAGGTTGCTCAACGCGGGCCCGCTTGGTCACGTAGTGCAGCTCCTCTGGGGGCAAATGTCGGGCCAGGTGGAGAAGAGAAGCTCTTACTAGCCCTAGCCGGCACCCCAGCAAAACCATCAACACCACTTGTGCACCACTTCCGCCATTGGAATGTCCAGCCTATAATTCTCTTATTTCCTTCTGTCATTTTCACAACCACTTACCCCTTAACATACTATTACACATTCCTAGAATGCACACAAAACAGGAGACCAGGTTTTATCTTACTAAAGCATTGCAAGTACATAAAATGCATTTATTTAAACAGAATGCCTGACACTTGCCATACATGCAAAACCAAACAAATACAAGTGTACATTCAGAACAGTGCTAATAGGAATGTGGATAACAAAGTCAAAGAACTGAAAGGTTTCCAGCACTCATGTAGGAAACATCTATGCACAAAACAAATGAATGGAATTACACACACAACAATATTCTCCCTTTCAATCTATACATTTTTCCAAGCTTTTTGTCTCACCCTGCTACAACTTCCACTAATCTATTAACACACTAAACAGTGCAACAGCAACACATACTTTCAAAAGTCCACCTCATAGGACACACCTATAAATTCTTCACTAACCCGCTTAGCAATGAAGCTGATGCTTCAAAATCCCAATTCATATACAAAGCTATGCAATTTAATACATACAGTACCTCTTCCTAGAAAGAATTCCTTTTGCAAATGTAACTAATCTATTATTCAAGTGAAATTACTGTGACATTAACACACATATGGACTAACTTCCTTCTTTCACAATAGCAGTGAAGACCACACCCCTGAAAACCAGCAGCATCTGAAGTACAATACACAACCCAGAAGAAACCTTCTCTTTGCATCAAACAAAGTAAGTGCAATATTGTCATAATGTTCTAAATGTTACTCAAACACTGTAAAATTCTAGTATTGTAGAACAAACAATTGTATCAACCCTACAGCATTAAATTTGGTATTACTGATTGCATCTCAACAGGTGTACACTTTATATTGTTATCTCAACACCAGTATAATAACACACCAATATGCGAATACCCTTCCCAACCTGAAGTAACAGCCCATTCAACAATCACACACCTCTACATACATGCCTACCATCATACTCAGACACTCATGCACAATGCACACATAAGTTGCACAACGTCCCAACCAAGACCTTCCTTTTTTCTCCAACAGACACCAAAAAATGCCTAACAAAAAGCAACTCTGCAGAAAGCAATGCAAAAATAGAGCACATCAAAATAAAACTGTAACAAATAAGCACCCGCCTCTAGCAGAATTTATACATAAAATTCAAACAAAAAAGCTAATACATTCACTAAGCGAAACTCAAGCAGTTTGCAGTAAAGAAACTTTGACTCCTCTTTCAAAATGTTAAACTAAACAGACAGTTGTTAAAAAGACTGCATCTACCACTAGTGCTAACACTGTACCTATAAATGGTGATGTGATGTAGCCACAAGTAAGCATACCAAAAAAAAATATTTTGAAAAAAATGTTCCACCACAGAGTCCTTCAGAAGCTTATAAAACAGGCGAGAAATCATGCTCAACCCTTAAAACCTACTGTAGAAAACTAATCCTGGAAGATCCCATAGACAGTGCAATCCTTCTCAAAAGGAAATTATTTATATTAGTTTTAAACAGAATGAAACCACTAACAAAACTAACCACGAAATTACAACAAGGACTTCTCAACAAACAGA
Source organism: Ambystoma mexicanum (assembly GCF_040938575.1). Lineage (NCBI taxonomy): Eukaryota > Metazoa > Chordata > Amphibia > Caudata > Ambystomatidae > Ambystoma > Ambystoma mexicanum. The sequence continues at coordinate 557,958,144 of NC_090928.1, forward strand.
ATATTAACAAAGATAGCTTTGCAAACATCTGTGCAGGTGAGTGGAGTCACACCACCAGCAGAGAACCATATTCCAATGAAGAAGCAAACAAACAAAAGCAAACAAAGCCAATTGCCATACAGAGCATGGATGAGTGGATGAAAAGGTTGATAATACCATCATGGAACAAGAAATGCTGCTCACAAAAATATCTCCAGCAAACTTAGCATCAACTCTCCATTCCACTGAACCAATATATCCAGTCTACAAATGGCCAAGCACATCAATGTGGAACATAGGCAAAACATCTTTCACATATTTATGCCAGTTCCTCAATCAGTATGTGAAAGGCAACGACAAATTGAAAATAAAACTATTACAAACTATGGACTCCTGTCCAGTGTGCAAATACACTCGACTACAAGGACATTCATTAGCCTGCATTTCTGGACCTATTTGCAAAAGCACCTTCTACCATATCAAAATGATAGGAACACACCATTCAACTGTAAGAAATCTTGTTCATAAACTGTACTATGCCAAAAGTTCTGCTTTAGCACTGGCCAATTTAAATAACATTCTTCTACATGGTACAGTCAAAGAACTACTTGAAGAAATAGAGCACATCCAGAGAAAGTATTTTGATTCAATGGGCCTCATTACGACCCAGGTGGTAAGTTACCGCCTGGGTCGTACCCTTACCACCATGGTGTAAACTAAGTTTACACCATGGTGGATGGCGGATTTACCGCCCCATTCCAAGGTGAGTGGGGCGGTAAATCCCCATTTCCCATTTTACCCTTCCCCATTCCCATTTTTGCCCCATAGGGCATAATGGGAGTGGGGAAGGCGCTAATTACGCCACCGTAAATTACGGTGGCATAATTAGCACCATGGTCCCTTAGCGCCATGGATTTTAACGCCTGCAAAGAGCAGGCGTTAAACTCACCATGGCGCAAAGGGACCTCGGAATCAGGCGTTAAGGGTCGGCGCCGTTTACAGCGCCGTTAACCCCTTAACACCTGATTCGTAATGAGGCCAAATATCTTTAGAACAGACTAGCAACAACTTTACGAAATGACTGATCCCTTAATACTTTGCAGTTACTGCACTGCAAAACTTGACAACAACCAACCGCCTTCACGTGCTATCACAAATAACTTGGAATTATTCCCACTATCAAAACCACTGCAACAACTTAGCTTGTATGAGATCATTGTAATTCAAACAGTGCACCCATTTCAAGCAATAATACGCCTTTAACCAAAAACAGCAAAACTACCTCCATCTGAATTACTAAAAGGCATTTGTGGCAAAGTAGTTTATTTGCCGTTAGATCTCAAAGAAAATGTACACATTCTGGGAGTGCAACGCCCAATAGAACAATCTTTGATTACCCTATTGAATGGCGTACCTATAAAAGACAAAAAAATAGGCAGCAACTAGTGGATTTACACAGAGTTAGAGAAGCCCTGCAATATCTAAAGACAAAAATGAATACTCCAAAGAAATAGACATTGACAAAACCCTGAGGGAAACCACCAAAATAATTCAAAACTCATCAGAAACTGGCAAATTCCAACTTCTAGATCCTACGACAGAATCAATATTTTAGACCATTGTACAATTCATCCATTGCACTCTAAAGACACCATAGATGATGCACTGGAAACTTACCAAATGTGGCAAGCTAAAAGATCTCTAATCAGCATATGGGAAAAAGTGTAGAAGCACAAGCCTTCCCTCTACTCATTCCAACTGGAAAAGGAGGAAGGTACGATGAAAGACCCACACAAATAACAGTATCAGAATACTGCTCTTTACGAATGTATTCTGAAGACCAAAGATTCAGACAAATTGTGGAATACATATTCCACCTTCTCATTGAAAGTGAACTAGCAACTATATTCTATGGAGTTGCACACACATTGAAATCAGGCACCAATTTTCAAAATATGTCTGCTATGCAATTACTAAAAAAAGTGCAAGAAAAAGATGAAGTTTTACAGTCGAGCATTACAAACCTTTTAGAAAACATGCATGGTAACAAAAGAATACTGGTTCCAATGACACACAGAAATGATAAGAAACATTGGCCCACCCACATGTTTTGTGACATTAAGTTGTGCAGAATATGCATGGGAAGATTTGCACGATTTCCTACGCATATCAAACAAAAACAAAACAAATATAGATATAAAAACATCAGGAGAACTCTGCTCTCTATATCCTGTAAATGTATCAAGATATTTCCATCATCGCTTTATTGCCATGCTACACTTAATTTGTAATAAAACAGTGCCTCCCCTCAAAGAAGTGCAACACTTCTTTTGGAGAAAAGAATACCAAGCCAGAGGAGCACCACACATCCACATACTTTTGTGGATTAAAGATGCTGCTAAATTTGTTCAGGACAGTGATGCCACTGTTCTATTTTGCAGTTCATTCAGAAATATGTCACTTGTAAAATCCCTTCACAAATTACACATAGTGACCTACATGCACACATTTTACAATTTCAAAGACACAAATGTGGGAAGTATTGTCGACGCAAATAAAAAACAAAGGAACATACTACGTGAAATACTGCTTTGGGTTCCCTAGACCAGTTTCAACAACAGGTCAAGTGAACAACTTCATGTCTTCAGTTAGACATAGTGTCAAAGGTAAATCACCTAAGAACACATACTGCATAAAAAGAACAGGAGGATCAAAGTACATCAATGATTACAATGCAATCATCACCCTCCTATTGAATGCAAATATAGATGTGCAATACATTGCAGACAATTGCACTGCAGTTGCACAATATGTTAGAGCCTACTTAACCAAAGCAGAAGAAACAGAGCATAAAGACCTCTGGGACGACATATCATCTGACAAAATACTGTCACAACAATTGTACAGTTTAGGCATAAAAATGCTCTCCCATAGTGAATGTGGCTGCTACGAAGCCTCAGACCGTTTAACCGGTGCTGCCTTGTATGAACATCTGAAAACATAGTACGGTTAAGCCCTGAACCTACTAAATCCAGAAAAAGAGTTCTCAAATCATATGAAGACATAGAAACAATAGTCAAACATTATCCCAACAGCCAACACATATTGTAAACTATTTACTGGACACATTCTACCCTAATAGGAGTACCACTTTGGAAAACATGTGTCTATACCACATAGCCCAAAACTTTGCATCCAAAAAATATATTAAACCAGATGAGAAGAAAGGTAGATACAAAATCAAAAGTTGTGAAGGCAGCTTAGTGAAACTTACCAAATGAAGTTTAATTAATCATATGAAATTGTTATTAAAAACTCCTCATCATAAAGAACTGTGTCACATGTCTCTTCTACAACTTCTTTGAACCATGGAGAAAAGAAGAGGATTTGAAGATGCTTTCAAAGCAAATGCAAGCACTATAAAAATACACTTTTTGCAGTACAAATCAATGTTAGACAATGAACAGCAACAAGAAGATGATCTCCAAGCACAACTAAATATAGAGACTGCTGACAGAAATCAACCTTCTGTAACAGGAAGCCAAGAACCACTTGGACAACCACTCATAGCAAATGAGGCTGAATTAGCCATGACTGAAGTAGAAAACAGCATGTACCAGTATGAAGAGTCTACAGAAGACTTTGCTATTCTCAAATCACAATTAAACAATGAACAGTGTAGCATTTTCCTAGAAGTATCAAAACAAATTGAACATGGTATGCAGCACAAAACTAAAACTTGTACCTGCCAAGACTACAAACCTATACTGCTATATATGAGAGTGGTCAAGCTCGTTCAGTGACAAGATGCTTGATAAAAATCATCAGCAAGTTCCTCCAACAACTGACAAACAACAATATGTCAGCTGTTGTAACTGCCCCCACAGGTTTAGCTGCCTGCAACATAGGCAGTGTCACTTTACACCGATTACTACTCCTTCCAGTAGAACACCAAAATAAATTAGACTACTACAAACCTTCTCCAGAAGCTGCAATGGAACTATGCAGAGTTTTGAAACAAATGAAAATGCTGCTAATAGATGAGGTGAGCATGGTCTCCAATCTAATTTTGGCTTTGATTCACCTCAGATACAAGAGGGCCTCAAAACAGATTATGGGCCTCATTACACGGTAGGTGGTAGGGGATTTCCGGCACCGGTAAGGGCACCGGTGCCGGTAATCCCCTACCGCCCTACTACGAGTTCCCTTTGCGGGTCCTCCCTTAGTGCCTGGTTTTTCCAGGCGTTAAGGACAGGACCCGCAAAGGGACTTTAGAGCTAATAACGGTACCGCAATTTGTGGTACCGTTATTAGCACCTTCCCCATTCCCATTGAGTCCTATGGGGGCTCAAATGGGAACGCGGAAGGGCCCTGGTGAATGGGGAATTACCGGTCCCGCCAACCTTGGAATGGACTGGTAATTGCTCCATTCACCAGGGCGGAGTCGGTAAGGTTTTGGAGGCAGCCATGGCGCTATTAGCGCCATGGTTACCTCCTACCGCGTAATGAGGCACTATGAAGAACTCTTTGGAGGAAAACACATTACTGTTTTGGAGATCTTCTTCAATTAACAGCAGTTAAAGGTGAACCTAATTTTAAATCCTTAGGGCACAAACTATGCCGTAATACTCTTGGCAGCATAGGAAATGTCAATCTTTGGCAACATTTCCAATACAAAGAATTAACTGAAAACATGGGCCAGTCTGCAGAACCTTACCTATGCCAAAATATGATCAGAGGAGTGTAGATTGCTAGGCTGTGTCTTTCAGGAGGCAGAGTGTGTGGATTTTGGCGGACTCCTATATACATTGGTTGCAGGTGTATGCAAAGCAGTGTGGAGTGGGTGCACATCTTGGATTCCCTCATTTGGATGTGCACTGGTATGGAGGGCGTGAAATTAAGTGGCTGAATTTGCTTCCCATTTGTGCCACTTTGGTGACGCAGCATCATCCAGCTGTTATTATTGTTCATTGTTGTGGAACAGTTGAGGCCATGTTACTGGAATTTCTCTGCAGCTTGCTATGAAGGAGGCACTCGGGAAAGTCATGGACATGTTCTCAAACTCTCAAGTAATTATTTTGTGCATTGCACAGAGAGAGATATGGCTGCGCTCTTCATCATTTGTTCCACAAATGGAGAAAGCCAGGCGCAATGTCAACAAGGCTGTCCACGCATTTTTGTGAGATGTTGATATGTCTTCCTTTGACAATGAAAACATTAAATTGTGTAGCATCAACATTTTCCGCAGAGATAGACTCCATCTTACTGATGGTGGCAATCATCATTTTTTGCACAATATCTAAAATGCTTTGCAGCCATTTTTTCAAGGATAGCAAGCATGTGTGCAGTATGTGTTTGCAGTTCAGAACGTCCAAGAATAAAAAGAAAAACCCCAAAAAAGGCCACCACTGACCCGGAAAAGAATGCAATGGTTTACATGCTGCTACACCCTGCACCCTCTGGATAGCTGCAGACTATTGCACTGTCCATGGACTTTGTGGACTGCACAGGGGCCTCCACCATTTCATTGGCACTTTCATTTTTAAACTGTGAAATGTGGCTCTGAAAAGAATTTTTTTAAAACATGAAACACAAGGGATGGGAGTGTAGGGAGGTTACAGAAGGGGCACCAACCACACAGATAAGAAAGGGCAGATAGAGAGAGGAAGATGTTGGGTGCACCTCATTGAGGTACGGGGCAGTTTCCTTCATGGTCCCGGACAGCAGCCTCAAATCCACTCGGGAACTGCTCACCCATGCAGAGAACTGTGTCACAGTACAGACACAAAACAATGACTTTAAAAGGTAACAATCTACTGCATTGCATATGGCCTCTGAGGCTGTTGGAGAGATCTGCTGTCCCATAAGAGTGTCCCTTGTGATGACCCTACGGACTGCTGCTTTGTGGCTGGATCTCGGGTGACACCACATGGAGGTAATCCCATAACTGTACTGTTCAGGTTTGCCATGATTGAGTACCATGTTGCACTTCTTGCAGCAAACCTTGGCTGCACGACCAATGGTGGTAAAGAGCTTCCACACCCAAGACTCACGTTGGCAGGTGCTAATGGCGACTTCCACTAACTACTTCATTCCCTTCATCCTCTTTTTCCTCTGCTGCATCATCACGCCTCTTCCCCTTTCTATGCTCTTGGGGAGGTGGTGCTGGTGTTGGTTCGGGGTAGGGTTGATGCTGAGGCAAAGGCAGCTCAGAGGTAGACATGGATGCCATTATCCAAGTAAAAGTGGCTTGAAACCAGGAACAGAGCAATCTGCAAAACAGCAGGAACAGAGCAATATGCTAAACAGCAACCTGCAGCAGTACTCCTGGAAATTTAGCAACACCAATGCCAATTGCAGCAAGGTGCTCTGAGCAGCAATCCAGCAGTAGCCAGAGACTAGCCTGATCTGAAGAAGTACGATTCCATTGTTCGCCAGTAATAAATAGCACACGTCAGGATATTTTATGGGGTGCTACTGAGGCTCTAAACCCATTGCCTTTCTGTTTTGACAAGCACTTTCCGCCTTGATCAATTAATTATGTATTGCTTCCTGTGTTCACTATGGTATACATAGTTTGTGTGTTCCTTATGGCCCAAGTCTGTAGTATTCGTTCCTTCCTGTGGGAATTATGTTGATCATGTGCAATAAGCAGCAGTGAAATGCATATTGATAAATTGAGTGCCACAATGGTTCAGAAGTTAGCTCAGTGTGTGAACCACACATTGCATAGATATGTGTTCATATGCAAATTAGAATATCACATTCCAGCAAGGCTGGCTGAGCCTTTCCTATGTTTTACGTTTATAAACCTGCCTGCATATGTACTTGGTTTTGCAGAACAACATCTGCTATTATCAGCAATGTACCTGTACCAGATAGGGGTTGCTATAAAAACAAACAGATCATCAGTATGGTGAACGTCTATTTGTTCAGATGTGTTGTAAAACCATGGCAATCACCTCCAACAAGGGCATAAACTGTTATTCCAAGAGATGAATAGGTATTCAAATTCAAGACTATGGAACAACATCTTTCATGCTTGTTTCCTGGATTTGCCAGCAGACAATACAGTTGGTACAGTTGTTGGTTTACAGACATACCCATGTGACAACAACATTCAGTTTGTCAAAACATCAACTTTGACAAACTCTCAGAAGTTAAAAGGATAGGAGTTTCAACAGCCCAATTCCTTCTTTTCAAAGACATGTATGTACGTACGTAGAGAACAGTTTTCTCTGTCTCTTTCATATGCCGTCACTATTCATAAATCGCAAGGTCTAACCCTAGATCAGGCATTGATTGACATTGACACAGTCTTTAAAGAAGGCATGAGTTATGTAGCACTGTCAAGCCTATGTAAACTTGAAGGACGGTTTCTACTCAATGTTGATGCAAGCAAAGTCAAAGCTGACATTCCTTGCATCATAGAGTACAGCAGACTATGTGCCCTCTACACACCTCATTTCAAAATGTACCCATTTCCTCAAAAAGGCAAACTTTGTAAAAGAAAACTAGTCCAAACGCAAGTTATACATGATCTCCCAACAGTACGACCAAAGAAATTGAAAGCAGCTTCTACTCTATCAATTACCACAACCACAGAAGTATGTACTGAAAAGACAAATGCATACACAACTACAGAAAGAAAGAAATGTACCTCTTCAAAATGTTGCAACCCAACTGGTGTAAATTGCTATGCAAACGTAGCAATCAATGTTCTATTCCAATAACCACCAACTGTTGAAAACATTTACTTAAAAGGCACAGACCAGTTGTGTTTGAAAATGCTACTCCATCATAGGAATCCAACAAACAATCCTGACACCACTTACAGTATCTCAGGAATAAGGCAGGAATGGACTACTGTGCAAGAATGCTGAGATTCACTATAACCACACATGAAGATCCACAAGAATGTCTATTGTACTTATTGCAAGTACTGGAAAGCAAAAACATTCCTATAAATTAAATCTTCCAAATTTCAAACATGTGGAAACATACATGCACTCTCTGCAGCCATGTGGAGCAGGAACAAGTCCCTAACAAGCGCTTTCTGTATATATCTATACCTAAATGTGAATCCATTCCGTTTCAACGGCTGGTGCAAAATGCAAACCATGGCATATTATGTACTACTTACAATTCAGACAATCGTTACACCTTACAGATACAATCACATAGCCAATATGTAATAGTAATGATTTTATGATACAATGCAGATGGCACCAAAAACAACTGCAAGCTTACTAGCTTCACACATGGACAAGTTTCACTTGGCAAGAAAACCTTCACAACAGTAGGCATATTCTACCACATGGGCGCCACAACCACTGCAGGTCACTATACTACATACATTACAAAGAAATGTGGATGGTTTGAATGCAATGATACTTCCATTACTCTGAAGCAGAGATTACCAGCAAATCTTGCAAATGCCTACTTAATATTCTTGAAACAAAAATGTACTCGCTATTTCAACAAAAGTTGCGCTGCTATACATTTTTTTACCCAATGACCCAAAAATAAATAAATAAAAATAAAAACGTTTATACTCACAGAAACAACAACTATGGAAACACCACAGTAATAATGTTTCACCAATAGTACTTAAAAAGAAAAGTACTGAGTATGAGGGTCTAAAAACTCTCCTCAATGACCTGTAAAACGACCACTGTTAGAATAAGGCAACAGCTGTCTACCAACGCCCATACCTCTGCAATCAATACACAACTGCATGTAACTACACACATAATACTGCAAAGGCACTTCACAATAGTGGAAAATGGAACTCGGCCAACAAGAATGACGCTGCTTGTAGACATACGTTGCAAAACTGTGAAACTGTAAACATTTACAATACACCAACTGCTATCTAACTGGAACAATACTACTGCTATATTACCTCCCAGTACTAAACAATTTCAAATCCACCAGCAAAAATGAAAGTTTTTCTGAGGAAACCCTTCAACACCTATTAAGTATAAACAACCAGAATAAACCAAGTGGTATATTACTGCACCTGCTGTGTTACAATATAACTTCCAGCAGGCAAACTGCCAAAATCAACCTTCAGTAATCACAGTCCTACAAACCTACCCTCAACAACTTTCAAATTATCAACAGTTAGAACATCCCAACAGGTATCTAACTGCCCCCACAATCCTTCACTACTAGTTTCCAATACTACATTACATAGAAAACATCATCATCAATCAAACGCATAAACAGAGATTGCTAAAAATAACAACAGATAAACAGTAAGAATATGCCAATTGGTAGCTAACTGCAACCATGCTAACACCACTTCCAAAAGGAACATCATACACCATTTCGATTCCTCCTGCTGCAACAGTGCTTATAACAGCAACACCACACAGATATGCACCTTAAACATTCCTGTAAGTAGTGCACACATCAATGAAACAGGGTGTCCCACATAAGAGCAAATGAATGTAGAAGGTTTTTATTTAATCCTGCAAGGATTTATTTCCCACAGACCCAATGATTATGCAAACAAACACAGGAACTGAGCACATTGCACAGTACACTTGTTTAAAGCATAGTACTTCTAAAGTGCTAATTATGAGGGTCCACAATGTACTGAAATATATCTGAAATGGAATGCAATACCACATTATCAAGTACCTACCCTAACATGTTATGTTTGCTTTTATCACAGACAATGAAACAAAGATTTCTCCTGCACTTCTACATGGCATAATATTGAAATATGCAAGTGGCACTTCAACAGTGTTCTGCACTGAGTTCATAAAAGGTGTACAGTGCCTCAACAATGTATACAGTGTGTATATAATTATTGGTGTCATGCTTCTTCAAAATCGGCTAATTGCATTTATATACACATATTTATGCAATCCGTATGCCAGTGTCACATTCTTGAGTGCATAGCCGTATTATGCTGCAGTGGTTGTGGCCAGGCCCTAGACTCTTGGCTATATGGCCTACTGCCTACGGCCTCCGGCCATGCACCCAAGAGTCTAGGTCCTGGCCACAACCACTGTAGCATAATGTGGCCATGCACCCAAACATCTGCTGACTAACCACAACCCACACACATAAACCAGCCACCTGAGGTCTGTCCACTTCAGTTCACATACTATTACATTACTTGCACCCACTGGACACACTCTCATACACCCATGAATCTCAGCACAGTCGAATAAGGCAACTGCCACACACCCTGTACACTTCTCTGCACATATGGTTACAGTATTTGAATGCAGTGGTAAGACTCAGACAACCTCTGGCCATGCACCCAAGATACTATTAGCTCTCCACTATCACTACAGCATAATACAGTCATTCACCCATCAATCTACACACTGACCAGAAACCACACACATAAGCCAACCGCCAGAGGCCCTATCCACTTCTGTACACATACTATTGCACTACTTGCAACCATTCACATTCCAGTCCCCTACCGTAAACCACCTGTGTTCCTGTACACTTCTCTACACATACTATTATACTACTTCAACCAGTGACCAAACTCTTGGGTGCATGGCCTGTGGTCATGCACCCAAGACTCTAGTAGCTGGCCACAATTACACCAGCATAATACAACCATGTACCCAAGAATCTGCCCAGTGGCCACAATCCTCGGGGCAGTCCAATAGCCCAGCTGCCACACACCCTCTCCACTTCTCTACATATAATATTACACTACTTCAACCAGTTGCCAGACTCTTGGGTGCATGGCTTGAGGCCATGCACCCAAGAGTCTACTAGCTGGCCACAATATCAACACCATAATACAGCCATGCACCCAACGGACTGTACAACGGCAACAACCCACAAACATAAGCCAGCCACCTGAGGCCCTGTCCACTTCTGTGCATATACTATTACAGTATTTCACGCCAGTTGGCACACTATTGGGTGCATGGCTTTGCCACAACCGCCACAGCATAATACAGCCTATACAAACATTTTCATATGATCTACATTCCACTTCCCTACAGTAATGAAGCCTGCCTGCCTTCACCACATAACCTACTCGCCTCTTGACCTACCAGCGAACAGCTGCAGTGTCTGTGGCCACCACGACCACCACTACCACAACGCAGTCCTCTTCCACCTAAACAAATACATAATATGAACCACCTTTCACTCCCGCACCCTTTCCAGCCCCTCTTCCCAACAACAGATACTCAAAACTGGCATTCCATTCCTGTTTGCCACCGCACTATCTGTGAATATGCACAGATACAACATGGTGGGAGATTTGGAAAAATATAACACACATCACACTTCCAACTAGCCAATCAATGATCACGTTGAATGTCCGCTGACATCACGTGGCCCTACGGGCCAACCAGAGACCTATCCATGGAGCAAATTGGGAAATCGCTCCACGGAGCTGAGCCAGATATAACACATTTTTTAGCACCTACATTTTGTCTGTTTTAAAAAAAATAACTGGATGGGTCTTTACCAAATTTACAATAGCACACTTTCGGGACCAAGCCGCCACTCCTGCCACAAATGTCGTGAAAATCCGTCCAATGGTTTGGGCTGTAGGTTTGAGCAAATTATTTTTCCATTCAGTCTATGGAAAAAAAGAAATTCGGTCCCTCTCTATAACTTTACCCCCTTCACAAAACCTCACCAAACTTACCTAAAGAATTCAGAGCGGGCCAATTACTTTTTTTGCAAAGTTTGGAGAGGATTCGTCCAGGCGGTGTGTAGTTATAAGCTGTTTAAAAAGTGCTCTCGCTAGCAACTTAACCATAACCACATGACCGCTACTGCAGGCGGTGTAATATATATATATATATGTACATATGATGAGTCTTACAGTGTTTTTTTTTACAGACAGTGTTTGTGATTTATTTACAAACTGGGACACAGAGGGATATTTACAGTATGCAGACTGGATGCAAACCAGAAAACCTGAGACCACAGTGAGCCACCCAAAATACTTGTTTTCAGGCGCTCATGATTTATTGATTGAGACACGCAGCTCCCCTTCTCAACACTCTTTAGGCCACACCCTTTGTTACAGCCCCCCTACATTTCACATCCACTGGATTTGTTCATGTGTTACCATGGAAATCTAGTTGTAAATTGTATGGCTTTTTACCTCCATTTTTTCAAACATTTTGCTAAAAAATGTACTATATCAACATATTCCTTGTTGGATAATCTCCCTCCATTATGTAGTGCTTCATCACTTTGTTCCATCACGTGCACTAATTTGTGGGAGACTTTAATTAGGGGTGTACCAAATACTACAGTTACTATTCGGCCAAATACTGAATAGTTGGTCTAAGTATTCAGCCGGAGCTGAATAGTGCACCGAATAGACGTTTTGGCTTTTGTGTAGGCAAGGGAAAGGCACTTTCCAGGCACTACCGTAGTGTTATTAACTGGCTACTGATTGTTGAAGGTGCAAAATGGTGCAAGTACCTAGGCATATAAAGACAGTGCATAACAAACCAAAACTGATGGTTCTGCCAATGCTTGTTTTAACAGGACTTCAATGAAGGACATGCATAGTGCTTATACATTTTCCAAATGAGACAATTTTCCTTAATGTGGCCATTGTTCCAAGGTAACTGCAACACATTTTTCATTAAAGCTTTACATGGATGACTTGCCATTCTTTCACATTCAAATATATAATAATCTTCTATGGCAAAGAAATATCTTTTCACATCTGGTCATGATTCTGTTAGGACAATGGTGGGGAAAACAAGTTATTATTTCAGGAGCACAAATTGTACCCAACTTGTCCATTTAAATGTCATGCCATCTGAGTTATTGAACAGTTGAGAGGGAAACACCCCTAATCACTTGGGACATGAGAGGGGTGTCAGCCCCCAGCTCTGAAGTCGTTTAAAGTGGACTTGATGGTTCCTGTTTCATGTGCTGGTGCCGGGAGGGGGTAGGGGATTCAATTAGCCCCTTTTGTAATTGGGATTCACTCTTTGGTGTTTGCATATGTTTAACTTGCTGCAGCCCGTTCTAACCATGGTATGTGCTTATCTCTGCAGGGGCTCGAACAATTAGGGGGAAGGAAAGTACATTGCGCATATTGAGGCCTGGCAAATATCCACAGTGTGCAACATTGTTCCCTTCAATATCTCCCGAGTTCCCCAATCCAATGGCAAGGAGCCTGTCTTTCCAGTCCGTTGACAATAGATTTTCAGCACTAGGTGTGTTTGGGAGAAACAAGAATAGAAAATAAAAATAGACTAGTGCATTAAAACACTGCATTCTTGAATGCAGGCAAGCCACCGTTTCCTTCCCAGAGCCCCAGCCCCACTGCCATGGTGAACTAACCAATCAGGTAAGAGGCGTGGTGGAGGGCAAGTGGAAAAATAATGTGTTTTGTCACATGCTGTTTCAAAATCATTAGCTTCTGCTTCCACCAAAGCTACACTAATTCTGAATGACAAAGGGAGTGCTCCTTGCCCCCTCCCTGCTCCAGGAGCCTCCACTCAGTTTGTAGCCCCTGATGTAATTGTCACTTGTTATTTTCAGAGTGCAGGAAATAAATATTATGCCACTGAAATACAGGCCAGACAAATTAATTCACCTATGCTGTGTGCTTACAATTATATGGCTGCATAATATAGGTTTAAAATAGTCCCCGCAACAAGGTGTCCATAAATGGATATATTCTTTCAATTTTAAGTCTGACGAGGGAGTGAATGCGTGTGTGTGGGGAAAAGAGCAAGAGTGCATTCGTGTCAGTGGGAGTGAATGTCGGAGCGATGAAAGTCATGCGAGTGAGAAAAATAGAAAAAGTGCTGTGTGTGTAGAAAGTGTGTATTTGAGAGAGAAGCCATGGAAGTGTGAATGAGACCTGTAACTCTATGTGTGATACGCTGTATGAGAGAAACATCTGTGGGTTTTAGAGTGTAGGTGTGTGAGGGAGAAAAGGACACTATGTTAGTGTGATCGCATGTGGAATGGCGTGGGAGCTTGTGGGCAAGTTTGATTACATGAAAGTACACTGTGTGGGGGACGTGGGAGTGTGTGTGTGTGTGTGTGTGTGTGTGAATGCGTGGGAGTGCACGTGTGAGGGGGTGGGAATATGTGTGTGTGTGTGTGCAGAGTGGCCACTGCGGTGCTGCATGCAAATTCTGATAAAATGGGAGATGAAGTTGGCTGGCTAATGCGGAGCTCAGAGGGATGCTTTCAGAACCATCCCACTACAAGGACACCGTTCCTTAGAGGCGATGAACAAAAGGACCAATTGAGGCAATGCTTAGTTTGGGAAATGCTTTCCATGCCTCAGGGACTAGAACTAGTGCAGCAGCATAGTGCAGGAGATTGTGGGCTCCAAAGTCTGCCAGCCACCAACTCTGGCTTCGAGTAACAATCAAGTATTCGGCCAAATGTCAAAAAGCTGGTTTTCAGCTAGAATTCAGCCAACTACTTACTGGAAAGTGAAATTCGGTGCACCCCTAATTTTAATGTCCCCCACTACTCAAATTCACTTGCTTTTATTGTCCTTGAATCATTTACAATATCAATGTCCTCTCAGATGCTGCCTACCCACCCCTCAGGCAACAAAAGCTGCTCCTGTCATTGGCATACACATATTAATGTTAATGGCTGAACATAGTGGTGGCTGTTATGTTTGGGCACTGGAGGCCAAGTGGAACATGCAATATCTGATTGAAAAACAGACTTATATATTTTGCCAAGTGCAGCGCATGGCATTTCCCTTCAGAAGCATGATCATCTCATTATGCACACTATGCATGAATAATCCCCGGATCAGTTTTGGAGTCTGTGATTTAGTTGCATGTGCATCTTCAAGGAGCTTGGGGCATTCTCAGGAAGGTTGACCCCCCCCTGCCATTTTCTGAAACAAAGACTTTAATTATTAGAGTCCTGTGCTGGCCTAGTGATAACAGTATATTCCTTTTAACTTGCTGCCGTCTATATTTGACTTTTGATGATTGCATTGTTCAGACTTTGACTGCTACGGCTCACAGATGCTTTACAAACTCAACACACAGCATGCTGTGTAGATGCCCACCATTGCACTGGCCTACCCCAGGATGCAAATGCTATTGAGCTGGACAGGTAGCTAGTATCAATCAGACACTGGATAGAGGCAGAATAGTGCCAAGTCATCCATAACCACAGCTGCACCAAGATCATCTCATCCTCTAGCTGACTGAAAATCATCCATATTTACGGACCCTACAAGGCACTGCTTGAGCTGAGCAGCCCTCTCATTCAGAAAATGTTCAGGGAAATGATGGGCTAACAATGAATGCTTTGGACCTTCCCACAAGACCATGCCCTTCTGGAAGTATGTTTTTCTTTAAGTTCAGTTCATGTGTTTCTC
This sequence comes from Ambystoma mexicanum, assembly GCF_040938575.1. NCBI lineage: Eukaryota > Metazoa > Chordata > Amphibia > Caudata > Ambystomatidae > Ambystoma > Ambystoma mexicanum. Next base: position 557,973,460 of record NC_090928.1, read on the forward strand.
TAAGGATATCCCTAATTCCATTACCCATAACATGCTCACATCCTCAATGAGAGTGCTGCTAATAAATCAAGAATGTTGGCATAATAAAGTGCTGCCATAGATAGACCCCAACCACTCAGGTAGATTGGACTGCGCAAGGGCATGGCAAGTAATTCTGATCGATAATGGAAGGGGTTCCTGGGAAATGTTGGGCAGAAAACCAAGCAGGACATATATTGGAGGAGGCAAAGGGGGTGGAAGGAGGTGCTGCATGGATGAGGTGTGGATTGATGAAATGGGATATATAAGGAAGTAGAGTGTGCCTTTTGGATGAGATCTCTCCATGGAGAGAACAACAACCTGAATGTTCACAAATACAGTATTTGCAGTACTATGCAAGGTACTGTATCGGTCTAAAATCCAAAATCACTTTTAAAGTGAGCCCAAAGGATGGATGGTCAGCTAAATTTAACAACCTGAAAGAGAGGCTTCTAGAACGAGACCAAGAAACACTTGACTGGCCATTTCCTGTCTTCGGCTGTACAAATGGCGAGGAACTGAGTTAGGTACCTTCACAATATTCCCATAAATTAATTCAGTCTGAAATTGAGGGTGTTGTTGATATGGATCTTAATCCCTGTACCATTTGCCTCTCGATGTTATTGACAGAACCTATCCATATCTGTGGTGAACAACTGTGTCCTTGTGCTGTGATCCAGTGGACGCATACTGCACTGCAGTTGAAGAGTGATTTAACACTGAGCTACCAATTTCATCCCATCCTGTTTTATAGGGGAAACATGAAGATCCCTGTGACAGTACTCTGGACCGTCCTGCATGAGAGATAGGAGGTATACTATTTTGAGAGGTTCTCTGCTACTAGAAAAAAAACACTCTGTTTTTGTGTATTGAGTCCTACCATTTTCCTCCTGCCCCTAACTCGTGGTTCAACAGGTATCGTTATTAACATTGTAATGGCAGTCAAATTTCAGATCTGAAACTTGTGAATGGCTGAGTTAGACATGCAGGGATTCACACCCTGTGTTCTTTAGGCTTAATACAAATGTCTGGAATAAGCACTTAATTCGCCAAACTATCTTATAGGCTTTATAAACAGAAACCATTCTCTCTGCCTGAGATTCTATTTCCCCAGAGTGAATCCTCCGATGCCCATCTTTCCTACAGACACATTTGCCATGCTTTGGGGAGAATGCTGAGGCTCATTGTTTCTGCAGATACAAATTCTTAATCCCTGCATGAACTCATCCTTCCTAGGGTCAGTAGGGTCAACAGTTTCCCCAGGTCGGTGAACTCATAGAACTCTGTAATAGTTTACCTGTTCTATATCACTAGGTACTTTTACAGAACATGTTTTTACTACAGGTGTTATGCTGTCTGTCCATGGTCAAAAACACAGATCAGGTGTTGCTCTACCTGACAGATTTTATATCTGTGGCTGAGTGACTCCCAGAATCCATCCTTACTACAGGAGACAGAATGCATTCCCTGTGTTAATCACATTATGCCATGCATGTTTATATTTTATTAATCCCATTGTAATTGTGGGTCATTATTCCACGCACACATTTGACAGAAGTCTCCAGATGGGTCTATGCCAGCCATGTGTAAAATAGGGGCACTTTGGGGTGGGGGGGCATTTGGCCAGTCTATGACTGTGGTTTGTTGAATAGGGTGTTCTGGAAACTCAGGTTGAGCCATATTGTTATCAGACACTCTGCCAGGTTGTTCCTCTGAGGTTCTATCGCTGTATAAACCCTCAGCAGGTGGCCAACTTCTCTGACTCTCGTTAATCCCCAAATCCCATCCCTACCACTCATAACTAGCTGGCTTTTCTGGCACCACTCCCCAGAACCAATCCTTTCTATAGGTGGCTGGCTTAACTCTTCTTTGTTAATCACTGGAACCATCTCTTCCAACCTAACAGTAACTTTTGTTTGTACAGCCCTTACTGGCATAGTTTTGCATTTTACTGACAGGTTCAATCTTTGTCCATGAATCCCAGAAGTCAAGGGTGGTTTTTGCCCATGGAAGAAAACCCGGAATCCATCATTCTTAGAGCGGACACATTTTGTTTCCTGCTATCAATCCGTAGAGCTGTTCTGGGAACTGAAAATTCCCATGAACCCATTATTTCAACAGGTGAACGTGTTTCAGAGCCTTCCTTTGAGAAAGACTATGCCCTGAATTTTATAAATTAAATGCATTGTTTGGTCCCTGCGACAATGGGCTGAATTCATAATTCTAAGAGGTGAAATTTAATGTGTTGTCTGAAGACACTGATCAGAATCCTATCACCCCTGTGAGCAATAAAGATTGCCCATGCGACTAGCACAGGAAGTCTTGATTCTATTAAAGACACGGAGCTGAGCATTATGCTTAACTTCTTTAATTACTGCTAACGACAGCTTTTTAAATCTTTCTTTTGTTTCAATGTATATATATATATAATATATATATATTTTTTTTTTATAACTCGTATAAACAACAGAAAAAATTAAACATCATAGCCTTAACGTGGCTAAACTACATCCCCCATGAAGCTCCTCAATATGGTAGTCCAATAGCCTCTCTCTCCAATCAGGCAATCCCTTCTACTATAAGTCACTGCCTCTCTGGATCCCTTCCTCTTCTTTTGCAGCTCGCTTTACTGAACGAATTTCTAAAATCCAACTGCCTCTAGTATAATCCAACTGAGTCTGTCCTTTCTATTCTTGGTAGGATCTCCGTATTCTAACTCTGCAGCTCTGCTGCTTTCGTACACTCTAATCTCTGTGAATCTTTTGCTCCTCTCCTATGCAAAAAGAGAAATGTGCACGTTAGGGAGGGGAATACGATTTATCACATGTTATAATCAAGCATTTACATAGATTTGCTGCAACATGTCTTACAGTTCATATCATGCCCCTTACAGCCGTATTCCCTTAGGGTGGGATAATGCTTGCCTCCGTGTCTTTAATAGAATCAAGACTTCCTGCACTAGTCGCATGGGCAATCTTTATTCTATGACAAGACCGGAGGCGAGCATTATGCATGTTCAAAGCTTTCAACAACAGCAGCCGCTATATTAGATACTAGTTTGAAGTAAAATGTCTTAAATACTGAATCGCTCGACCAGTCTGCTGCTTTCATGATCTCCTGCAGCGGAACTCTGACTGCAAAAGCTTGTGAAGCCATGGCACCCCTGGCAGAGTGCGCTCCAAATTTAGAGGTGTGTCTATACCTGCCAACTCCATCACTTCCTTCACCCATCTAGCAATAATAGCTGACGTAATTGCTATGTATGCTTTAATACGCGCTATAAGCAACTGGGTAACCCCTTTCGGTCTAACCGCTGCTGTCGCTGCTTCATAACACTTTATACAATTCACCACACACAATTTCTCGTTATTCGGCCAGTATGGGTATGAGATCACTTTAGAATTGGTCTTTGTACGCTGCGCTATGGTAAAGGCTATCCCTTCCGGGTAATACATCTTCCTGTCTATCTCTAGGGCTTTAACGTCTGAAACTCTTCTACAGGACACTAAGCAAAGGAGTGTAGCTAGCTTGCCTGAAAGTTGTTTATCCGACAGAGAGTTGTTACTCGGCCATTGCTCGAACAGGTGTATGACTTTTTGGACATCCCATAACGATGAGTACTTGGGCGTAGGAGGTTTGCTCATCTTTACACCCTTTAGCAATCGGGATAACGCTGGGTGTTCCCCTACTGGTGCTCCGTCCACTAGCTGGTGTCCAGCAGAGATCACTGACCTATATACTCCTACAGTCCTGAACGCCCTCCCTGTAGACGGGAGGCTGGCTAGGAAATTCACCACTTGGACTACAGGTGCTGAAATGGGAGATGTACTCCTCCCCCTGCACCATAAATCCCAGGCTTGCCACGCGGAATTATAGCTCCTGATCGTAGATGGAGCCCACGATAGATTGATAAGTCTTGTAGCGTCTTCTGAAAGGCCTGGCAAGCGCCATCTATGCCTGAAATTCTGCACGCTATCAGTGATAAGGATTGATCCTCTATCAGAGGGTGAATGGCTCCTGCTGGATCGGTCAGCAGGTCTTGTCTGTATGCAATCTTCTGTGGAAAATCCGTAGAAAGTTCCATAGGTTCTGGAAACCAGGCTTGCGACTTCCACTCTGGCATCACTATCACTATCTGAGCTTCGTCTCTGCGCACTTTTGCTAGTACCCTCGCCAGCATTGCAAAGGGGGTAAAGGCATAGTGTCTCTGCGACCCCCAAGGATGCATGAATGCATCCGTCCCCTGGGCTCCCGGGTCCAGCTTCCAGCTGAAATAGCCCGGCAGCTGTGCGTTTAGCCTCGAGGCGAACAGGTCCATGTGCAATGGCCCCCATCTTGCTTCCAACTTCTTGAATATGTCTCTGTGTAGTTTCCAGTCGCTGTAGGTGTTGGGAGTTTCAGTCCGCCACTGAGTTCAGGGCCCCTGGGAGATACTTTGCTTTGACTGTAATCTTCTTCTGTAGGCAGTCATGCCAGAAATCCTTTGCCAATTCCGCTAGGATCCTGGACCTGGCAACTCCCAGCTTGTTTATATACCTTACTGCAGATATATTGTCCATCTTGAGAAGGATGCTGCAGTGCACTTTGTCTCTGGTAAACGCTTTTACTGCAAAAGACCCCGCTAGTAATTCTAAGCAATTGATGTGTAGATCCAATTCTTCTTTTGACCATTTCCCACCTGTTTCTATGTCGCTGCATCGCGCTCCCCAGCCGGACCTGCTGGCATCTGACTCTATAACTAACCCTGGTACGTCTCCGAATATGGCGCGTCCGTTCCAGGCTTCCATATTGTGTAGCCACCAGGTGAGTTCTGATCTGCTTTCTTCGTCTAGGGGAACTAGTCGATGGTATCTCCAGCCTTTCCTTAGGTACTTGATCTTCAGCCTCTGAAGAGCTCGATAATGTAACGGGCCGGGAAATATTGCTTGTGTGGATGCTGCTAACAGACCTACTATCCTGGCTAGATAATGAAGAGAGATTAGCAGTTTCTTGAGTGCTGCTCTCAGATCTTTCTTGATAACTCTCATTTTCTGAGTTGGTAACTCCAAGGTAGCTTTCTTTGTATATATAGTGAATCCCAAGAACTCTAGCCGCTTGGTCGGCGTAAGCTCTGATTTGTCTTTGTTCACTAGGAAACCTAGGCTGGAAATTAGCTCTATCGCCCATTGAATCTGCTTCTGTAAGCGATCTTTGATCTCAGCCATAAATAGGATGTCGTCCAGGTAGACGATCATCCGACACCCTTGTTCCCGAAGTGCTGTCGCGATGGGCCTCATAAGCTTGCTGAACGCCCATGGTGCTGACGCTAGACTGAATGGTAGGCATTTGAATTGCCAGAGTTCGTCTCACCACCTGAAGCTTAGAAAAGGTCGACAGTGGGGTGCTATGGGAACTGTGAGGTAAGCTTCTTTCAGATCTAGGTGTGTGAGCCAGTCCCCCTTTCTGAGTAAGTCTCCTAGCAGATGGATTCCCTCCATCTTGAAGTGTTTGTACACTAACCAGCTGTTGAGTTCTTTCAGATTGATTACTGGATGAACTTTGTCCTTGCGACGGACTAGGAACATATTGCTCAGGAAGGATTGGCCGCTCCCTGTAGCCCTCTCTATCGCGTTTTTCCACGCCAGATCCTGGATTTCTGTGTCTAATAAATCTTCTTCGGCCCGTGTCATTTGAATTCTGTGCGGGGGACGATCTTGCACCGGATGACCTAGGAACTCTAGAATGAAGCCCTGTATGGTCTGAATAACCCATGCATCTAACGATAGATCTCGCCAGTTGTGCAAAAAAATCATTGTCCTGCCCCCCACATGAGGATAGGTCGCTGCGCGTTCTCTCACCTGAGTTGTTGTTCTGTTGACTGTAATATCCGCGTCCCCGATGTCCCCGAGAACCTCGTCCTCTGTTCGGGAAAAAGGCGTCTTGTTGTCAGGTCTCCCAATACTGGGCTCTGGGGCCTTGTGCTCTCCTGGTATTGAATCGGCCGGTCGAGCGGCCTCTATATCGACCGGCCCCTGAAAAAACTCTCCCCGGGAATACCTTCCTAATGGAGGCTTGCTCTTTCTCCAGCGCTGTGTATGTTCCGACGAATCTGTTCATTTCTTTCACAAACGTGTCACCGAACAGGAGCCCTTGGGCGCTTTCCCCGGCTTCGTAAGACGCCAGGTCTCGTAGTTTGTTATCAATCTTCAGTAAAGCCGATCTGCGTCGCTCTGAAGATATTGCGCAGATGCGTTACCCAGCATGCAGACTGTTCTCTGCGCCCATCCTGCTAATATAAGTGGGTCGACTGGCTCCCCAGTGTCTTTAGCTCTCTCGGCTAAATCCATTATCTTTGCTATGGGTCCAGCTAAGTCTAACAGTTTATCCTGGCATGTCTTCCATGCCCTATCCATGCCTTTTCTGGTGTCATTCCCTGCTTTAGTTATGAAGGTTAGCATCTTTGTGTCGAGCTCGGGAGCTACTTTCTCTGTCAGCTCTGGTCTTGGACACTCAGCTTTAAGTCTGAATCTAATATCTTTCTCCATAGGTTTTCTCATTTTCTGGGACATATACAGGGCTACTCTTGGTGATGGGGTCCAGTCTGTTGATCTGGGGTGCCTTATTGTGTCAGGTTCAAACATGTCTGACATGTCTTCTTCAGCCAGAGGGGCCTCCACACCGCTGGCTTTAGGCTCGCTCGTACTCTTCTGCGAGACTACGCTCACTTTGCTTATGCTCTGATCATCATCCTCTCCCCTTTCCTGATCCGAATGCTCTGAGGATGATAAGGTATCCCCTATATTTGTCGCCCCTGGGGTAGGGGGTACGAGGTTGGGCAAGGCTGTCTTTGTAAGAAAGGCGTTTTTCAACCTATTGAAAGCATCAGCCACCTCTAGGGACTTATCCTTCCCTGTATCTGAGCCCGGGGGAGTAGAAGAGTGTTTCCTCTTCCGGGCCACTTTCTTCCCCTTCTCATTTTGTTTCGGAGGCTCTTGTGTGGAGGGTCCCTCACCAGTGTCGTCAAGCGTGCCAGCTTTCTTGCCCAGTATTTCTTCCAGGACCAATAACCTGTCTTGTAGAGGCTTGACTCCTAGTGCTATGGCTTCAACCAATGAGTCGCCTAGCACTTTCTTGAAGCTGTAGGAGAGGTCTATATCTTATCCTACGTATTCCACCTCTTGCTCTGGTTCTCTGTCGCTCCCTTCACTCCAAGCCTCGTTATCCATGCTGTACGCCATGGTAATATGTGTGTCTCACAGAGGATGGCTATCAGGTTGGGAACTGTAGCTCCTCTTTTGCTGCTGGCAACAGAAAAATATATTTTCGTTTTCTTATTTTTTTTTTGAAAATGTTCTCTTTGCCTTGAATGCCTCTGATGTGCGCAGGTGACTCGCTAACAAATTAACGAGTTTCGCGCGTTCGAGAGCGAAGTACAGGAGCGTAGAATTACCGTTGACTCTCTCCGTGCGAGAACAAAACTCTGTGAGAGGAATACAGTAATGCGCATGCACACGCTTCCCTTGTTTCTAGAGGGAGTGGGGTTTACTGCGTACTACGCGTTGCCTGTGATACTCTTCATCTCCGTCGGTGTTCTTTCGCTGACTGACTGGCCGAGTTCTAATGCGAGTGAGATCACTCGCGGACTCGGCAGTCAGCCGTCCTGAAAGTCTAACTTGTCCGCGAAAAGAACACGTGCGTTTCGAACTCCAATGTTAATACGTTTGTACTAATGGTACGCGCGCGCTTTACAATATATAAATTTAGCGTTTACAATTAAGTATTTGCAGCAAAAAAGAACCTGTCTTGTAGAGGCTTGACTCCTAGTGCTATGGCTTCAACCAATGAGTCGCCTAGCACTTTCTTGAAGCTGTAGGAGAGGTCTATATCTTATCCTACGTATTCCACCTCTTGCTCTGGTTCTCTGTCGCTCCCTTCACTCCAAGCCTCGTTATCCATGCTGTACGCCATGGTAATATGTGTGTCTCGCAGAGGATGGCTATCAGGTTGGGAACTGTAGCTCCTCTTTTGCTGCTGGCAACAGAAAAATATATTTTCGTTTTCTTATTTTTTTTTTTGAAAATGTTCTCTTTGCCTTGAATGCCTCTGATGTGCGCAGGTGACTCGCTAACAAATTAACGAGTTTCGCGCGTTCGAGAGCGAAGTACAGGAGCGTAGAATTACCGTTGACTCTCTCTGTGCGAGAACAAAACTCTGTGAGAGGAATACAGTAATGCGCATGCACACGCTTCCCTTGTTTCTAGAGGGAGTGGGGTTTACTGCGTACTACGCGTTGCCTGTGATACTCTTCATCTCCGTCGGTGTTCTTTCGCTGACTGACTGGCCGATCTCTAATGCGAGTGAGATCACTCGCGGACTCGGCAGTCAGCCGTCCTGAAAGTCTAACTTGTCCGCGAAAAGAACACGTGCGTTTCGAACTCCAATGTTAATACGTTTGTACTAATGGTACGCGCGCGCTTTACAATATATAAATTTAGCGTTTACAATTAAGTATTTGCAGCAAAAAAGAAGAGGAAGGGACCCAGAGAGGCAGTGACTTATAGCAGAAGGGATTGCCTGATTGGACAGTGAGAGAGAGCTATTGTACTACCATATTGAGGAGCCTCATGAGGGATGTAGTTTAGCCGCGTTAAGGCTATGATGTTTCATTTTTTCTGTTGTTTATACGAGTTATAAAAAAAAAAATAATATATACATTGAAACAAAAGAAAGATTTAAAAAGCTGTGGTTAGCAGTAATTAAAGAAGTTAAGCATAATGCTCGCCTCCGGTCTTGTCATAGAATTCTCCATCCCACAACCCAAAAAGAATTCTTTCTCAAAATGCAGACTCCTAAAGTCCATCAATCTTTCGTGTGATGTTCCCTGGGGCTTAATGAATCCGCTTTGCTCATGCTGTTCAAAAAATGCTTATCTCAAAACACATCCTTCCTTAGTGAAAGTCCTCACTGAACCCATCCTTCCTACAGCATATAGGCTCTTTGCTCCATCCTATAAGCTTCCATCATGCTGTCACTGTACACAACGTATTTACTTTGCAACAATGACTGGACAGTAATTTTGTGAAGTAATGCTGCTCCAACAGCACAATCATAAAAGTACATTTGGCAATATTGGTCCTCCCCAAAGATTTTAAGGGTGACTGCAGATTTCTTAGGAATCAGTTTGTTTTACACTTGCATGAAAATATAATGCGGACCTAAAAACGAACTGCTAACACAAGACTGAGGAGGGAAGCACATCAGAGAAGTTATCTCCACTCTGTGCCCTCATCCACCTTTTGTCAGCTGGAAAATGGGTTGGAACTTAACATGAAGGTTAAAAGCAAGACGCCTTGCGCTTACGCTTCATTTTACTCTCCGAATACGACCTCCAGGGTGTCTGTGCAACATGTTTTGAATAGGTCCTATTCACTCCAAATCGCAAACGCCATACTGCATGTGTACAGTAATGCAAAAACCTGTCAGTGAGACATAATGAACAATTTGTGTCATCATCTGTTATCATCCTTTTCTCAAAACGGTGGTTATAATTAATAGGACACACAAACCATTTAAACCTCACATTGTGGCGTTTAATATTTGGTTCAGGTGAAATTAAGTTTAAAATGACAGAAGGCATTGCCTAAAAGAAGTAATTTGCTATGGACCGCAGCAACGGCAGAATGAAAAGTAAAGTCCTCTTTTTCCGCCTGCCTCTGGGCCTCAGAGGACCTACTTTGAACAGAGCCTGATAGAATTTATGTTGCGAAGCAGAAAATGAGCATTCCCCTTCTTAATGTTCTCGTTTCACAGTTCAATATGCATTGTTTTTGTCAGTGAATACATTATGGGTCCCCCTACCGTGACAGGGCGCTGCCCTTCATTTAGCTGTTTTGCTTGGCTTTCAAAAACACAGCATACGCAATTGGTAAATGCAAAGTTAATGTCTTTTTTTCTTAAAAATAATAACGTGTCTTAAAAGCAACATTACATCAAACGCACAAAACACTCAAGCAGGCAGCAAGCAATTTCATCATTAATTAAAAACATTAAAATTCACAGTTTAGTAATTGAGCTCTACTGGGAAATGTGCATGTAGATTAATTAGTCTCAGTGTTCCAAGAATCGGGATGTTATCCTCGTTCTTTGTCGAGTGACGCAGGCTGCCAGGGCACTAACCTTGGAACAGGGTGTGCCGTGCCATTCAGCTGAAACGCCAGCCTGTCTCTCTGCTCCCTCACTTGCAATAGGATTTTGACCCTTAGCTGCAGATTGTGGGTATCTCATGGTTGCAAAAAAAAAAAAAGCAGTAACAACTGCGTACAAGGAAATCATAATGCCTAACGAATCTAAGTCGTTAGCTCGCACTGGTAAGTAACGTAGATTGTCAACTGATCCTGGAAATTAGGTTTTTATTTTGGGATACTTGAGATTTCTGTTGATCTAAAATTGACGTTTTGGGATGTGGATTTATTTGCCGTTGAGTCAATCCAAACATATGTATTTTTGAAATATTGCTCTTCACAAACAACCGACAATTTGACGGGCAAAAAGCTCCAAGATCCCATTACAGGAAATAGGGTGCTGATCAAAATGAGCCTTACTTCAAAGAAACATCTTCACTATTTAGTGAAACTCTGCCTTGCAATAAATAATATGTTACACCACAAATATTACTTCATTACAACGAATAATAATACTGATAATAATAATAATAATACTAATAATAATACTTATAATTATAATAATAATATAGCTTTATATAACAAGTAATGCCGTTTTTCTCCCACTTCTAAGTGATGTAATAATAGAAGTAATTTTTACTCAATTTAATGGTACTCTATACAGCAACTTAAAAGGGCATTTTTGGGGCAGAAAACCAAACCCCTGCACTTCTACAAAGCTTCTCTGCTCCAACTTCTCTTCATGACCCTTCCTCCCAGAGCACCCCGAGGTTAATACAACCAAGAGTTTTGGGAAAACAAGTTAAATACTACCAAACGCCAAGTGGGTGTAGCCAGGCCACAGTAGGCCATTGGACATGGCTTTTGTTCCCATGTGGGATGGCAGGAGTCTTGATCTTCACTGGAGGAGTCTCATGTTATATCCCTGGGTGACCTCAAACCTTTCCTGACGAACCGCTCAAATCAGGTGGCTCACCCCTATATGCCAGCAACACACTATAAACGAAATTGGCTATGTTACCAAAAGTGCTGACAGAGAGCAATAGCAGGGCATATGTGAAGTGACTGTTGGCATGTGAAAGGAACTTGATAGAGATGGAAGAGAAGTTGGGAGAGAAGCTGGCATGCAATGACATATCTTCCCAAACACATGTTAGCCAACATCCTTCCAAGATAAGGTTGCTTCTTTCTTTGGTCACCTGGTCAAACTCAGAACCTACGTCTGCCAGAAAATATTGCATGATCGGCAAATGGCATGCACGCACAGTAAAAAATGTCCAGAAAAGTCATACAAAGGACTTTAAGACATTATGAATATGCTACAACTAAATATTAAAAACGGTACACTGATATTCCAACAAAAAAAAACGATACCTTGCCTAATATATTTTATGGAATAGAGTTACATATTTAAAGTTGTCTTTAGTGGGATTCTCAAAGTAATAAAAACATTAACCCTTCCTTGTTCGCTCACTGTGACCCATTACCATCTAGAGAACTAAGAAAATATTTCAGAAGGACGAAAGTCTTTCGCAGGGAAATACTTCAGTGCCGACATGGAAGTGACGTAAACAGCAAATTGGGGAGGTCTAGTAACCTAATACATAGAGGGATCGATGGACCAAGCCTCTCTAGGCCCGTCTTCACTGGCTGCTATGGACTTCATACTCAACTCCCTAGTAAAGCTGTATGAAATATAAAGGATTGCCAAATTGAACAGAAAGCTCTACTACACAAAATAATTGCTAAGTCATCGTTTAGCAAAGGTTATTTCCTAGATTTGAATAGAACCCATAACACTTTTATAGACCGCACTATGGCCTTCAAATTAGGCTGAATGCTGAAGGTGTTCTGTACAAACCAATTACGATCTATAGGGGCGTAGGCCAAGGGTGCATACTCAAGCATTTCTATTCACAATGTTTAAAGCTGATATTGTAGAGATTTTAGGGCAGATAAGATCTTTTCCCCTAAAATGTGGGAAGACCGCCGTCAGCTGGTTGGCGTACTCAGACAATCTCGTCCTGCTCAACGATGCCCCTATTGGGCTGAAAGGCAAATTTGGGGCTCTAGGTTCATATGTGAAGACTAATGTATTGAGCATTAATCCAACAAAAACAAAGATCGTTATCTTCAGCACTAATCACGGAATTAAACATACAAAGTTCAATTGGACCCTAAATAAAACTTCATTTGAAGTTGGTACCTCATTTACTTAATTGGGGTTTGCAATTAATGTGAGGATTAGAATTGCAGCACAATATTCAGGGCTTAGTGAGGAATTTATTCCTCTCTCTGGCCAAACTAAAATAATTTGTGGACACCATTTCCCTAACCTCTATTATTAAATTCTTTAAGGCAAAGGTTGTACCTATCCTCCCTTATGGAGCTGAAGCAATGAGACCAAACAATGGGGCCATCTGGGATAGACTTGATGGTCTCTTCTAGAGGCCGGTTCTGAACTTACCAAACAGTGCACCAGTTGCATTCATGAGAATTGAGTTGGGTATGTTTCCTCCTAAAGCTCTAGCAAATTAGAAATAGCTGGCCTTATATAGGACAATGTGTACCTATTGAAAGTTCATTATTCCGTGTTTTAATCATGGCATTTACCAAGGAGCCTGAGACTGATTGGATCCTATCGAAGGTAAGCATGATGAGGCATCGTTTATATTTTAGAAAACTGAAAATCCATTTAAGTCTGTTCCATTTAATTTGGTGAAAATTCCCAATCAAAGGTACAGGGCCTGGTGAGTGAGGTTCAGGATAAATCTATTCCCAACCAAAGACATTCTGGGAGCTCATCCCAATGTAGCGAGAGCCCAAAGATGCTGTAGAAGATGCTGTAGATTTTGTAGAGCTACCGAAATAGTAGAAACCCTGCGTGACCTGATGGTTGAATGTAAAACACTAGCCTCCAAACATGAGTTATATTTTGGATTTATTTTTCACTTTACAAATGTTATTAACGAATTTGAATTTTGGAATAGGATTATGGCTGTATACCAAGTATCATTAATTTGAGCCGCCATTTTTTATAGATATCTTTCGTAAATGCAATGAACAATTTAATAAGGAATTGAGTATTGCTCACCACTTCTTTTACAATCTTTCTTTTTTATTAGCTTTTACTGAATTGTCAATTTATGCATTCATTGTTCATTGTTTATCTGATGTGTTTCATTTTCCTTTCTTGTTTTTATTCTCCTCTTTTCTTCTAATTTTTGAGCTTTGTTGGGGTGTGTTTTTCAAGTAATAACACCTATAATAAAAGGAACAAATATATTGAGTTTTTTTTCTTCCTGATCACATGTATTGTAAGTTATTCTCACGTGAGTGACAAAGTTTGCAACGGATTTTACTGGCCTAGATGTTGTTTGACAATAATAATAATGTATAATTTATATAGCACTACAAACCCTCAGGCACTTGAGCACTGCCTATTATTAGGCAAGGTGTGTGGTGCTCATTTATCAACCTCAGAAGAATGAAAGGCTGGGTTTGGCCCTGCCAGGAGTCAACCTGCATCAACAGGCTCTGCACAGATGTCAAAGCGTGCGCTCTACCCGCTGTGATATCGGACTGCTATCGGCAGATTGGCAATGTGCCCATGTTAATAGATCAGTGGCTCCACATTCTTGTGCAGATATATAACTGATATTCAGAATTCTCATTGACATTTATGGTTCAGCTTCACAAAAAAACAGGGATGCTAGTAGATGTCCTCTTATATTAAAATATGTCCATATATTTGAAGGTGAACAAACTCTGGAATCCTGTTTCATCTGGAATCTGCAGGAGAAACTCAATGGAAACAACACTCTCCCAACTCTCTAGCTTCTTCAAATTTCCCGCTACACTCACCACTCACCCATCCTTATCCTTGTTGACCTCTTTGCTGCACTCAGTACCATAAACCATCACTCTCTGATCCTGTCCCTCTGAAACCTTCACTTCCAGGACACTGCACTTTATTTAGTCTGCTCCTAGCTTGGTGATCACCTCTTATCTATCTCTGGGAAGATAGCTGCCTCTCAAAGTTCTATTATTAGCACAATCCTTGTGACACCCTAAACCTTCTATCTCAATAAACAATTTTTGTTCTTTGCTTTCACAGTTTTCCCAACCCACATCCATTCTTTGCTTACATATTTCCTTTTCCCCAGATATCCTCACCCAATCCATCAAAGCTCACAACCCAGGGTTTTACTTTGGCAGCAACCTCAATCATCATTTCATTAGTTCTGCTTCTGTGGCTGGTAGGTTGAGCCTCCTAAACATCTGTATGATGTTTACTTTACTTTACTTTACTTAATACACAACTAAGTCTTTAATTGCCTCATCTATTAGGAGTATGCTACATCCTCCTAAAGAAAGCCCCTTCCATTTTTGACCCCTATGAATCAGGTAATGATCTTTGCAAATGTCACCCCCTCCAATCACCCATCATACTTATGTACCTCTGCACACTGTCTCAATTTGTGGTGGCCATCTATGCAAAATTAATCCATTTTCAAATTAGGATCTTTTGAACTTTTGGGAGATTTTAATGAGGATGAAAGCTATTTTGGCGGGTATCAATTTTTGGAATGAAATAGAAAGAGTTGCAGCAGGATAGACAGCATGGGCAGCCACTGTTTGCATGACCATGCTACAAGATCCTAGGCTCACAACAAAGTAAAGCAGTGTGAAACACCAGCAGGAGAGACAGTATGTGCAGGTCTTGTTTGTGTGTGCCTGCATCAAGATCGCTGGCTCCCAGTAAAATGGAGTGGAACAGAACTGCTGTAGCGGGAGCATTGTGTGTGAACCCTGTTAGGGTGAGTGTCCTACAAGATCGCAGGGTCCCATCAAAGTGAAGCAAGAGAGGTAGTATGGGCGGGCACTGCTACCGTGAGTGTGCTGAAAGATCACAGACTCCCAGAAAATGCAACGCATCAGTAAGAAAAGCAGGTTGGATAGTATGGGTAAGCTCAGTTTGCCTGCTTCTATTCAGCTCTTAGAAGATTGCGGTCACTTACAGAAACATGATAGCATAAGAAGCAAACACACTGAGAAGAAAGAGAGTGAGCTACCAGTTGATGGTGGTGGCTGGTATCCTAATGAGGGAATGACTGGTGGAAGTACACCATAAGGAGCGCATTGCAAAACCATGCAGCATTGGGAGACTAGCATAGCACAATGGGTAGCAAGGGGCAATTAAACAAGTTAGTAAGGCCAATGATTGAGATGCTTGGTATAAGGAATCGGCGTGGGGTATTTGTTTTTCTTTGATGATCATCCGAATTGGCTTTCACAATGAATGTATAACTCGTCAGTTAACTAATCAGCTATACAATTAGGCAACAGAGATACTTCAGATGCTTTGGACATTTCTATGTGATGGTTTGATTTGTGTTGTAATAAGTTCTGAGGATTTAAGGAGAATTGCCACCCTATGGATATTCAATCTGCCTCCTTTGAGAAACCTAAAAGCTGATCACTGACTGCATAGTCCACCAATGCCAAACCTTACACTTCCATCAATGATCGTCTAAATCCAGCTGATGTCTTGTGTACACCTGCTACAGAGGTGAACTAGTTAGGGCGTGCCTACTCTGATACTGAATATGGATGTCTACCCAGAATTAGACCGAGTTGGAAGAAGTTCCATTAAGTGCGGCTAAGTGAGACTCCCCTTGAAGTTCCAACAAGCGTCTCACTAGCTTTGCGGCCTTGCAGGTGAGATTGCCTGGGTAAATACCATTTAGTTCACCTCTGGAAGTATGACCGAGGGACTGCAGGCTTGGAGGCCATCAAGTGCTGTCTTCTAAGAACTAATGCATATATTAGCCTGTTAAAGAACTGCCTTACCAGATTTTTGCCTTCATGTGCATCCTAGGAATATATATAGTTAAGGTGAGTTGGACTCCCATAGGAACCCCTTAAAATTCTATTGTACTTTTGATAAGAGTAATTTTCAAAAGTGATTAGGCACTCATGGCACTCATGGGCTTCCCCAGAATGCAAAGTTTTGTAAAGATTAATTAACAAAAAGAAAGTTATTAAGAAGACAATTCTTTTCTCCAGAGTTGCAGCCTACTCCCCATTCATTTTCCCATAGAAAAACAAGGCGAATTTTTGATAAAGTGCACAATCCAAACCATTGGACGGATTTGCCCCAGGTCTGAAACAACTTGGGCACGAAGTGTTGACTCGTTCGGAGTTATTCCGTGGAGTAGTTATTTCACTATTTGACAGAGAATGGGGGGGCCCCCTTCTCAAAAATTCATAGTTATATCTCCCATGGTGCATTGCAGGATTATGGTTTTCAGAATTGGAAAAGCTGTCATATTGTTTCTCTCTCGATGTGAGAGATATTCGAGGTTATAGCCGAGGATGCGGGAAAATGAAACGCAGGAATAAAAGCTTTTTTACTTTTATTCTTTTAACTCTTTTTATAATGTATAAAGATAATCGGAAAGGTAAGTGGAGATGTGGACATGAAGAGATAGTAACAGAAAGAGAGAGGAGAGATATACTACATACTTCTTTTAAAACCTTTTTATATACATTGCTCAATTTAGTAAATGATTATGTTTGCATACTCTTTTCAAACATTTTATTTTGCCTGTTTTCCATTATCTCATTTTGTTCCTTATATTCCTCATCTCTATTTCAGGGAATTGCAGCATCTTGGCTCTGCTGTTGTTCACTTTGGGGTGTTTTACTATCGTGTGCCCTACTCACATCTGAGCGATGCATCCAGTACTTCAACCTTTAACCTTTACCGCTGTGGGAGTGCAGTAAATCACCTTGTACGGGCCATGAAATCATGGGAAGTTCCATCTCCACACAAAACTGCGCACATACACATTTTCTCCTGGCATTAGCTGTCCTCTGGGGCTGTCTTGTGTTGGCATTGTTGTATCTGTTTCAATATCCTGTGTAAATGGGGGTGCTATTTGCTTTGCTATGCTTCGCATAGCACGTGTCAGTAGGGTAAGGTATTCCTTAAATTCATCCCCTAGCACTGTTGCAGCTCTGTGAGCATCTGATGCTCTTCGCACTGAAGATAGTGGTATATGTATGCGCTGTTCTGTTACTATTTCGTGCAGGCTCAAATGATGATCCTTACCTGATTGTGTTCTGAGTTGGAACAATGCTAGGGGCAAGCAATACACCCAGTTGTTTTCAAGTGTGTTGCATAATTTGGACAATTTACTTTTAAGCAGGCCGCTTATTTTTTCTACCAATTCCATTAGCTTGTGGGTGATAAATCAAACACAATTTGTGTTTTACTCCAAACAACGTTGATACCTCCTTGAAGAGGTCATTTACAAAATGGGTGCCATTATCTGACCTGATCACATCGCATATACCCCACCCAAAGAAAAATTCACGTACTAAAAACTTGCATTTTACTTCGGGGTGGGTGTATGGTCCAGCTTCCACCCACTGTGGGAAGGGACAAACTATTACAATGAGATATCTTGCCCCGTTGCATCATTCTCCCAAATCTGCATAGTCAATGTGGAGCTCCCTGAAAGGTCCTACAGGGCGTGGCAGTGTTCCTCGTAATGTCCTTAGTGTCATACCTGAATTGTATGTTTGACATGTCATGCATTCTTTTGTTAATTTGGATAGGTGTTCCTGTAAATTGGGAACAAACCATTCTTCCTGAATATCGACTGCAATATGTTATTTTGTTACGTGCGTTGGAAAGTATAGTTGTTGAAATGCAATTTGTAATAGTTCCACGGGCATCACTACTTTCCCTGTCATTTCCTGTCGCCATATTAAATCTGTGGGTGACTGTTTACATCCTCATTTTCCCCATCCCTCTTGCCCTTCTGGGGGTGCTTGTCTTTGTAATTCTATTATTTGCAATATGTGGGTACAATTGTATCCTTTTTCTTGTGCTTAATTGTTTTGGGTTTTTAAAATGCATTCTAGTGGCTGAGGGACATTAAAATATGCTGCTTCTTTGGCGGTGGTGTCTGTTGCCTCGTTTCTGAGTGGGATCGCGTCCGTGTTGTTGGTGTGTGCCTGGCACTTTACCAACACTACCACTGATGGTTCTGCTAGTGCCTCGATCAAATCATTTAATAGTACTGCATCTTGTACAGGTGAGCCATCTGCCCTCGTAAACCCTCTTCTTTGCCATCGCGACAACCTGGAATGTACCGTCATTGTCGTGTATGCTGAATCAGAATATATTGTCACGGCACATCCTTTGGCTGTGTGTAATCCTTCAATTAGCGCAATCAGTTCCGCTGCTTGTGCTGAATAGTGTGATGGGAGGCGTTTCTGCACTATAAATTCGTACTCTTCCCCTTCTATTCTTACCACTGCTGCACCCACATGTTTTTCTCCTGACTTACTGTCAATTGAAGCTGACCCATCCACGAAGTATGTTTCCCCCTCCTTGAGGGTGTTTTCACTTGCTTTTGGAATGTCATCTCCCTCCCCCTCATATGTGGCACAATCGTGTTCTTGCATGTCTTCTACAGTACAGGGCTCTGTAATGAATGTAGCAGGGTTCACACTTTTACATCTAACTACATGGACATTTGCATTGGATATTACGATCTCATACGCTGTGCTCTTTTTGTGGTGAGTGTCGATTTCGATCTCTCCAGAATGGTAAAAAGTGAATGCTCTGCATACAGTGTTACTGAGCATCACATTACAATGGTGGTGCTTTTCTCTATCATGAAGGCCGCTGCTGCGAGAGCTGTTCGCATGCAAAGTGGCCTTGTATTACTGAATCTAGTGTGCTGCTGTAGTAGGCCAATGGCTTGTGGCATGGTGATGTTCTCTGTGTTCGAACTGCTGTCATTGGTATTCCATTGCAGTGTGAAAAGAGGTAGAACTCCCAATTATAATCAGGGTTCGCTAAAACTGGGGCAAATGTGTGATGAGATCTTTTAATTTGAAGTATTGTGTCATTGTTTCCTGGGTCCATTTTATTGGTGCGCTGTTCTTTTGTGCTTCTTTTAATCCTTGCAATAATGGACGTGTGTAGGCCGCATAGTCCAGAATCCATGCATGGCAGTAATTACAATACATTTCTGCATGTCCTTCACTGTCTTGGGTATTACTGTGTGAAGTATTGCTGCTGCTCTGTCAGGTAGAATTCTTTTACCACCTTTTGAAATCAACTGTCCTAAGTATAACACTTCTGCTAGGCAGTATTGCAGTTTACCTTTATCTACCTTGTATCCTGTACTATAAATGATTGTATTTTGGAGTGCAGCGCCACTGCATGGGACAACATTATTGCTATAATGTGGCACACATATAGCCAGCCAGATGTTGCCAGTGTAACATATGGATATGCAAATGAAGACAGGTTACAGATTTAAAAGCATAATAGAATTGTTTTTTCTCTTCTCCCACTTGAAATGCCTCATTCACAGGAGAACACATTAGCTATCTAATTGACTGAAAATTAACCAATACTAACACTAGTTCTAACTCATTAACATTATAATGTGTTCTCCATGTGGAAAGAGAGGCAGAAGAGATGTGCTCTGAGAGTCATTTTTAAACGTGCATTTTTCTCTGATTTTCTCTGGCTGCACTGAAATATGAAGGATGGAAAGGCAGCACGAAACAGAAACAGAAACAGTTATTACAGTATGAAGATCCCATTGTTTGTGAAACAGGGGTGGCAACCTAATACACTTTCTGTTAATATGATTGGAGGGAAGTATATCTGAAGACAGGCTGAGTAAGCAAAAGAGCTTTGCTGGACGAGCTCTGACAGAATTATAGGGAGTTCACTTTTGCGGAGCTGCTGTGAGGTCACCTTTGCTGGGTTGCTGGGAGGAGTCGTTCCAGCTGCACTGCTGACCTTCAGAGACAGGGGGTCCCTAGTCACTTGGCACCGCCTTGAGAACTGCAGATTGCAGATTAAACTGTATGTTCTCGCTGTGCGCTTTAAAAAGAAAACCCTGGGCCCATTCATCAGAGGCCACGAGCCAAGGGAGATTGCGTGTGGGAGAACTACAGATAACTGGAAATTATCAAAGTGAATGGAGATTATTGTGACTGCTGTACGAATGACCTAATATATATCAGGCATGCAGAGTAGAAAAAAGGAATCTCCCCTGTGTTTAATTGACACTTTATAATGTTGCAAAATGAATGTTGTGCTTTTGCTGCATTTTTTCCTTTTTCTCTTTGTTATAGATGATGCAAAGTGAATCTCGTTCCGCTGCTGTACATTTTTCTATTTGTTTCTGTAAAAGAAACAAGGGTAAGATGGTGTTCTGAAATGCAACTGTTTATAAAACACAAAAATACATGAAGGCAGACGAGTAGTATGTTTTTGTCTTTCTCTTTTCTTAGTTCTGGAATAGCACTTGTGATATGGGGAAGATTTTGAGGTAGTGCATTTGTCATTTTTCCCATATAGATAAAACAACAAAAAGAATAAGTTGTCTAAAAGAAAGACTTAGCAATTATAAATAGCTGTGTGTGTGATTCCACTCAGTGTATGTGTTTGTGATTTCTGAGTGGAATCTAATACAATAGTTCTTGCTGAGCGTACATGAATCAGCAAAAAGAGGCCTATGGAAACATAATCTCACTAATGTAAATAAATTAATGATAATACCACATGTTATTGTGAATACTTTATGGAAACGTAGTTCACTGGTGTAGATACATCTGTGATAACAGCCATAGGTTGCACCCTATATGAAAATGTGGTGTTTCTGAATAATGTAGGTCCGAGGCCTCTAGAGGTCACACAAACAGTCTAAACAAAAGAAGGGGGTTTTGTATGTTGGGGCCACAAATAAGACAAAGTAATTATGCTCACCAAAATACCACCAACAAAATGTATACCACTATAAAGCCAAACCCAATCTAAATGCAAGAAGTAGTCATTGAAATGACCATTATTTTTGGCGGTAAGAAAATACCACCAGGCCCCAAATCTACACAAAATACCCTACAATCCATTCATGGCCAGTAAATTTAGCAATGTAATCGAATCAGCTCTGCACTGTTCTTCACTCTTACTGTAGATGAGGAGATCATCCACGTACTGGATTATCATGCTCTCTACATCCACATTACCAAGGGCTTCATGCAAAATCCTATTGAAGATGCTGGGGCTCTCGCAGTACCCTTGTGGCAATCTACAAATTTCATATCTCTTTCCCTCAATGTGAAGGCTGTCAGATACTGACAACTGGGGTCGAGTGGCAGTGGGAAAAAGGCATTTTTCAAATCTACAACTGTGAAACATGTCGCATCCGTTGGGCTACTACACAAAATCTATGCAGGGTTCAGTACTAGGGGGAATTATTTCTGCATTAAGTGGGCGGAGGTCCTATATCATCCTCAAAGCCCCGCACCTTGCCTTCTTAATTGGGTAAATTGCTGTATTGCAAGGTGCATTTGATGCCACTTTTATACCTTGTAATCATGTGTTTATAGTTTCTTTTATTCCTTCCTCTGCTTCTCTTGATAATGGTTATTGCTTCACTCTAGGTGGAATTGCACCGGGTTTCAGTTTTATTTTTATGAGTGTGACCTCTTGCAATAACCCTACATCATCTGGCCCTGTTGTCCATAGTTCTGGCAGTACCTTTTCCATATCATCCTCAAATATAGTGGGTGGTGCACTAACGCTGGCCTTGAGGGGGTTGTGTATTTCTCTGTGTTGTATCATTATATCACAAGGAACACTTATTTCCATTATAATTTCCCCTTCACTATCATTGTCGATGAACAATACCTCATCAGTCAAATCAGGCAAAGCTACATTTGGATCTATGTACAGCACTGTTCTCCATTCGCATCCATGTGTGTCCAGTCCTATTACTGCAATATGTTTGCTTGAAACTTGTACCCCTTCCAAATCAATAGACCTTATTGTACCAGGCACTGTGTAGCTGAGTTCACAATGGGCCAGAAAACAAAATCAGATGGCACTCTCCATTCTTTGAGTGTTATCTCGGGCACCACTCTACTCGTATTCCATAAATGAACATGTCTATATTTATGGGCATTCCCCTTACTGCAATTTCATTTGTCATAGCACTTATCATCAACATAGCCCTCGTTCTGTGAAGGAGATGGTCATGTTCAATTTGCTCAGGAGGTCCCGTCCCAACAAATTTATTGGCGAGTCTTCACGCTATAAAAGGGTTGCTTGCACTGTCCTTCCCCCCACCGTTATGCCTAAGTCTTTTGTGTAAGGAACTTTGAAAATAGCCCCTGAAAACCACTGCGTTTCCAAAAATGTTTCCCAAGAGCAGGAACCGGCCTGCCATGAGGCATGATTTTTAGCACCGGAATCCACCATAAAGATGAACTCCTTGTTCCCTATCTCCACACCCACTAGTGGTTCCTCTTCTGCACGTAGGGTAGTTGATAGGACTGGACACGCACATGCTTTCTGTGGGCTGTCCTAGTCTGGATAGTATCAAGTATCGTTCCACAGGGCTTACAGTTTAAAATCATCCTGTGTTTATTTTTGGATGACACAGAATATAAGGTAGCCTTTAGCCAGGTCACTACTAAATGCAGTCGTGGTTTATTAGGTCTTATGATCACTACTGCTCAAAGAGTTAGCCAGAAAATCATGGAAACAGTGTCAGAACAAGAAAAATAATATCTGCTAAACCCTCTCATTTCTGAAGCCAAACAAAAAGTTGAACAAGTTGAGAAATCCTTTCAAGAATTAAAAAAATATCACTATAGAAAAAAGACTAATAAACTAAAAAAAGATATCTCCATGTTCAAAAAAGAAGTTGTGTACCCTTATCTGGCAGAGGACTTTAATTTCCAAATGTTTTGGAAACAACCTGGTAATCAGAATGTAGGGATGAGTAGAAGACGAGGTGTCACCTTCTCTGATACATCTTCCAGTTCTTCAGATAATGAAGATCCTACCAATCTGAACTCAGGGAATCACCCTGCCACAGAGGCCGCAGGAATTTCCAACAGGGAAGAGGCCCACACAGGCAACCTTATCTGATGTCCAAAATGCCCCCCCACAAGGCCAAGGACACCACGATTTCCAAACACACAACCGGTCCTACCTGTGGTGAGCGAGGTGTTGCCTATTTTCAATTTGTCATCTCGGACACTCTCTGAACCTTAATTGGCTATGTTGAAGCACGGTCTATCATTTGTACCTACACAGACTCCCAGTGCTATGTACTTTACTAATGAGGTCCAGCAAATTCAGAGAAAAATCAGGTTAAGAGCTTTCTTCTCTGACAAGGAGAATACTTTTGAATTAAATAAATCAGGGTTGGCCAGATTTTCTTTCTTTACCCCAAACTCAGCAGAACTTCCATCAGAAGTTCTTGTCTTTGAAAAAATTGTACTTAAGTAACTAGCTAAATGTTTTGAGTATCCTAGAAACACTACGAGACCAAATATCAAACTAGCTGAGTTCCACGCTATTGAATCTCTTTCACAAGATCCTTCCATCGTGATCAAGACAGCTGATAAAGGTGGGGGCATAGTGGTCTGGGATTCCAGGCTGTATGATCAGGAGGGCATTAGACTTCTTAGCACCCCTGGCCACTGTTGGGAAATTAATGGCGACCCTACATCTCTGATCAAAAAGAAAATTCTTACTGTTTCTGAGAAAGGACTAGAAGAGGGAGTGCTGTCTAACAAGGAATTCCAGTTTATCAATTTTTTCAGAAGAAAGAATTCCTCTCTTTTATATCATCCCTAAGATTCATAAAGATACATCTAATCCGCCAGGCCGACCAATTGTCTCAGGTTGAGGATCTATTTTAGAGCCGTTGTCTAAATATATGGACGTGTTCATCAAAACTTTGGCAATGGCAACTCCTACATTCTTGTTAGACTCCAGGGATGTTATTAATCTTGTTGAAGGTCTCCCTTTTGATGCCTCTAAGCTAATTTTGGTATCTCTTGACATAGAGAACCTTTATACTAACATTCCACAACACAAGGCTATTCGGAGTTTGCGGGTTATGCCAGACTGCCTCCCCCTACCACATATGGTCCCAACCGACTTTTTGACCACATGTGCCGAACTGGTCCTTTCAAACAGTTTCTTCAAGTTTAAAGATGCTTTTTTCTTACAAACTAAAGGGACGGCGATGGGCTGTACTTTTGCCCCTAATTTGGCTATCCTCTTTACGTCCCTGTTCGAAGAAAACTTGTCTTGAATGATGTTAACGCTTATATTCAAAACATCAAGTTATACTGACGGTATGTCAATGAAAGGGGCCCCTAGGGGACCCTGACGTCTACGGAAACAAGGCGGGTCACCACAGACGATAGAGATGCCAGACACGATGTTGCATTCCCAAAGCTAGGGTTTTATTGCAAAGCAAAAGTCTCAGTTGGCCAACTCGGTCTCACGCCCCGCAACGTGTATCTCTAGACCTCGAGGGACGCAAGAGAGCGAATTACGTACATCAGTTACATATATACAAAATGCATATCAAACAATCAGCGATGACATGGTTAACACCCCTCTTCATTGGGTTTCTTTGAACTTGGTGTGATGATGGACATCTCCGACCACTATGACAACTTCAAACATCTATTCTAGTAACAATTTGCAATTTGTGAGTTCGTAGGCATCTTTCGGTTATTGAATCGAACATGGCGTTTCTTTTATTGGAAGCAAACTACATACAGAGGGAGTTTCATTCCGGACCTTGCTATCTATGAGGTGCTATTCACGTCGTGGGAGCCGACATGCTCTAGCGGGCTCAGCAAAGGGGGGCCTTTAGAAACGCATACTTCAAGCCTTTAGCCACATGGTATTATTCTAACATATTCTACCATATAACGAGACTGGCTGGCAGCTGTGAAAGGATTAAATGCCCTGCGGCTCTGCTTCAAGGCTACATTAAGGAGGGAGCCAGGCATTCTTCATGGCGCTGCCTACGTTTGTGTTTCAGCGAATCTCTTATTATCCTCTCGGCCCTGTGGCCTTGTCCTTTTGATATACAGACAACAATGTTCCACAGTCGAGCAGTGTAAGCGGAAAATATACTGTGAAGCATATACTGTGAAGCAATAGGAACAGAAAGCAATGAGCAATGGTTAGAAAACAAAATGGTGATTCTTGTTACATCAAAATGGTCGTTCATGGTAAACTCGAAAACCTATATTCTGTCGTATCGTGCATGAGACGGTTGGCCCACAGCCACCAAAATGTGTTTGCGATCTCAAATTGGATTTCTAGAATGACAGTTTTATATAGGAAAAACCTCTAGGGAAGTCCACTTGCGATCAATGAGCATCGCTCCAAAATCAGAACGTGTACTCTCTCCGCACCATTAGTCATTCACTTTGTCGAAATGGGACATGACCCAGATTCTCTAACATGGTTTTGTATAGAAAAAATCTTTGCCAATGGGCCAGTGCATTGGCCAATAAATTGTCCTATAAGGAACAAATGTGGATTTTCAATCTTAAAACACTCCACAAAGGCCTTAATACACTGGAATTGTGGGACTTCAATGCTAATTAGTGGGTTGAGCCATCCTGTTCAAAATTGGTTCATAATTCACATATACCCACTTTTCGTGATTTGGCCTTGTTTGGCTATATATATTTCTTGGCCGTCTCAACATGCTTTTGTATTCATTTAATTCTTCCTGTGCACCCCAGGAGTTCTTTCATCTGTAGCTTTTTACTAATTATAATTTTTTTGTATTTTCGCAATTTCTGCAGAAGTTTCATTCTTTTCATTTTATTTCAATTTTTTCATTTGCAATTTTCACCAGGCTTATAGAGATTGTAGAACAGACATTGATCCAAGTTATGTCTGCTCTATACAGGGCCGGTCCTTTATTTTGGGGCAGAAACTCACTCGTGCCTCTAGACTCCCTTCACGTACCAATCATGTCAGAGATACCAATTTCAATCAAGTTCAAGGCCACTACCCATGTATCGCATGTGCAGCTTGCAAATTCTCTAAATAGCAGGACGTGGGAATTATGTAGATTTACTACTTGCAGAAGTAAGAATGTAGTGTACGTTATTCAATGTCCATGTCAGTTGTTTTATATAGGAAAAACCTCTAGGGAAGTCCACTTGCGCATCAATGAGCATTGCTCCAAAATCAGAACGCGTACTCTCTCCGCACCATTAGTCATTCACAGATGTCGAAATGGGACATGCCCCGGATTCTCTAACATGATTTTGTATAGAAAACATCTTTGCCAATGGGCCAGTGCAATTGGTCAATAAATTGTCCTATAAGAAACCAATGTGGATTTTCAATCTTAAAACACTCCACAAAGGCCTTAATACACTGACATCATAGGACTTCAATTTGTATTCATTTAATTCTTCCTGTGCGCCCCAGGAGTTCTTTCATCTGTAGCTTTTTACTAATTATCATTTTTTTGTATTTTCGCAATTTCTGCAGAAGTTTCATTCTTTTCATTTTATTTTTATTTTTTCATTTGCAATTTTCACCATGCTTCTAGAGATTGTAGAACAGACATTGGTCCAAGTTATGTCTGCTCTATACAGGGCTGGTCCTTTATTTATTAGTTAACTTTCCCTTCTGTGATCTTTTGCGGTCATGTGGACGAGACTGTCGTCTCCGTTGCACCTCTGTGCTCGGATCCATTTAGGCTCTCATCTAGCTGCCATAAGCCCTCCCAGCACTTCCCGTTGCTGTAGTTACTATTCATGTGCATGTACTTTAAACACATGCGCAGCGTTTCAGGAACAACTTGTTATAAGCCCGCCCAGCACTACTTGTTGCTGTAGTCATTACCTATTTGCATGCACTTCAAACGCATGTTCTGCGTTTCAGGAACATCTTGCGGCAGCACGGAGAGTCAGTCATTTCGTCACTCCGAGAGGCCGTACATATTCGGACAAGGTGAGTGCCCCATGTTAGGGTGATTATGCAGGGTGCAGCCTCGGCCGGCCACCCAGCATTGCACTTCGTATAAATCTATGTTGGTGTCTTGTAACTGGGGCCCCGAGCCTTTCTGATTTAAGCATATGCCAATTACGCTCTTGTTTTTGGTGCTCAGCGATCTTGTTCAGGTTCAGCTTTTGCCTAAATCTAGTGCATTTTTCTATCTCCCCTCCCTCTCCTGTAGGGTAGAGCTTTATCCTGTTTTCTCTATGTGGGGGTGGCCTTCATTTTCTTTTTACTTACGAGGGGCGAGGATGTTTACTTGTAGTGTGTTTTCCTCAATTGGATTCTTGTTCTCATTGTTATTCTACATCAGTCAGTTTAGTACTAACTTTTGCTTTTGGGACTGCGTTCTGCTTTTTCTCAGCTGTAGCCCTCTGTCTTGGTCACCCCGACAGACTCCGCTTTGTTCAATTCCATCTAGCAAGTGAAGCTCTGGACATCTTTGAGCTCAACAGAGATTCCACAAGGTGAGACTCAGCTTATTCTACTGCTATCTAACAATGGTGGGTTGCATACAGGCTAAGTCTTTCATTTTATGGCTTGGCTCATTTAGATCTTGTTACTGCTTAGGATACAGCTTGAAGCCCTGTTGGATGGTTGCTCCACCTCTTTCATTTGTCGAATACAGCAGCTGGTCGCTTACCAGGTCAGTAGGCCAACACTTGTTATTGGTGTGGACACTGGCTTTTTGCACACTTTTGTAGGTTCGCCCTGTTCTGGTCGGTTCACCACCATTCAGCACGGTTCTAGATTGGGCGTCACTAACCCTATTGCTCTGGGGTGCAACCCTGTCATTTAGGGGAGCCAGTATACTAACTCACACTGTGTTATAGTTGGCCCCAAATTGTTCTTGTAAAATTCAGACTTTTTAGAAGCCTTATTATTTTTAGTTGGCAGACAGCCTGCATTTGAAAGGGTGTGTTATTTATTCTTCTACAGCCACGTTCTTGTGTGTTTTTTTTACAGTATGGTTACATCTTCCTCCTGATGAAGATGTTGTTGAAACCAACACCCCACATCGAAACCGTTTGAGAAAAACCTTAAAGGGATGTGATCCTTGAATCTTCTCTTTGTGATCCACCTTTACAATAGATTACGCTCTAATAAATTCTATTATGTTTTATGTAAAAAGTAGCTATGAATTTTCCCTCCTCATGTGTTTTTAGTATGATCTTTTTGTCGTTTAGTATTTTGGATGTTTGTCACTGATTGTTGAGTTGTGTCTGAATGCTACACCATGAATGGAAAGTGTGTCTGATGATTTTTTAGCCTATTTTAGGCATATTTTGCTGCTGTTTTGCTATGCTTAAATTTGTAATAGTGTTTAATAATTTGTGATTAATTTACTATTTTTCAATTTTTGTATCATTTCAAATACATTTTGATACATCATTATAAATATTTTTCTCTGGACAATGTTTCAGTT
The DNA here is from genome assembly GCF_040938575.1 of Ambystoma mexicanum. NCBI lineage: Eukaryota > Metazoa > Chordata > Amphibia > Caudata > Ambystomatidae > Ambystoma > Ambystoma mexicanum. Next base: position 558,001,952 of record NC_090928.1, read on the forward strand.
TTTGATGGTATAATAATTGTAACGCTCACCTGGTATCCACGGGGACGTCCTGTTCTGACCTCTTACGACCTCAAACCCTTCCCTGGAGTCTACTCGACTGGAGACTGGGCCTGAAACACAGGATTGGTAGAGTTTAACTCCCTATTGTCTCTGTGTGCTTGAACCCCTTCTTATCCGGGGTCCAACCCTTCCCTTTGATCCAAAGCTCACCTTCTTTTCTTGGAAAGTGTGCTCTCCATCCTGCTTTCAATGCAGGGGCACGTTGATTGATGCAGGCTCGTTGTTTCCTAATTACTTCACTGGCAAGAGTTCGACAGTTAAGTATAATGAGTCCTTTGAACAGTTCTCTAACTTCGTTCCTTTCCTTCCTTAGATGATGGCCGGCGTCTGGGGATGGCGACGTGCTGCTGAGATGAGTAGCGCTGAAGGTGAGTGAGAGCGCGATGCACGATGCGACCCTTTTGTATTTGTATTGAACTGAGTTCTTTTTCTGTGTCTTTTAGGTGCCGCAATGTTTTCAGCATGGATGCTGGTTATGAAGAAGAAATGTGGTGAGTAAGCGCGGTATGCGGTGCCTCTAGATGTTTCCACGCTAACCTGTAGTGTCTTTTCCCTCTTGCAGATGGATGAGAAGTTCCGGAGACAGAGTTCCCTCAGAGCGGCTGGGATTCAGGTGAGCCTTTGATGCTCGTACAGTCTTTAAAAATAAGCAAAGATTTTCTGAATGCTTACTAATGCCTTTTTTCTGTTCTTTTCCCTTTTCCTTAGGAAGCGGCGTGCCAGAATGGGAATGACACCACCGAAGATGCTCACAGAACAGAAGAAGCAATGAATGATGGGCAGAAGCGCTGCAAGGTAAGGCTGTTCCTAACGGTGTTCTTGTTCTTGCAGGAGCTGAGCGCAGAAGAAAGATGCAGGCTTACTGGAGACCGATCCGAACACAGTGAGTGTCACGCTGCAGGTGCAGAAAACACAAAGCATGGTTCTCAGCCTGGGCGTGGCTTAAATAGTCTCTGGGTATCTCAGGTTTCTCTGGGCTGAACCACACCCAAAAGGCTAGACTGCACATGCAGTTCTGGGAACCGAAATATGTGGGGGCATCCATCTTGTCCCCATCAATGCACTACAAGTCCAATCCACAATGTTATCCTATGGGAGTGAGTGAGTCTGGTGCCACAAGCGCCAAGTCTGACTCCAAGTGGGTCTTTGGAGGGATGGAGAGGACCTTGAGGGCCATGTAGGTGATCGTGGCCTGGATCCAGCCTGACATCTTGGAGGGCTGGGGACATGAGGGGCAGGAATCGTGACAATAATACTCTGGTCCACAGGTTAGAGTTTTCCTGATTCCTTCAGTTTTTGTACTAGTCTGGATATGTTTCTTTTCCAGGGACAGAAAAGACATTGTCCCCAACTACGGCTGTGCCGCGGAAAGGTGCCGGCACACCATTTGCACTTGTTGCAAATATATTGGGTTGTGCATTTCCCTTCGTGTTTTGGTGTGCTATTTGTGGTTGCATACCTTGCTGCTGAGGTTGCTGTCTGTGTGGCATTTGTTGTGCTCCTTGTGGATACTCATTATAGTATTGTTTGTGTTGCCCACTCCCGCCCATTGGTAACCCATAGGGACTTCCTGGATGTGGATGACCAAATTTGTGCTCATTTCCCATGGGAGGCAGCCCTTGGCAATATCCCGTTGGTCGCATCCGGCATTCTCTGGAAAAAATGTCCCCACCTCCCACAATTCCAGCATGACCCTTGGGGTCCTCCTCTCATTCCTTGTCCCCCAAACTCTCTATTTGCCATCCCCCCAAATCCTCCTCTCTGTCCCCAGTACCCACCTCGTCCTCTGGTGGGTCTGCCCTGCCATTGGGGGCCTTCATATTGCTCCTCTCCTGCCCATTGCTCCTGTCCGTTTGCAGACCAAGTTGCTGCCATCCTTGCTGGTGTACTTCCTGTCCCCTCCTCTCCTTCCCCCTGCCTTTCAGTGGGTAGCTCTGAATTCAGTGCCGCAACCTTCACTGATTTATTCCTAACCAACTTTGCTTCATCTGTCAACCTTCTCTGTGCTATCTCCTTTTCTCTCTCTTTGATCCTCCTACAATGGTGTACTAATATGCTCAGAATCTCCGGCCACCCTTTGGCTTCTATCCCAGCTATTTTATCCAAGGCCGTCTGTACCTCTGTGGGGAGGCCTTGCTTAATTAAAACGTAAAAAAGGGCTGTTGATTGGTCCCACGCCGTGCCCATTTCTGAGCTCCACATGTCAAGCACCCAAAGGATGAATTGCGCAGCCTCTTCCTCCTCTCCCATAGTGCATTGCATTACTAAATGTAAGTCAGGGGTGTCTGGGAAGGTTCTCTGCAATGCATCCCACACTTGTTCCCTCACATTGTTGAATGACGACCCATGGCAATCACAGTTTTTTCTTACTCCTGGGAAGCCGGCTTTTGCCCACACCCCGTCTGCTTGATCTCCAACTGCGGACACTAACAAACTTTTTACATCCCCTATGGCCAAGGATACCCTGTTATGTTTTTTTCGAATGCATGTATCCACTTTCCCGCCACACCAGAAAGTGGAGGGAGTAGCTTCAACAAGTTATTTATGTCCATCTGTGCCAATGGTATGTAGTGGGGCCTCCCTGCTCCCTTATGCATCAGAGGCATCTGTAGTTTGGCCTTACTTCCTTTTTTACTTACTGTTACCTTCTTTGCTTTGCCTAACAACATGTTTCCTACTCTTTGTCTCAGTCTCCCTTGCTATCTTGGGAGCCCTCCCCCATCCTCTGGGTCCTCCCGTAATAGAAGTGAATATCCTGCTGCTGCTACCCCCTATTTGTACTCATCCAGATCACTCCATACTTCATCTAACTCCCCATCTGAGTCTCTTTCTCCTTGTCTCTTTCTCTTTGTCCCTCTCCTGCCTGGTCATCTGCGGCTTCTGCTCGCACTATTCTTATTGGCTTGTCATTTAAATGGAAGAAAAACTCTCCTGATTGCCACTCATGTTCCGGTCCCTTAAGCACATTTCCCTGTGGCGGCGGGGAAGGTATTGATATCCCTGCTACGCTGGGTGGAGGCATCAAATCACTAGCTACACTAGGTGGTACCTCTCCTCCCCCGGGCAGCACTTGTCCCCTATAACACAGTGCTCTTAGCCTTGTTATTTGCATCTGTGTATTAGCAAGTTGTCTTTCTAAATCCCCAGTAAGCCCTGCTATGTCTACCGCAGGGGCACTAGTGGGCCCATATAGCCCTCTTGGGTCATAAGGTGGCGGTGCCATGGCAGCTGGGGTTGTCGGGTTCTCGGTGCAGGCACATACATGGGATCACTGTATCCTGCAGCAGGCCTCGTTAATAATGGGTATAGCCTAGTGAGGTAATTTTCTCCTGTTTTTACTATACACTCCTCTGCGGTTACTCCCTCTCCCCCTGTCGTCACTGCTCGGGGCTGTTTCTTCAAACATCCTCCATAAATCTAGTACGTCAAGTCTGTTTTGCAGTTGCTTACCTCATTATTTTGCTAACAAATGGGTTGCTACAAGATCTAACACTCTTTTCTCAAAGGACCCTCCTTCTGGTCATATTTGGAACAAGCCCTCTCCTTTTATTTCTGTGAGCCATTGTTCATGGTATTTCTGTATTTTTACTGTACAAAGGGAGGTGTTGACAAGTATGTGCTAACGGTGTATTCCCACCCATGATGTCTTATCCCAATATTTGTGAGTGTTTTTCACTCTTGTACCGGGTATCTGACAGAATGTAACCAAGAAAAAACCTTTTCCAGTACTCTCGTCAATACCTTTTGACCCGCACCAAGTTAAATGTCAATAATCTCTTTTATTTGCACCTTATTTCAGGAACCATAAAACACTTTGCATCAATGCTTATTTTATAGATTAACATAAACACACAAATACTTTGTCGACAGACGACATAATACACTTCAATACATTGAACATGTACTACCTTCTAATGCTAATCGCCCCTTTACTTTGTTATAATCTGTTATTCCATATTCTTATTTTCTCATTCACTCCGCACCTCTAAGCCCCTTTATGCTACCTCCTTTAAGAATTCTGCTCACACGGAAAAAGAATATTCTAAATTACTACTCCGAGCCTACTAAATACATGAGACTCCTACATTTTTTCTTTTATCTCCACTTACATCCTGCACTGGTCGAGACAATGCTACGCAGCGCCGCCTTCTACCCCCCTTCGGAGCCAGGATCCTGTATTTCTTTTTATCTCTTCATCCACAACAACCTAATGGCCATATAAAGCATATAAGAAAAGCCTAACAGTTTCATTCACACAGTCCCTATCGCCCAAATTCAATTTCCACTATTCTCTTGTTCTTATCTTTACACTAACTATTTTGCAATTTTGCCCCACATTTGAGATCTCGCAACCAGTACTCATGTGTCCGGGGTGGTCCGAGAGCCTCCGTCCAGGGTCTATCCACAATCGGGGCCGCACCCCAACCAAGCCGTGACCTGCCTCTGCGAGCCATTGGGTATTTGCACAGATGGCAGGGATCCTTGGAACCTTTCTGTTTGTGTGCACATCGGTCGACCGCGTAGGCAATGGTTTTTCTGGGTGCGTCCCGGATCTTGCCGCACGGCACGGGGGCCTCTCTCGGCACACCTTTCTCGATCACGCCGCAGGGGGCAACAAATGTAAAGGCTCACTCCCCGACTTACAAATACAAAGTCATAAAGTATAACAAATGCCAGTGGGGAATGAGACTAAACTAGGAGAACAGGTTGCAAGATTAATAAGTCTTTATATAAAGTTGCCATCCAGAGAACTCTGCTGCCTCGAGAGCGCTCTGGCACACAATAAACGTACATGGAATTATAAAGCGAAACTGCATCATCGATTGCGTCATTGACATAGGGTATTACATTAGTACAGGATTGGTTGGGAAGCGATGTTACATATATTCGTGTAGGCGCTGCTTCTTCTGGATAGGCTGCCCAGTTGGCGGGAAAGTGAGCGTCACAAGGTCCAGCTGCCTGTGTCCAGGAGGGGTGAGGGTTTGGTCACGGCGAGATAAAGTTGACACTAACTAAGTTGGCATGAGTAACTACCACTAGACATATAATAAATGATAGTCATTAATATACCTTTTAGTAAATCTTTGCAAACCTATAAATTGCATTCACATGATTACATATTCTTTCATTGAGGCTTTTATGTGATAGAGGGCTTATGAGTCTTGTCCTTAGTGATAACCTGGGTGACTGGGTGGTTCTCAACACATCAAGGCGTGTGAGGGGTATAATGACATTTGTTAGTTTTAGGACACAATATACTGCAACAGAGGTCTGGATTTAGTGGGGGCACTCTGGGGTGAGATGCACAGCAGGGTTTCACTTCTGGTACATCAAGAGAATACCTTAGGAGGAGACAGGGTTATATTGGCAGTCATTTTCCAACAGAGGGGGCAACAGGAGGGTAGGGGCAGGTTTGTGGAGATGGATAAGTTACAAGGCATGGTTTGAACCAGTTCACACACAGGACAGTGATCACAGAGGAAGATGAGATGATACATTTTGTTATTTGTTTCAATTATCGTCTGCGCATCCATGAGAAAGGGATTGGTGAGGCTTTCAGACAGTGGAAGTAAAGGCGTTGGGCCATGAGCTCATTGTGTGCAGCGCTGCAGAGGGGAGAGAAGCCTTTTCGTAGTATCAGAGGGAGACCTAGTCCAAAGATGGAGTTGAGGGCACACAAAATGGAAACCAAATGTATCCTGCAATAGCCCCATTTATGCTAATGTTAGCATAAAGGCAATGAAGGTGTCCCCCGCTAATGCGTGAGCAAGTGGTTCGTTTCGTGCTGAACTTATGAGGGGGGCCCAACCGACCCCTCACTCCCACACATAGGTCAAAAAACATGCAAATGCCATCAGGCTAGAGGTGTGGGGAATGGCTAGAGGGCACCAATTGACATTTGGGAGTTGGAGGGATTCTAGGGACTGAAGCTTTATGTAGCCTCGGCTATAGCTGCGAGTAGCAGACACCTTAAAGCAAACTGTGTCACAGAACAGCATGTGTTAGGGGGGAAAAGGAGAAAGGAGTGGGTAGGGGAAGTGAGGAGGCCATCGGGGGTTGGGGGGCAGGAAAGCATTTTTTCAGCCCTTTTTCTATTATTTGCAGCTCTAAAGGACTATGGATCACTGAGGGAATAAGTAGTTCAGTACCCGTGCGTATTATTATTTTGTTTTTAAGATAGCTTTACAGCTATATTGACATCGGGGGGAAAAAAGCACTGGCCATGGCCAGTGACACGATTGCCATCCAGGCCTTCATCTATGCAGTAACCAGGACATACCCCGCTTAGCTTCAAAGTGAGGAATGGGCCAGCCTCTTTAGGCCATGTTTCCCAATAAATTAGCCAAACTTACTTGACAACTTACAGACATGAGCTGGCTCTTTCCTTGCTTTGAAGCTACACAGGGTCAGTCCCAGTTACTGCATAGATGGGCGACCGAATGGGTACACAAATTATTTTTATTTTAAACCATGCTACTGTCAGTCCTTAAATGTTTTTCACTCAGAGACCATTTGTTGCCTTTTTCTGAATAGCATTCTGGCGTTTGTAGTCTCCCAATCATTAATACATTAAAAAAAATTGATATTATTACAGCAACGATGAGTTTCCTGTCTCTGCAGTGACTGGGACAATTCCTGCTTAGCTTTAAAGCTAGCAATGGGTGAGCACCCAAAGGCCATGTTGGCTAATAAATGAACACCGTACAAGACACTTAGAGGAACATGGAATAAGGGGGCTGGATCCTTCATTGCTTTGAAACTAAGCAGGGTCTCTCTTGGTTACTTCATGGGTGGGACACAGTCCACAGTCCTGAATGCTGTGTGTTTTCTAAGATTTAAATATCTCATAACACACATCATCTGCATAATTTGTTTTTTAACTGTGCTACTTTCAGTCCTTGAAAGTTTTGCACTGAAAGACAATTGGTTTGCCTTTTGCTGATTTTCATTCTGGTATTTGTAGTCTCACTGTCAACATGGGAAAGAATAATGCCACAATTGTACAGATTTTGCCTAAGAGAGTTCTGTAAGGATATATATATTTGAGTGATTTTACAAAGGTAGCGGGCGCCCCTCTCTCGCAAGAACAGACATGATAACCTGTTCAGTGGTTATTAACCACTTGAGAGTTCGCAGCCACTGCTTTTACTCACTGTGCCTTTCACAGATGGGAAATATCCATTTGCATATCAGTCTTTGTCCCGCCCAGGGGCAGTCCAGCACCGAAATACAATGGCAATTCCAATCTGAACGAGAGTACCACCAGCAACCCCATACACGTGTTTCACCCTTGTTGGGGATCATCAGTGAGGTGAAGCTGATGCCTCTCTAAGCACAGTGAGAGGGAGACCACGTCTGGTTGCCCCCAGGAGACCTAGGGTTACCAATCCCAGGTTCCTTAAAAAATAGTTTTACAAAGGTAGCGGGCGCCCCTCTCTCGCAAGAACAGACATGATAACCTGTTCAGTGGTTATTAACCACTTGAGAGTTCGCAGCCACTGCTTTTACTCACTGTGCCTTTCACAGATGGGAAATATCCATTTGCATATCAGTCTTTGTCCCGCCCAGGGGCAGTCCAGCACCGAAATACAATGGCAATTCCAATCTGAACGAGAGTACCACCAGCAACCCCATACACGTGTTTCACCCTTGTTGGGGATCATCAGTGAGGTGAAGCTGATGCCTCTCTAAGCACAGTGAGAGGGAGACCACGTCTGGTTGCCCCCAGGAGACCTAGGGTTACCAATCCCAGGTTCCTTAAAAAATAGTTTTACAAAGGTAGCGGGCGCCCCTCTCTCGCAAGAACAGACATGATAACCTGTTCAGTGGTTATTAACCACTTGAGAGTTCGCAGCCACTGCTTTTACTCACTGTGCCTTTCACAGATGGGAAATATCCATTTGCATATCAGTCTTTGTCCCGCCCAGGGGCAGTCCAGCACCGAAATACAATGGCAATTCCAATCTGAACGAGAGTACCACCAGCAACCCCATACACGTGTTTCACCCTTGTTGGGGATCATCAGTGAGGTGAAGCTGATGCCTCTCTAAGCACAGTCAGAGGGAGACCACGTCTGGTTGCCCCCAGGAGACCTAGGGTTACCAATCCCAGGTTCCTTAAAAAATAGTTTTACAAAGGTAGCGGGCGCCCCTCTCTCGCAAGAACAGACATGATAACCTGTTCAGTGGTTATTAACCACTTGAGAGTTCGCAGCCACTGCTTTTACTCACTGTGCCTTTCACAGATGGGAAATATCCATTTGCATATCAGTCTTTGTCCCGCCCAGGGGCAGTCCAGCACCGAAATACAATGGCAATTCCAATCTGAACGAGAGTACCACCAGCAACCCCATACACGTGTTTCACCCTTGTTGGGGATCATCAGTGAGGTGAAGCTGATGCCTCTCTAAGCACAGTGAGAGGGAGACCACGTCTGGTTGCCCCCAGGAGACAACACGTGTATGGGGTTGCTGGTGGTACTCTCGTTCAGATTGGAGTTGCCATTGTATTTCGGTGCTGGACTGCCCCTGGGCAGGACAAAGACTGATATGCAAATGGATATTTCCCATCTGTGAAAGGCACAGTGAGTAAAAGCAGTGGCTGCGAACTCTCAAGTGGTTAATAACCACTGAACAGGTTATCATGTCTGTTCTTGCGAGAGAGGGGCGCCCGCTACCTTTGTAAAGCTATTTTTTAAGGAACCTGGGATTGGTAACCCTAGGTCTCCTGGGGGCAACCAGACGTGGTCTCCCTCTCACTGTGCTTAGAGAGGCATCAGCTTCACCTCACTGATGATCCCCAACAAGGGTGAAACACGTGTATGGGGTTGCTGGTGGTACTCTCGTTCAGATTGGAGTTGCCATTGTATTTCGGTGCTGGACTGCCCCTGGGCAGGACAAAGACTGATATGCAAATGGATATTTCCCATCTGTGAAAGGCACAGTGAGTAAAAGCAATGGCTGCGAACTCTCAAGTGGTTAATAACCACTGAACAGGTTATCATGTCTGTTCTTGCGAGAGAGGGGTGCCCGCTACCTTTGTAAAGCTACTTTTTAAGGAACCTGGGATTGGTAACCCTAGGTCTCCTGGGGGCAACCAGACGTGGTCTCCCTCTCACTGTGCTTAGAGAGGCATCAGCTTCACCTCACTGATGATCCCCAACAAGGGTGAAACACGTGTATGGGGTTGCTGGTGGTACTCTCGTTCAGATTGGAGTTGCCATTGTATTTCGGTGCTGGACTGCCCCTGGGCAGGACAAAGACTGATATGCAAATGGATATTTCCCATCTGTGAAAGGCACAGTGAGTAAAAGCAGTGGCTGCGAACTCTCAAGTGGTTAATAACCACTGAACAGGTTATCATGTCTGTTCTTGCGAGAGAGGGGCGCCCGCTACCTTTGTAAAGCTATTTTTTAAGGAACCTGGGATTGGTAACCCTAGGTCTCCTGGGGGCAACCAGACGTGGTCTCCCTCTCACTGTGCTTAGAGAGGCATCAGCTTCACCTCACTGATGATCCCCAACAAGGGTGAAACACGTGTATGGGGTTGCTGGTGGTACTCTCGTTCAGATTGGAGTTGCCATTGTATTTCGGTGCTGGACTGCCCCTGGGCAGGACAAAGACTGATATGCAAATGGATATTTCCCATCTGTGAAAGGCACAGTGAGTAAAAGCAGTGGCTGCGAACTCTCAAGTGGTTAATAACCACTGGACAGGTTATCATGTCTGTTCTTGCGAGAGAGGGGCGCCCGCTACCTTTGTAAAGCTATTTTTTAAGGAACCTGGGATTGGTAACCCTAGGTCTCCTGGGGGCAACCAGACGTGGTCTCCCTCTCACTGTGCTTAGAGAGGCATCAGCTTCACCTCACTGATGATCCCCAACAAGGGTGAAACACGTGTATGGGGTTGCTGGTGGTACTCTCGTTCAGATTGGAGTTGCCATTGTTATTCGGTGCTGGACTGCCCCTGGGCAGGACAAAGACTGATATGCAAATGGATATTTCCCATCTGTGAAAGGCACAGTGAGTAAAAGCAGTGGCTGCGAACTCTCAAGTGGTTAATAACCACTGAACAGGTTATCATGTCTGTTCTTGCGAGAGAGGGGCGCCCGCTACCTTTGTAAATATAAATATATTTGAGTGACACTATGGTATGTGCACTTTTCAAGTTAGCTTTATAAAGCAGAGTATTGTTGAAGGACAGACAAAGGGTGAGGAGGGGAAATAATGAGGGCAAGTAAGTCATTAGTGTTTTCCCACGATGTGGCAAGAGAGTTTGCAATTCTGGACACTGGTGCAGTTATTTAGACCTGATTGTGGTTGCTTTTCAGGGCACCAGTAAAAGGCACATGCGGGTGGACTGTGTTAATTTTTTCAGAGTATGGACGCAACCCCTTGTTTTATTTTGAGGTTGGCAAGCTTGGTCAAGGATTTGGAAACCAGGAGTTTACACATGTTGTCATGTTTCCAGTGCGGACGTTTACCCACATGACCATAAGCACTTATCTCATATTGGGATTTTGTTTTCCATGGAATATTTCACTACAGTTTGCTGGGTTTAAAATGTCCAATTCTATTTTGTCTTGCGCACTTTCTTCTAAGGAGAAGGTCTATTGAACCAAATTTGTATATTTCACCTTAAAATATATAGTCACTTACTATGCATATATTCATGGTGCCACCTTTTGATTTTTGCAATGGGTGTAAAAGTACACAGGCATATGTTTTTTTTTTGCAGCTGGTAATTTCTTTCCCTTTTACATGCTGCTTAAATGCAGTTAGTTAAGGTTTTGCAATGTATCACAACAGTCATCAAGAGACCTGCCATAAAAAGGTGCTTGTAGCACGCGGCTTAACCAAAGTGTGTGATCCTCTTCAAATAAGTTAATCACACATGGCATTAACTTAAAACATTGGGACTTCTCAAAGCCTGCAATCTTTTATAAATACTAAATAAATAGATATTTTTACAGCTACAGTGACATCAGGGTGAACAAACACTGGTGACCTGGTTTTCCCATCCGTGCAGTAACCAGGAACAACTCTGCTTAGTTTCAAAGTGAGGAAAAGTCCAGCCCCATCAGCCTCCTTCCTTACTTTAAAGCTAAGCAGAGTTGGTCCCTGTTACTGCATGAATGGGAGACAGTCCACAGTGTGGTGCCTTATGTTTCTCATAACACACTAAGAAAACATGTGGCATCAACTCTTTTTTGAAACCCCTGCCACCAGTATTTTAAATTAGATTTGTAGGTGTTGCATTGGTTTGTGAAAGACGGAGACTAAGAGCACTCCCACTCCGTTTGTTTGTAAGGAAATGTGTAAAAGAACAAATCAATTGCCAATTGTCGGTCGAAATTTGTAAAATATGCAATAATATGCACTTGCAAATGACTCTTCAAGGGATTAACCTTTGCCAAACCATTCTAATAAGCACTCCTCACGCTATATATAGCAGGCATTACGGTATTTCAATTTTACCACTTTGGTACTACAATTCCCATAAAGCATTGAGGGCCAATGACGAATGGCCACGTAGTATTAATGTGAGTGTTGAATCGACCTGATGTACGTTTTACATCATCACCTTTCAGGATATTCATACCAATTAACTTTGGGACTACATTTCCCATAAGACACTAGTCACAGCATGTGGATATTATCATGAATCAGCTCCTAAAAAACCTTCCATGGGGCCAGCCTCAGGCAGTTTCAAGCAACTACCAGGGAAAAGGAACACTTAACACGGATGCATCATATATTTTAAGCATATATTTTGTTTGACATTATGATACATATATATAATTAACAATCCCTTTTTGGAGGCATCTTACAATGGTATATTGTTTAATTACTCTCCAAGCATCCAGAACGGTAATTGGACCAATCAGACTGAGCACATATTCCTCAAAGTATGCTTGGAGCTCCCAAAGTATGGCTGACAAGCTCCAGCAGTCCATGGAAACAATGGTAGGACTACCATGCTTCCATGGCAACAGGAGATAAACATGACCTACCAGAGGACCGGCAGCCATTACACACGACACGAGCTGCAAGAAACAAACATTTTCAGGTAAGCCCTAGGGGTCTCAGCGAGCACACCCACCACATTACCCAATTAGATTAACATCTGTGCTGTAAGCAGCACTGGATGTAGGTCAATAATGCACACAATGCTGCATTAAGCAATTTCATATTAAACACAAGCTATTGCTCCAACTTAATTTCTTTGCATTTGCGCATTCCTAACTTAGCCACACGTGGTTAATTGCATGAACAATAAACAGTAGAGGAGCAATTATTTCAATTTAAAGTATTGCCCAAGCACACTTCCCTATTTACCTGAATGTGCAGAACTGCACAAGAAAGATGAAATATAATTTTACGTGGAAACAGGTGCATCAGAAATTAAACACAGCCACAAGTATTTAAGCTTAAGCACGGCTTAAAATCAATAGAGGGACACAAAACACAATGTCAAGATTGATATATCAGTAAATACCATCATATGCCACATGGCTTATAAGCGTTATTTTTTATTGTCGTTTTGCAGCAGATGGGATTTACCCCAGTACTATCTGAACATCTCTACAAACATGCATATATGAATAACGCCGAAGGGTAAGGGAACTCTTTGAACTATTACATTATGTAAAGTGGGACAGGATAGCAGTCGTGGGACAGATAGAGTAACGCATATGCATACAATTTGCAAATGAACTCAGTCTCAATTCTTTATGGAAATGTTTGATATGTATGCAACATGTAAAATGCCGTCATGCTTTTTATGATCACTAAGACAATGCACTAATTGTTATTTTTTAATGTTTCTTTCCTCATTTGTAATTTATTTTTCTTCAATTCCCCATTTTCCTCCCTGAACCCACCCCCCTAAACTCGGTCTCTCCATTGCCAATTTCTGGTCCCATCGGGGATTTTCTAATGTTTATTGTACTATTGTTGCTACTTTTATTCTATGTTGTTTTTTTAACATGATCAAATGATGAAAATATGATGGTTTATTATATTTGCCTGTTGTGTTTTGGGATTTTCGCCCCATGGGGGTGTTGGACGTTTTCCCCATTGGGGGGGGTTGTCTTGTATAATTATTTATTTATTTTTATATTGCATTCATATTCTGACATTCTCATTTTCACTATACCATTTATATTTTTGGTTTTACAATATGGCGTGAATGTTTACTTTGATCTTACTCATTCGTTCACTTATTGAAGATTATAGATATGCCCTGATTTGAAAAAGGCATAGTCAATGACGAAATATGTGTAATCTGAAAGGGCCAATAAACAAAACTAATTGGATCACCAACACATGTGAGTGTGGAACTTTGTTCACACATCATTTTGGCACAGCAAGAAGGTGTGTTGAAAATACACATTTTTTTTTAGGTTTTCAAGTTTGCTCATGTTTTTGGCTACCAGGATTTTACTCAAGTTGTAATGTTCCCAGTGCAGACGTATACCCACAAACCTCAAGCACTTGTTTCATATTGGAATTTTGTTTACCAGGGAATATGTCATGCTGGGTTTAAAAAGTGAGCAGCTTCTATACTTTGCCAGCATGTTTATTGGAACATTTCCTCTCTCATGTACTCTTTCTGGTGCTATTTACTTTTTGAAAAAGTCCAATGCTATTTTGTCTAGCACACTTTCTTCTAAGGGGAAGGCCAAATGAACTTCATTTGTATATTTCACTTTAAGATATTTGTTCACTTACTGTGCGTATAGTCGTGGGTGCCAGCTTTTGATTTTCGCTATGGGTGCAGAAAGTACTTGAACATATGGTATTCTTGCAGCAGGCCATTTTTCCCATTTCTGTGCTGCTTCAATGTGGTTAGCTGGGGTTGTTTGATGTCTCACAACAGTCACCAATAAATCAGCCATAAAACAAGGCGCTTGGATCACACTTCTTAATCAACGTGTGTAATCCATGGCAAATAATTGTATCTCACTGTGCATTGTCTAAAAGCATTGTGAGGTCTCAAATCCTGCAATCTTTTATACATAACAATATCTGTGTCAAAACAGGAGAATCAGGACAAAATCAGTTTGTGATTGATGAACGTCTTTGAGCGATGGGTTGCAAGTGGACACTCTAAAAGTCTACGGAATAACACCCTTGAAATTCAAGGAAAAATCTTTAGTTGCCGGGATGTTAAGGTGAGCAATACAAAGTAATAAAACCTTTGAAATTCAAAGAAATAATTGAGTTGGATGGATATTAAGGTGAAAACATAATGCAAAAAAACCCCTGAAATTCAGCTAAAGCCACCTTAACTATGTGCCCCCTGTTGAACAGTCTATGACCACACAGATGACATCACAAATAACATCACTGATGACATCACTGGTGACAATGCTAATTACATTGTATATGACTGATTACATCAATAATGGAATGAGACATAACATCTTTTATAAGTTAACTCATGAACACTTTGATTACTGTAATAACAATTTAGGCTGTGGACCTGGCCATGACAATGGCTGGGGTCACTGTCAGCACCAAAGTCCATAGCTAGTTATCGGTTAGTGTACAAACATGCCAATGTGCTCGGTTAAAAGCAATGCCTAGTAGCCTATCACTATTTTTGAAATATACAGTGGACAACGTGGAAAACTGTAGTCAGTGGCCATGTCTAGAGGCCATAGCTACTGCCCATAAATATATTAGAATATACAGTCGGCATAGCCAAAGGCTGTGGCCGCTGGCTAGTATTGTGTTGAAGACCATGCCTAGTGGCTGGTTAGTGTCGCATAATGCACAGTGCACACAACAGAAGGCCATCACTTATTATATTTTATTACTTTCAAATATACAGTTGACATGGCCAAAAGATGTACAAGATCAAAGGCCATGGCTAGTGGCCCATTTATATGTTAGAATATATAGTGGGCATAGCCAAAGATTGGCCAGTATTGTGCTAAAGTCCATGGCTAGTGCCTGATCAGTGTATATAATATACAGTGGACACAGTTGGAAGCTGTATCCACTGGTGTAGGTCACAATCTATGGTTGGAGGCCTGTTATGTTTTACAATATACAGAGCACATGGTTGAAGAGGGTTTTTTTGTTTTTGTTGCTTTACATTCTCACTGTAACGTCCCTGCAACTAAAGATTTTTGCTTGAATTTCAAAGGTTTTGCTACAATGTATTGCTCACCGTAATGTCCCTGCAACAAAGGTAGTGGCCCTGCAGTTATGGTTAAGTTGCTCAACTCATAGAAAGAACACTTTTTGGGGGGCTTATAACTTTGCCCCCCCCCGGACCAATCCCCACCAAACTTTGCAAAAAAAAGTATATGGCTTCCAGAATGTGGCGGAAATCCAGAGTAAGGAGAACAAATTCTTTAAAAACCTGCACAGGTTCCCATCCAGTGCATCTGGAAAAGCCGCCCACAAGGATTGGGTGTGGAGTTTTGGGAAGATCAGTGGGCGCTGGCCCCTCTTTTATTCTGGGTCAGGCTGTGGGCTAATGAGCATGCTTCCGTGTGTCATACCATTATACGCACTGTGCTGGTCAAATGTGCCTGGAAAAAAATCCCCTGGCTAGCGCATGTCTTTTCAACTCTGGGTGAAGCCAACTTAGGTGCCCTTTTTCCACCTGATACTCTCTTTTTTAAGAGTGAGGGGACTGTTTACAAAGCTATGTTGGGTGAAACCATAGTAAGAAAAAGAATTTTGCTAGAGTATGGCCATAGAAATGGCGAATTTCACTCAAGCATTAGCTGCCTAACTGGAATACAACCTTACCTGATTTGGAGCACGTTAAAAAGGGACAGGTGGTTATCATGAGGGCACGGTTTGATTGCCTTTGGCTGCAAGGTAACACTCATAAGTGGAAGGGTTTTCCCGACACAGCGGGCTGCCCGGTTTGTGGACACTGTAGAGAGGATCTCTCTCATTTGCCATTCTTCTGTACAGGGTATGTTGGTATACGTAAAGCGACCCTGATTCCTGCCCTTAAGAAGACGATGATCCGCACACATAGGGCTGCTCTTGTGTTTCTTTTGAGTGCCGAAAGAGTTTACACCTCATGGGCTCTTCTGACGTTCTTGAAAAGAGCGATGTATTTCAGAAATAGCATTCTGAAACAGCAAGGTGGTGAAGGTCTGTAATAAAGCATAATAGCACCCGTAATGGGTTAAAGGTTTTTGTACTGCTTTTTGTATGACCCCTCACTAAACTATCTTTTAATGTAGCCCATGATGAGGTAACCATTCGACTGTTAATTGTACTTGTATGCTGCCTTTGGAAATGTTTATAAATTCTATTTTTATGGAAATGTAATTTTAAGAATTTGTAATTTGGATTTGTGCAGTAATGTGTTTATTTGTTATTTAATGGTTGTTTTTATACATCCGAATAAACGTGTTTGACCTAATACCAGTTACTGTTGTAATTAAATGAGTGATGTCATCAGTGATGTGATTTGTGATGTCACCATTGTTGTCATAGGCCGAGCAACCGAGGAGTGTGACGTTAACGTGGCTTTAGCTGAATTTCAGGGGGTTTTTTTTGTTGCTTTTCATTCTCACTGTAACGTCCCTGCAACTAAAGATTTTTGCTTGAATTTCAAAGGTTTTGCTACAATGTACTGCTCACCGTAAATCCCTGCAACGAAGGTAGTGGCACTGTAGTTATGGTGAAGTTGCTCAACTCAAAGAGCGAACACTTTTTGGGTGGCTTATAACTTTGCCCCGCCCTGGACCAATCCCCACCAAACTTTGCAAAAAAAAGTATATGGCCCCCTCAGAATGATTCCACACAGTCTGGTGTGGTTTTGTCCATTGGGAGCAAATTTATAGGAGGGTTCCCAACATTTTTAAAATCCTTATAGACACAAAAAACATTTTTTGCTCGCACCTACAGACCACAGCGGTGGATAGATTTTCACCAAACTTGCTCCACAAGCAGCGGCCTGCTCCCAAAAGCATGTTTTTGTAAATGTTGCGTAAATCCGTCCAGTAGTTTTAAAAAACATTGCCAAAAAGTAGGTTAAAACAAATGAGTGATATCTGGGTTCGGTCCACATACTCATTTCCCGATTCGGAGTATGGATACACCTCTGGTCCAATCATGGTCTGCGTGAAGTACATGGACATTGTACGCGCCGCCTGATTGGATGCTCAAAAACTGGAGCTGCGTCATATTTTTGGGAACAGTCGCCATGTTGGATCTACGACAGCTGCCATAGTCTGCGATTAGCGTGCTGAGGAAAAAGTGTGGAAAACAAATTTGGGATTATTTTCTGGATGAAAGAGGGACTGATAATGGTGGAATAAAGTTGACATGGGGCTGTTTTAATAGGTGAAAAAAAGGGTTGCAGGTATGGAGTCTGCATCCCTGCGGTAGTCCGGTGACCCTCTTGTCCCATCTGGGTCTTTTAAGGATGGCTTGCATGGAAAGAGGACATTGGAGGACTAGCCAATCAGGTTTTGTGATTTTGGACAAGATATTGAAGTGTACAGGAGGACAGGATAGCAAGTTTTTTTCTTTGTTGTGTGTAGTGAAGATGGCTATGAAGAAGCAAAGTGTGTGGATGGTGGAAGATTCTTGGACCATTCATTGCAGGTTTATACTGAATCTGGAAGAAGTGGAAGTTTCATGGTATGCTGAGTATGCATTAAAGTGGACGACTTTATTACCATTTGGTGATATTATGGCTCACTATATTTGTCTAGATATTATTATTGTGGTTTGTAAAGCCAACAGGTTGGGCTATGTGACTGCAGGATCTTTGCAGTTTGCCATGAAGGCCATGTTGAAAAGCCTAATGGAACTGCTTCCAGCTGCAAAGAATATATTTTCTGAAATCCATGAAAGTCAAATATGGAGAGGTCTGTTTTGTTCTGAAATGGAAGAAGCTAGACAGAATGTCAATAAAGGTGTATGTACTCAAATATCAAGTTGGATGGCGTAAATATTTTTCTAGGGGATGGAACACATTTGACTGATGTCGGAAACATTTTTGTGAATTTATGAACTATGGTGTGAAGTATTCTTTTAGCAGTTGTAGTAAATAAAAAATAAAAACATAAAAAATTAGTAGTTTTTGTGAAAGTTGGATAACATAATTAAATCCCTCCAAAAAATTAAAACACAGTTTCTGAACAAAAAACAAGTCAATATATTTTAATTCTGCCACTCCATGGCTGAAATTTTCCATATGTCTGCAGACTGCAAAAGTTCCTGTGATTTTTATTTTTATTTAAACATTTTTACTGTGAAAGGTGGGTCCTGAAGGAACCTTTTTTTGGGGTCTTTCTGGCTTTTATATTTTGTTTGAGTTTTTGAGGTGAGAAAGTAAGGTGATGGATGGAAGGGGTACCAATCACAGCTACGGAGGGGCAGGTGGACAGGGGAAGATGTTGGATGTGCCTTAACTTTAAGGTAGGTGGCTGTGTTTCTCGTGATCCTGGACTGCAGCCTCGAAGCACTGTGAAACTGCTCCCCTGCAGAGTGTTGTGTCACAGTACAAAGAGAGTATTGTGACTTTCAAAAGGCAAAGGTCAACAGCTTTCTGTATGGCATACGGGGCAGCCAGTGGGATACTCTTCTTCAAGGAGTAGCCTGTGTGGTGGTAGGTGGTAGGAGTGGTGCAAGAAGATGGGGTAGAGGAAGCTAACCTATTTCTCTTTGAGAAAGGAGTAGCCTTCTGTAGAGCCCCAGTGGTATCACATGGAGGTGGTCCAAAAGAGCACTGCCCAGGTTGTCCACGACTGAGTACAACCCTGCACTCCATGCATTCAATCTTGGCAGTACTTGCCCCAAGCTTTTGGTATACCCCCAATGGTTTTAAAAATCTGTCATACCCATGATTCTCTTTGAGTGCTGGAGGTAGGAACTTCCTCTATCTCATCTTCATGTTCCTTGTCATCCTTCTCTGCATCATCGCAGTTGTTTAATTGTCCCCAATTCAGACAAGACCAGGTTGCAGTTGCATGTATGAGCCCCAGTATTCTCCACCCTGTATTGGAATGCATTGCCCCTTGATACTGAGTCACTGTATGAGCATAGAGTTGGGGAGGGGGAGCAGGAGAGGAGGTCAATACCAGGGTGTGGGCCACCATTGGCCCCCATTTGATCGTGGAGATCGTATAGCCCATTTCCACCCTCCTCCAAACCCATCCATCCTTGGGATTCTTCAAGTAGAACTGCAGTAGGATTACATTTTCAATTGCTATTTTCTATCTGTGTGACTTCACACCCCCACTGATAATTTGGGGCAAGCACTGTTGTGGCCAACAGACTGACAATGTCAAGTTTGACTGGCAAAAGCTGGCTTGGTATCAGATCAGCAGATAATATGGTGCTCAAGGCAGGCATGGGGGCAACTTGAATGCCATTAACCTGGAAGTTTTCACTGTCTGTAGCCCAGCCACATGTGGGCTCGGTACTTACGTGGGGATGGACATTTTGCGGGCTGATCCACAGAAACTGGCTTTGATAAGACCTCAACTTCCCAATGTGTGTATCTGCCTTGATCATCCATAATCCCTCTTTTATGGCCTTGGATTTTAATGCATTCCTTGGTGGTTTCCTAAATGGCCTTAGCCTTAACACTGTTGACTTCCTCCTTGATGAAATTGCCCCCACCTGGGTGGAAGCTTACAGGGATTCTTGTATTGTTCGCATTGCCCAGGAACCGGTGGATTTCACTGAGGAGATTAATAGCCTCTCCCACCCAACTTACACAGACATTAGGCCCAGTCTTCACAACATCCAGTGGTGAGCAGGAGTGGGCAGTGGGCATTCTCCTCTTCACAGTAAGGAGAAAGTGAGGGCATGGTGGGCACGTTGGATTAGATAGACAAAAAGACAGCAAAATCATCAATGGCTAAAAAAAAGAAAGATCTAGAAATTACCTTTACATTTCAGGTTCTCTAAAAGTCATATTGGGTCTCCAAAAAGTTGCACAACCAGGGTCCAACACCCAGCAAAATTATGTGAAAAGCACAAAAGAAATGGTATAGTTTGCCTCCCCACTCAATGACAGTTCACCTCTTCAGATGTGTTCCTTGCATGCTGTTTAGCTTCTGCGTTAGTGAAATCCCTCGAGGGCAAACAGCAAGTTCGAATCGGGGCAGCTAACACCTGTTAACACCAAGCTCCCTGCAGATAAACATTGGGCTACTGTCAGAAAATTGAGAATTGGCACAAAGAAGTTAGTGCGAAATTTGGTGATCAATAGAACAATGCGGCAGTGGGGCATTAAGGCAATGAGGCAGGGAGAGCAGAGGAAACTTTGACACATTTTTTTAACTGAATATATTATAGGACAGTGAAGTTTTGTAAAGATTCAATAAAAAATAAAAAAGTTATTAAGTCTAAAAAAAATGTTTTTCCTAAAGTGCAGCCTAATTCCCATTAATTTTCCCTTAGACAATCAAGGTATTTTCTTTCCAAAGCGCACAGCCCAAACCTCTGGACGGATTTGGACCAGGACTGAAACAACTTGGGCACAAAGCGCTGACTCGCAAAACATGTGTGGTTTGGAATTATTCCATACAGTAGTTTTTTAAATATTTGACAGAGAAGTGGGTGCCCTCTTCCCAAAAATAGATAGAGATTGGGTGGGGGTCGCTAGCACCAATGAGGGGACCACTTGATGAGGGCTTGGGAGCCAGGAAAGATTTTTTATTTACGGCTGTTCTTCCATTATTCATAGTTATACCCGAGGATACGGTAAGATTACAGATAACCACATGTATGAGTAGTTCCGTGCCTGTGGCTATATATTTTGGGGGTCCATGTTTTATTTCTTTTTGAAAGCTATTTGTATAGGTATAGTGATGTTGGGGGAAACAAATAAATGGCCATTGCCAAAGGCCATGGTCAGTGACAGTATAGGTTTTGTGAGTCTTTTTTATTTTGGCTGTGTGTTTTCAGACTTTCGTACATGTGAGACTTTGGACAAAAACACAAGCAAATAGTTTAACAAAATTAATGTAAAAAGGAGCAATTGAGATCTAGTTTTAGATGCACATACACTGTATTTTATCGTGTGTATTCTCACTTATGGTATTATATTTTGTAGCTGTGAAATGTTTGCCTACTCAGTTTACAGTTATGTATCATTCCCTGCTTTCTTTATTTTGAGCTGGTTTACATAAGTACATGAGTAGTGTTGTAATGCATAGATCTTTTTAGCTCTATTGTAGTATGAAAACTGAAGTGAGCCCCCTTTTACCCAGCATTTTGTCACTGTGATTAGGATAAAAGTCAATTTGCTTGCGGGAGGATAGCCCAGGGGCAACGTGCCCAGGGGCAACGTGCTCGCCTTGGAAGCGAGACAACACAGAGCACCAGACGTTCGATCCTGGGCCCGCGCTTACAAACCTCTGGGTATTAAGCATGTTATAAATAACTTATATCATATCAATTAACTGTAGCTGTGGGTATGATACAAAATATGTTTGCTTATTTTATTTTATTTGAGTATTTATATATGATAAGTAGTCATTACAAGCACTGTTTTGGGGTACACTGAGTGTAGTAGTTTAGCGCATCTGGAGTATTGTTTTAATGTTATGAACGAACACTGCATTTCCTTCATTGTTTAGGCGTATGCCATTATTTCTATTGAAATTGGCCAAGTAGAACTTTATGTTGTTGTTTGAAATCCATAGTTGGTTGTGGTTTCTCATGAATGGTTAAACTGTGTTAATAACATTTCTCTGGGATATCTCAATTTTAACATTAAATTTTGTGGTCCATTTCCATTTTTACCTATGAGTCGAATTAAGCTCAACATCATTCAACAACGGAACGCTTGAAATGCACGTATTTGCTTGGATCTGTTCCTAAGTGTGTCTGACTGCCGCATTCAAGTATACTCGTCTGCAAACTACAGTAGCTTTAAACTAAATATCCCAGCAGCACCAGAGCTGCTGAAATAGAAACGTCAGGCGCTTCAGAGCCGGCGCTTCTGAGATGGTGCCGGTCAATGCTGGTCCATGGCGGACATCGGCTATCGGCCCTCCACCTTGTCCGTTTTTTTGCTCCTCGGCATCGGCAAACAAAGGTAAAAGATGGGATATCTAAATTTTCTGCACTTACTCACTGACGCCAATCGGTTAGAGAATGAACAACTTGTTAAACACTACATCAACATAAGGGAACCGCCGCACCTAGATCCAATACAACCCTCTGTACCTAGTGGGACTGAGATCATTGAACAACCTAAGACTCCTCCCAGCCCAGATGCCATCAAAATTGCATTACTAAATACGAGGTCCCTGAACAAACACGCCCAAAATGTCCACGACTATATCCTCGAAGACAATTTAGATATTCTCTTCCTTACTGAAACCTGGCTACAGGAACCTACTGGCCCAACCATTAGTACAGCAGTTCCTCCCAACTATAGCATCTATTTTGAGAACAGAGTTACAGGAAAGGGAGGTGGTGTAGCCATAATAGCTAGACAAGGCATACAACTTTTCACCTCACCCATCCAATGCCCGGGATGTGAAGTCCTCCATCTCAAACTCACTCCTTCTCAAAACAATTGTATCAATTTTGTTGTAATCCATAGACCTCCATCACTTACCGCTGACTTTAACGACGAGCTCTGCCATATCCTAAACAATCTCAAAGGACAGAACTCAGGCACAGTACTCCTGGGAGATTTAAACAGATGGCGGGGCAACCCAGCCGACAAAGAGGCTATTAGCCTAGAAAAAAATCTTTCCAACATCAGCTACTCGATCGCTATCAATGGTCCTACCATCAAATCAAACAACCAACTTGATTGGATTGTTACTAATAATGTAAACCTCACAGTAACAACTACACAGCCTTGTATTTGGAGTGATCACTATAAAATCGAAGCCACACTATCTTTGACATTCAAAAAAACTTACCTTGACAACCTACCCAAAGTAATCCAGTGCAGAAACTTTAAGAAAATCACGCCAGATATTCTTTTGCAGGGGATCACATACATCATGGACAATACCACAGATGATGATCCCTGTGATTTTATTATTACTTCTTACAATAACCACTTTCAAGAGATTCTAGATAAGAAGGCCCCTCTCAAAAATAAACAAGCTCGCCCCAACTCTAACCACCAAAGTTGGTACACCACGGAACCAGGCACCCTTAAAACAGCCAAAAGGAAACTTGAAAGACAGTGGCCCTCATTACGACCCTGGCGGAAAGCAACTGACCTGACCACCATAGCGTAAATAGCGTTTCCGCCATGGCACGACAGAGTAAAGTGCGGCTAATTCTGACCCATCGGGCACGACCAGTACGCCTTGGCGGAAGTGCAAAGTCCGCGATGGCGGAAATGTCCCCAAAACGCCCCTCACCGCCGTGGTATGGCGACCTAGGTGCAATATCGCCACCGGACATAGCGGTCACCGTAAAGAGCGGCAATCGGAAAATACGGTGACCGTAAATATACGGAAACAGAAGCAAAAACATGGTCCCGGAACGGGAAACAGCACGCCGTACACCTATAAAATCAGAACATTCACACAACCATTAAAAATACTACCCTGAGAGACATCCCAACCCGTCATCCACCCTAGTGAAACCAAAACAATGGGAAAAGTAGCGAAAAAAGCGTGCGACCGCAAGCGGCAGGTCCACTTCTCACGTGAGGAACTCACGGTGCTCACAGAGACCCTCCAGGAGAATGCTGCCGTCGTCTTCTCGACGCAAATGACCAGGACGGCACTTGCGAACAAGAAGGCCATATGGGCCCTGGTGGCACAGCGGGTAAGTGCGGTGGGGACCGCACCCCGCAACCCACAGCAATGCAGAAAGCGATGGGACGACTTGCGGATACGCGTACGGAGCATACTATCCGCCAACCGTAACATTGCCACAGCTACCGGGGGAGGATCGGAATCACCCATCAAGCTGACCCCCTGGGAAGAAATCTGTGCCTCCACCATTGGAATGGAGACCATAGAGGGAGTCGGAGGGATGGAGAAAGGAGTGCAGACATCCGAAGAATCAGGTAGGTGGCCCAAATAAAACTATGCTAAAACCACAATGTTCTATCATGTGAAGTACCATGTGTCCACATAGTGCAACAGAAACACATGTCCAGGAGAACGTCCACTTACATTGGCCTGCTAGCGGACATTAAAAGTCAAATTAAATAAATAAATATTTAAAATTCCTAAAAACACCCTCTACACGTGCAGCAGGCACCCCCTAACTGCAGGCTGCAATACAACTGCACCCTCAATCCACACAAAAATGAAACTACCTCCAAGGCCCTGACCCAAATCACCCTCAGGTACCACCCCAATGCATGTGATACATTGCCATTCCAATTTCCACAGACCCATTAATAACGCTCGCCCTCCTTTACTCCACCACAGGGTCCGATTCAAACGACGAGCTCGAGGACACCCCTACCAGCACACCTGCAAAGAGGGCCAAGACCAACGGCCAAAGACCCTCCACCTCAGCTGCACGCATCAAGACACGGCTGCAGCACAAATCAAGTGGCAGCACACAGGAGGGGACTTCAACAGGCACCCCAGCAGCCAGCATGGCCACAACACCACCACCACCACAGGCCCCCCCAATGGATGCCACAGAAGGCACTGCTTCTGGTGGCAGCAGCACCATAGGTGACACTGCATTAATGGCAGCATGCTCCGACACAGAAAACGGTGATGTCGATGTACGATCCATCCATGACCTGTCTCAATCCCCCTGTTTGTTTCATCCCGTACAACATGAGGATACCACGCAGGGGCACTCACAAGACGACGACTGGCCATCCCCCACAAGCCCTGTGTCAAGGCAACATGAGATGATCAGCCCCTCTGTGACACCACCGCAAATGGCCATGGCCCAGCAGAGGCAACAGTCCCTCGACCAGGTGATCGAGCAACAGCAGCAACTGGCCACGCTCCTCAAGGAGCATGCTGATGAATGTGGGGGTACCAAGGCAGCCATAGAAACATGTACAGAGACACTAAGGGCAGAAATGGAGAGAAGCACCGAGAGCCTGAGATTACAAATGGAGAGAAGCACCGAGAGCCTGAGAGTACAAATGGAGAGAAGCACCGAGAGCCTGAGGGGGGAACTGCATGCGACGTCCAAAGACGTATGTGCTGAACTTGCCGCTGTGCGCCGTGTGCTCACTGAGCTCTCACAAACCCTTAGGGACATGCATGGACGTGAGCAGGCAGAGACATCATCCGTTGCAAGTTCCGTCCAGGGCAGCCCCCAACGTAGATCTGGGAGGAACCTGCGCTCCACAGGCAGGGGTGCCCCTGATACCCGGAGAGGGGGCTTGCAATAGCGTTTGCCCACTGACAATGAGCATCTTTGGACACTGGTGTTCGGGGGGGAGGTAGGAGGGTGAAGGGGGTGTGTTGGGCTTACTTGGCTGGCGGGTCGATGGGGTGTGTAACACAATTTCACATATGCTATTAACATTTCACAATCATCCAATGAGATGTGTGGACATTGATCTTTGTGTACGAGGCCATCATAGGCGTACAGTCCATATTGTGCATGTTCCAGACACACACAGTGCCACAACTCCCGTGTCCATGTATCAACCACCAGGCGTGAGTGCTAGAAGCATGAATCTATGATAATCTGACGAATTTCACGGCCCTCCTGTGCCTCGCGGACTCCTTGAGGTTCGGCCACATCCCCACCCACATCATGACCATATTCTGGTGCTTGCAGTTCTGCGTCAGGGGGCATGGGCACATTTCTACGTATGCACATGTTGTGTAGCATGACACATGCCATGACCATCTTAGCAACCTTCTCATGGCGGTACATGAGTGCCCCGCCAGACCTGCTGAGGCAGCGGAAACGACCCTTCAGTATGCCGAATGCCTGTTCTATGACTACACGGGTACGTGAGTGGGCATGGTTGTAGTCCTCCTCATGCTGGTCCTGTGGGTTCCGGAGTGGTGTAAGGAGCCATCTCTTCAGTGGATTCTCTTCAGTGGATACCCGGCATCACCTGTATGTGGACAATAAAGGATGTTTGAGGAATGACATTGCTACGTAAGCACCCCCCCCCTTCCTGGCAGGTCATTGCCGCATCACATACCCCACATTATCATGCATGAAATGAGACTCACCGAGTAGCCAGGATCTGTTCCCTGCATGTCGCTCCATGTAGCGTGGTATTGTAGAGTTCCGTAAGACCATGGAATCATGGGTTGATCCAGGAAATCGGGCACAACAATGTGTAATGATCCTGTTTGAGTCACACACCATTTGTACATTAAGAGAATGATATTGTTTTCGGTTGCGGTACTGGGCCTCCATGGCATGTGGGACAACCAATTCCACATGGGTGCAGTCGATGGCACCAATGCAACCCGGTATGCCGGCTAGTGCATGGAATCCCACTTTTGTGTTCGTAATTTCCTGCTCCGAGCGTGGTAGAGAGATGTAGTCGTCTGCGTGCTTCAGGAGGGCATCGAGCACTTGCAATAGTGTCCGTGACAACAGTGGCTGTGAAATGCCATGCAACTGTCCGACTGTGTGCTGGTAGGTGCCTGTGGCCAGGAAGTGGAGTACAGACACCACCTTCAGTAGGGGTGGGATGGCGGTTGGGCTATCTATCATGCTGACAAGGTCAGCGTGTGTCATGTCCACAATGGCGGTTATGGTGTCCCGGTCCAAACGGTAGAGGGTGTGGATCTGCTCATCAGTGAGGTTGAACGGATGTGCTCGGAGGCGTGGGATTGCGGGCTGCCTGCGTGGTGGTAGTGGCTGTGCTGGTGGGCCTTGCTGGCCCTGCCTTGCCCTCCTCCTCCTCCTGCGTCTCCTCTGTGCGGCCGGTTGTTGTAGTAGTTGGTGTTCGTCTTCTTCTTGAAGTTGGAGTACTTGCAGTGCTATCAGGTCCCCCAGGGCCAACATCGCAAGTCCTGCCGGCAGCATTTTGGAGTGGGTGTGGTTGTGGGAGGGGGTTGGGTGTGCAATTTATGTGTTTCCAAGCTGTATAGCCTCCACCTGTGGTGATTCATTCCACCTGTGCAAGCTGCAATCCCCTTTGGGCGAGCACGTCCCGCACACAACGCTGCAAATCGACGCATGGCATCTTGCTATTACAATCATGTATTTCATCCCGATGGCAGTGAGATATCGCTTCATATGTTAATTCTGCTATGCTCCCATTGTTTCACATACTATATTTGCAGTCGGGAACAAACTTGTGAAGGGTCAGTGGAATGTAGTACTCGATTAACGGTGGACCCTCATGCAGCTCTGTACCGCGGTTCACCGACGGGCGGGGCGTCCCATTTGTGAGTGTAGCCAGTTGCCATTTTCACACACTGCCGCACTAAATGGATGGATTTGTGATTTCAAGCGGTCACAGATGCCTTTTCGACGTGATGTTGCAAATGAGGAATTCGAAGGACAGCGCTTTCGGTTTCCAGCTAGCGGCGAGGAGACGCCCACAGGTCTGACTGCAGATAGAAAGTTCTATTGTTTAATGTCCTTGGGACAGGGGCCATGCCGAGAATGCAATGATTGATATGAATAGTATGGGATGCGCAATAGCGTAGTGGAGGATAAGGCAGGACGTTCCCAAATACATGTTACTTCACAACACTAGAATTCCGGCCTGGAGCACAGTGGATTTTGCAGACTGCATTGAGCACAGTTTCAATGGAAATTTCTAATGTTATATGAGTAAATAATCAGGCGTTTTTATACCGGGATGAGGGAATGATGTATGGATGCATGGACAGATGATTTAATAGAGAGTCTGCCATGTACATGGGTTTTTGGAATCTATCAACTTCCTCTGCGCTATGTGATGCAGGGCTGCCATAGTGGTACCATCGTCTATCTGCCCTTGTTGAACCCTCCCTGTCTCGACGCGCCTTCAAACACTTGTGTCTATGCACGTTACTAATCCCATCTAATGGATTCTGTTTTAACAGACGCATGCACACAAACACTCGTTTGTAATAGTGTTTTCACCTCGATTTATATAGTTATGATTCGCAAGTGATTATTGGGTGCGAATAATCCTTTTGAGTGGGCTAGCATGCATATGGCTGTGGATTTAGTGTGATCTTTGAAGTGAGTAATTCAAATGGAGTTCAGATGCCCATACTATTCTTTTTCGTTTCATTTGGGTGACAGGTATCTCCTCCCCTTTTGCCGCTGCCATCTGTATGCCACTCCTGCAGATGGCTTTTATTCCCGACACCTGCTGCTTCGTGTTAATCAGTGGAGCACCATTACGATCTTATGGGACGATCGCCAATGGCCCACATGCCCTTACGCAGTACTAGTGGCTAGGAGCAACATTTCGAGCTTTCAGCTGGACTAGTGCCTACCTAATGGGACGGCCCTGCGGTTCTAGGCGCTTCCATGTTGCCTTTTTGAACGTGGATGTAGCCCCTGTGTACCATGGAGGAACAGGGCGTCACACAAGAAGAAGCTGGTCATTTATTGCGGATGCAGCCCACAATTATGAGATATGATTTGGAGTTCATGACCTAATAGCTGTATGGCCCGGGTGATTTTGTTGTGCATTAAATTTTGATTATGATATTGACCTTGTAGCGTTATTCTTTGCAAGTAATGTAGCATATTCCTATTTGTGGAGCGATGTATTGTGAGGAGATCTGCTTTGGGTTCGGCCTTCTGAGCATAGTTGCGTGGTACTGTACTGGGCGCGTTTGCCTACGAAGGCCAGTAAGGTCAGGGATAGGGGCTGCCATTATGACTGTTTTAATGATGTCATGCTCATGGGAGGGGGATTGGCTTTTGTGTAACAGATGCCGGTCGGCCAGGTGGATTGGTGGAATGATGTGATTTTCAGAATATGGCTGGTCACAGGTGCCTGTGTTTGCGTGCGTTTCTTGGAGGGTGACTGAGGTCATGTCCATTGGAATGGCTTCTGTATTCATGCCATCTGTGCCCTGCTGCTCCCATTGGCCCCTCTTGAGATGTGCCTGGCTGCTCAGTCACTCTGCCAACTTGTGTGGTACATGCTTATGCTGCTGGTTGGTTTGTTTACTGGCAGGAGTACAGGGCTGGTGCAGTCTCACTCAGGATACTGCTTTGTATGTTGCCTTGCACTGGTGTCAAGCGATGGGGGGCCTGTTTTTGTTTGTCTCAGTTTTCAGTTCATGTTGCTGTACTTGGAGCTTCACATGCCTGTGCTGCATCAGTACGGCAATGGTGCCATGGCTAATATGGATGGCCACTCACAAGGCACTTGGAGCCCCTACATTCATTTGTTCGTTGGCATGTGGGTGACTTGTACATTTGACTGGTTGCATTGTTTGACTTCATTGCACCTACGAGGAGTTGTGCAATGTGGCCAGGGAGTGGTGTACAGGCACTCAGTAGGGCCTTTTACGGTTGGTTTGCGATGCCGTACTTATCACCATGGCGGAATGGTACTTTCCGCCATGCTTGATGGCGTTAGGTACATGTCCGCTAGGGTCAGAATTCCCGTACCGTTGCGCCATGGTGGTGATTACGGTTTCGCAGTGCGCGCGTGCGCGTACTTGGTGCAGTTAGTGTTGGCGTTCACTACGGTGTCGCTAATGGCATCGTACTTCACGGTGACGGGTCATAATCGCAACGGGCGGTATTCGATGGCGGTATTGTATTTCCGCCATCGTTTTTCGATTTCCGCCAGGGTCGTAATGAGGGCCAGTGACTTAAAACCCCCACAGAACTCAATAAAGATAAATGGAAGAAATCTGACACTCTCTACAGAACTAAGATAATTGAAACGAAGAAAAACTACTGCAGCGAACAAATCACAGGCGCATCCAACTCCACGGGAAAACTGTTCCAAATTCTAAAAACTTTCGAAAAGCCACCCACCCTCACCCCACCCTTTCAGCCAACCATGATGGATTGTGAAAAAGTTTAAACTGCTTTTTCACAAAAAATTCTAAAAGCTAGAGACACCATCTTAAACTGTAAAGTTATAGATACTCCTCCTACTCATAACAAGACTGACCCCGAAATCAATGTACCCAAATTTCAGTTTACTCCAATTACATCAGAAACCATGTTAAATACCCTCTCCAACATGAACTGCACCTCATGCCCCGAAAACATACTACCCCCTAAATTCATACTAGACAACGCAGGAATTTTCTCACCCTTTCTATGTCGCATGGCAAACTCGTCATTTAGAGACCGGTACGGTCCCACCGGTATAAGAACAGTAACAGTCACACCATTGGTGAAAAAGCCTGGTCTGGACCAGCAAAATTCAGCCAATCTTCGACCCATCACAAATTGCAATTTTCTGTTGAAGATCCCAGACAAAATAGCTACGCACCAACACCAAGGGTACGTAGATAAGCACGATTTACTACACTCCCAGCAATCTGGGTTTAGAAGTGCACATAGCACAGAATCAGCACTACTCGATCTTCAATCCAAAATGCTGAAAATTCTGGATAAAGGAAAGGCTGACCTGCTCATCCTATTGGACCTCTCGGCAGCATTCGATTTATTAGATCATGGGAAGCTCCGAGAGGCCCTGGGAAAAGCAGGCAACTGCGCTGATGATGCCATTGAATGGATATCCTCCTTTCTGGAGGACAGAAATTCTAAAATCACTTGGGGCGGACATTCCACTAGTTCGAGCCCTGTGGACTGTGGCATCCCACAGGGAGCCACCTTCTCCCTTCTCCTCTTTAATCTATACATTCGCTGCCTCTGCGCCCTCCTCTCACAGTTAGGGATTTATTTCACTAACTTTGCAGACAACACACAGTTGATCATAGAACTCTGTGGAGACCATGTCACAGATAATAACAGACTGTCAGCCATCTATAACACCATAGAGTTGGATGAAGGCTCACTGGATGTGCTTGAATGGTTCAAAAACAGAATTTATGACATTTGGATCCAAAAAAGCCCTATCCAATCTAGGCCCAGCCTATTCTACATTCAACATTAAAGACTCCAACATCACAGTCACAAACAAAGTCAAAGCACTCGGCATATACCTGGAATCCTCATTAGTAGCTGAGGCACAAGTCTCATACCTCAAAAGAAATTGCCAGTATTACCAGAGATTATTATGCCGCATTAGGCCCTACCATAACGCGAAAAATAGCGCCACCATCGCTAGAGCCACTATCCTGTCCTGACTCGATTATGGGAATGCATTGATGCTTGGGTCTAGTAACAACTGCATCAAACAATGCTAAATAATTCAAAACAAGGCTGTCAGGTCCATCACCGGGAAACCCAAGCGCGACCATATCACCCAAGACAGAATCGGCCTTCATTGGCTCGCCATAGAGGAGCGCATCAAATTAAAATCCTTGACGCTGGTTCACCGCTGCCTATATGGCACGGCACCATCATATCTCAAAAAGGAATTCAATTGGTACGAACCAAGCCGATGTCTAAGATCAGCTAAACAAGGGCTACTCAAAGCTGCCCATACCAGAGTAAAAGCCACTGGACTCTGGAGGGCTTTTCCCACCAAGGCAATTGCTCTCTGGAACGAGCTTCCAGGCAACCTTAGATTGGAAAGTAACTACATTTTGTTTACAAAGCAGCTGAAAACTTTACTTTTTCGGTAAGTTGTTACATACTCAGCTCTGGACTCATATTGAGTCCATCTCGTCTCTGTTTTATGTACTCCCGTGATCTCTTCTCCTTCGTGTTTCTGTCGCGCCCTGATGCTTGCGAGCTGCGGCGCGTTATAAATATATAAATAAAATAAAATATAAATAAATAAAAGATGGTATTATTTCATTATTAAAGTAAGAACACACCTTGTGCATTCCCCAAATCATTGCCTCCACAATGGCTATCCTGTACTTCTCAGACTTAACAATTTTGAAAAAACATGGAACCAAAGCATTCACCCGCAATCCAAAACATTTAATTGAAAAAAAATCTCTCAAACCTAGGTCCATTTTAATATTTACAGGGTAATTCATAGAATTTCGCACAAAAGTGGCACACGCGGCTGGTGCACAGTTTCCCCGTGTGATACACTGCGCCAGCCGCGTGCGATAAAATCCATTTCATCGCACAGCGTATTCATGGATATTAGCCACCAAAACCAGCTGTGGCGCAAAGTGGCGCAGCGACCCTGCAGCAGCGCCAGTTACGCCCCCAAGAACGCCATCAAAATCCCCAATTCATTGCAAATGTCTGCGCTAACCCTGGACCAGTTCACAGGGCAGCCAAACAGCAAATGCCAAGCCGCAATGTGTATTTCAGGGGTTCGCGGGAAGTTTCACACGCGATTGTCCTGGGTATGTGTATTTCAGGGGTGCGCGTGAAGTTTCACACGCGATTCCATCAGGGCATTTGTATTTCAGGGGTGCGTGGGAAGTTTCACCCGTGAATACAGCAGGGTACGTGTATTTCAGGGGTGCGCGGGAAGTTCCACACGCGATTGTCCTGGGTACGTGTGTTCCAGGGGTGCGCGTGAAGTTTCACACACAAATTCAGCAGGGTACGTGTATTTCAGGGGTGCGGGGGAAGTTTCACACGCAAATACAGCAGGGTACGTGTATTTCAGGGGTGCGCGGGAAGTTCCACACGTGATTGTCCTGGGTACGTGTATTCCAGGGGTGTGCGGGAAGTTTCACACGCAAATACAGCAGGGTACGTGTATTTCAGGGGTGTGCGGGAAGTTCCACACGCGATTGTCCTGGGTACGTGTGTTCCAGGGGTGCGCAGGAAGTTTCACACGCAAATTCAGCAGGGTACGTGTATTTCAGGGGTGCGCGTGAAGTTCCACACGCGATTGTCCTGGGTACGTGTGTTCCAGGGGTGCGCGGGAAGTCTCACACGCGAATTCAGCAGGGTACCTGTATTTCAGGGGTGCGCGGGGAGTACTACACGTGAATTGGCCATGTGGGTCCTCCCAGGTGTTCCCTCTACACCCTCCACGGCCCCTGCAGGCAGCCCACACCACAGGGGACTGCCCTGCACCACTACTCATGTCCCGCAAGCAGCCCATCCACCATGGGCATGCCCCAAAGCCAAGCCACATGTCACCTTGCACTACTGATCAACAACACATGTCTCACAGCACCCCCACCCCCCAGCACTGTGGGGCACCTGCCAGCAAGCCCCCACTCATGTCCAAATCATGTCCCCCTGCACCCCCACACCCCAGCATTCAGGGGCACCCTCAACCAGGCCCCAACACATGTCTCCCTGCACCCCCACACCCCCGCAAGTGCAGGACACTCTCCACCAGGCCCCCACTCATGTCTCCCAGCACCCCCACCCCCCAGCATCCAGAGGCACCCTCCACCAGGCCCCCACTCATGTCCAACTCATGTCCCCCTGCACCCCCACCCCCCAGCAGTGCAGTGCACCCTCCACGAGGCCCCCACTCATGTCTCCCAGCACCCCCACCCCCCAGCAGTGCAGGGCACCCTCCACCAGGCCCCCACACATGTCTCCCAACACTCCCACCGCCCAGCATCCAGGGGCACCCTCCACCAGGCCCCCACCCATGTCCAACTCATGTCCCCCTGCACCCCCACACCCCAGCAGTCAGGGGCACCCTCCACCAGGCCCCCACTCATGTCTCTCAGCACCCCCACCCCCCAGCATCCAGGGGCACCCTCCAACAGGCCCCCACTCATGTCCAACTGATGTCCCCCTGCACCCCCACCCCCCAGCAGTCAGGGGCACCCTCCACCAGGCCCCCACTCATGTCTCCCAGCACCCCCACCCCCCAGCATCCAGGGGCACCCTCCACCAGGCCCCCACTCATGTCCAACTCATGTCCCCCTGCACCCCCACACCCCAGCAGTCAGGGGCACCCTCCACCAGGCCCCCACTCATGTCTCCCAGCACCCCCACCCCCCAGCATCCAGGGGCACCCTCCACCAGGCCCCCACTCATGTCCAACTCATGTTCCCCTGCACCCCCACCCCCCATCAGTCAGGGGCACCCTCCACCAGGCCCCCACACATGTCTCCTAGCACCCCCACCCCCCAGCATCCAGGGGCACCCTCCACCAGGCCCCCACTCATGTCCAACTCATGTCCCCCTGCACCCCCACCCCCATCAGTCAGGGGCACCTTCCACCAGCCCCCACACATGTCTCCTAGCACCCCCACCCCCCAGCATCCAGGGGCACCCTCCACCAGGCCCCCACTCATGTCCAACTCATGTCCCCCTGCACCCCCATCACCCAGCAGTCAGGGGCACCCTCCACCAGGCCCCCACTCATGTCTCCCAGCACCCCCACCCCCCAGCATCCAGGGGCACCCTCCACCAGGCCCCCACACATGTCCAACTCATGTCCCCCTGCACCCCCATCCCCCAGCAGTCAGGGGCACCCTCCACCAGGCCCCTACTCATGTCCAACTCATGTCCCCCTGCACCCCCACCCCACAGCAGTCAGGGGCACCTGCCAGCAGGCCCCCACTCATGTCTCCAAGCATCCCCACCCCCCAGCAGTCAGGGGCACCCTCCACCAGGCCCCCACACATGTCTCCCTGCACCCCCACCCACCAGCAGTGCGGGGCACCCTCCACCAGGCCCCCACTCATGTCTCCCAGCACCCCCTCCCCTCAGCATCCAGGGGCACCCTCCACCAGGCCCACACTTATTTCCAACTCATGTCCCCCTGCAACCCCACCCCCAGCAGTGCAGGGCACCTTCCACCAGGCCCCCACTCATGTCTCCCAGCACCACCACCCGCCAGCATCCAGGGGCACCCTCCACCAGGCCCCCACTCATGTCAACCCATGTCCCACTGCACCCCCACACCCCAGCAGTCAGGGGCACCCTCCACCAGGCCCCCACTCATGTCCCCCTGCACCTCCACCCCCCAGCAGTCAGGGGCACCCTCCACCAGGCCCCCACTCATGTCTCCCAGCACCCCCACCCCCCAGCATCCAGGGGCACCCTCCACCAGGCCCCCATTCATGTCCAACTCATGTCCCCCTGCACCTCCACACCCCAGCAGTCAGGGGCACCCTCCACCAGGCCCCCACTCATGTCTCCCAGCACCCCAACCCCCACCCCCAGCATCCAGGGGCCGCTCCACCAGGCTCCCACTCATGTCCAACTCATGTCCCCCTGCACCCCCACCCCCAGCAGTCAGGGGCACCCTCCACCAGGCCCCCACACATGTCTCCCAGCACCCCCACCCCCAGCATCCAGGGTCACCCGCCACCAGGCCCCCACTCAAGTCCAACTCATGTCCCCCTGCACCCCCATCCCCCAGCAGTCAGGGGCACCCCCCACCAGGCCCCCACTCATGTCTCCCAGCACCCCCACCCCCCAGCATCCAGGGGCACCCTCCACCAGGCCCCCACTCATGTCCAACTCATGTCCCCCTGCACCCCCACCCCCCAGCAGTCAGGGGCACCTGCCAACAGGCCCCCACTCATGTATCCCAGCATCCACCCCCCAGCAGTCAGGGGCACCCTCCACCAGGCCCCCACACATGTCTCCCTGCACCCCTACCCCCCATCTGTGCAGGGCACCCTCCACCAGGCCCCCACTCATGTCTCCCAGCACCCCCACCCCCCAGCATCCAGGGTCACCCTCCACCAGGTCCCCACTCATGTCCAACTCATGTCCCCCTGCACCCCCACCCCCCAGCAGTGCAGGGCACCTTCCACCAGACCCCGACTCATGTCTCCCAGCACCACCACCCCCCAGCAGTGCAGGGCACCCTCCAACATGCCCCCACACATGTCTCCCAGCACCCCCACCCCACAGCATCCAGGGGCACACTCCACCAGGCCCCCACACATGTCTCCCAGCACCCCCACCCCCCAGCAGTGCAGGGCACCCTCCACCAGGCCCCCACACATGTCTCCCAGCACCCCCACACCCCAGCATCCAGGGGCACCCTCCACATGCCCCCACACATGTCTCCCAGCACCAACCCCCCCAGCATCCAGGGGCACCCTCCACCAGGCCAGTACACATATCCCCCTACACCCCCACCCCCCAGCAGTCAGGGGCACCCTCCACCAGGCCCCCACACATGTCTCCCAGCAACCCCACCCCCCAGCATCCAGGGGCACCCTCCACCAGGCCCCCACTCATGTCCCCCTGCACCCCCACCCCCAGCAGTCAGGTGCACCCTCCACCAGGCCCCCACTCATGTCTCCCAGCACCCCCAGCCCCCAGCATCCAGGGGCACCCTCCACCAGGCCCCCACACATGTCTCCCAGCAACCGCACCCCCCAGCAGTGCAGGGCACACTCCACCAGGCCCCCACACATATCCAACTCATGTCCCCCTGCACCCCCCCAGCACTGTGGGGCACCTGCCAGCAGGCCCCCACTCATGTCCCACTCATGTCCCCCTGCACCTCCACCCTCCCAGCATTGCAGGGCACCTACCAGCAGGCCCTGACTCATGTCCCCCAGCCAACACGTCATCACAATCTAGATCCCTGGCCCTTATGGGCTGCCTCCACATGCCAAACACTCACCCAAGTATTGCATCCACCCACTTAGGAATGCCAAGTACATGATACCACCCCAATGGCAAGTATGTAAATGAACACATGTCCCTCACATACACACAATGGGTGTCAGTGAATGTCAAAAACCCATATCATGATATGCATGAAACCAATGAGATGATACTACACATTGAAGTTTGATGAAGACAATGTATTAAAAGCAACATAAATGGAATCAAAAATAAACAAACGACAATGGGAATTAAAAACCAAAAGCAGCATGTCCGTAAAATAATGTAAAACCACAAATCATAATCCAAAGGAAAGGTGTCCAAAGTCACAGTTCAAAAAAGTAAATCCAATGGAAAATCAAAACCGAAAGCCATTGCTCCATGGGTAAATTCCATTAAAAAAAATAAAATCCAAAAGTCAACTATATACAGATAAACAATCCAGGGTCCATGATCCCAACGGAAGAAATGAAACCTATCTAATAATACTACCTAATAATAAAACTATATACAAAAATGTGGTCCATTGTCCAAAAGGTCCAAAAAAAAATAAAAAAAGCAAAGGAAACCTAACACTAACCACATAACTATTTACAAGGGCAGCGGGCTAGTCCGACGGCTCACTGGTTGTTGTCATGGGCCAGGGCATCATCGAACTCCTGTTCATTGGCTTGGAGGCGGGCATGTTCCCTGGCCCCGAGGAGTCTCGCAGGGATAATGCTGTGTCCAGCTCCAACTCCCTGCAAATACCCTCGAGGCACTCAGCCCGCCTCAGCGCCCTCCGCATGGAGTTCTCCGCCCTGACCATTGTGCGCCGTTCCTCCTCTGCCTGCTGCCGCTCCGCACCTATCTGTTGGCCCAACCACTCTCACACGGAAGACACTCCCATTCCAGGGTTCTCCTGCCCTCCGGCCGATGCCTGAGCACCCTGATGTTGATGGCCCCGAGCTATGATGCCTCCCACGTCGAGCCTGCCGCTGCCTTAAACGCAACTGCCTGTGCCAGCACAACGGCATCTAGGCTGATGGAATCCACCGACGCCGTCGTGCACGTGCCCTGCCCGATGATGCCGTCACATCGTCCATCTGCTGAGGTCCAGTTGCTGGTGTGTCCACCTCTGCTGGACGTCCGACTCCTGACTGTGGCAGGGATGGGATCCCCACCGAGTTGGCTGCGTTGGTCGGGGCAGGTCCACAGGGGGCCCTGGTGGCATCTGGGCCAGAAGACGGCATGGAGAACGACTGGCGCATAGCCTCCACAGAGGAGGAGAGGGTCGCCAGAGTGCCCGACACATGTACAAATCCCCCGACCATGGCTGCTCCCAACTGGGCCACGTTGGCACGGTGCTCTTCGTGATGACGTGCGTGCTCCCCCCGGGAAGCACGCACCTCATCACGAATGACACCCGTGCGCAATGCGACACCAATCAGGACCTTCTCCATACGGCCAGGGGTCCCCTTGTCCACAGGTGGAGGGGAGTCAGATGACATGGACATCCCCCCTACCTGCGGACGGGCCTGGGATGGGGCATCCCTGCTGGTGCATGGTGGTGAAGTCACAGTGTCAGGGACAGTGACATGCACAGGCACCTCCACGGCAACCTGTGCGGCCCCCTGCCCCTGCCCCGGACTGCACCACTTGCACCAGCAGGGATGCCCCCACCAGGCCCCATGTGCGGCTCAGTAGCGGCCTCCTCCTCCTCTGTGGAAACCACCAACCTGGATGGCTCCACCCCGTCTTCCGCCGTTGCAAGCCCCTGTGGGGGCTCACCCACCCCTTCCGCTGCAGCCATGGGGGCATCCCCGCCGCTTTGCTCCACATGCAGTCTCCGCCCTCTTCTTCACTTTGCGCTGTGTAGAGGGAGACATAGAACACAAGCATCAGGGTACTGTACAATGGTCCCCTAGACAGGAAGCAATAGCAGATGAGTGGCACTGTCAAAGATCACTTCCATCATGTCCCTCCACAACACATGGGTCAGTGCAGGCAAAACACATGCAGTAACAGGCATGGCGCATGCTATGAACATTAGCAAACATGTCCAAGGGACTCTTGAAACATACAATGTTGTTTTTGAACTCACATGCATCATTGATCATGCCTATCACATGCACACACTTCACCGTACTTTGATCCATCTGGACTCGTACACCCCAGACACAGTGGATGCAAGGATAACTAGGCTGCATCAGTGATTCTGAACATTGTCACAGACATGTGTCATGCATCCATGGCATTCACAAGTCACAGACACGCAGGTCAGACACACAGACATGGACACCATACATGTACATGGCATCAGCACCCATCCCTCACCCCCACCCATGTCCAGAAACAGAGACTGGCATGCTCTCATGTGTCCATTCCGCATAGGGCTACCCATGTTGCATTTAAACACATACACCAACCGTGTGCTTCACACATTACTGGTCTCACATGCATGACCATGATGTCCCTGCACCCACACACGTGTACATGGCCTATGTCACACATACAGGCAAGTATCAGACAACCAGCACACTGCAACATGCCCTGTCTCACACAGCAATGCTTGGCCACTTACCGCTCGACTCCAGACGGGTCTGCCTCTCAAGGACCTGGATGTGGAGCGCTGGGGATATGCGATCCAGGACCCTCATCTGATCTTCCGACAAGGGGCCCGGCACCCCTTAGCATCCGCTGCCTTCAAGAGGCGCCGGGCCTTGTTGAGGGTCCTGGACCTGAAGTACTCCCAGCGCTTCTTGACATGATGGAATAGTCAGACTGCCACCCCCGCCCGTTGATGGCAGTCATGATGTCCATCCAGATCCGAGTCCGTCCTTCCTTGTCGGCGCGCAAACATCCGAAGAGGGCATCATACTGCCCCAGGATTTGCTCCACCAGGACACCAACTTCGGTGGCATTGAAGCTGGTGCCCCTCTGCCTCCCTGGCCGTGGGTTGCCAGTGGTGCCAGATGTTGCAGTGCCCGACATGACAACCCCAGAGGCAGGAGTGGGTGGGCAACTGGGTCCTGGGGCTGGTCTGTGGAGCGATGGAATCCCAGTCGGGAGTCTTCGGTTCCAGCAGGGTTGGTCACAGCAACAGCACCCCTGGCTGATGTGCAGGCAGCAAATGGCATGGCATGTGGGCAGTAGGCAATCAGGCAGCAGCAGATGGCAGGTGGGAGCGTGCTCGGGGCTCTGGGGGGAAGTAACTCGGTCTTCTGGGCAGGAGCGTGGTCTTCCGTGTGCTTACGCGTGGCCAGCTTGATACGGAGTGATTTGGCACGTGAAAATCCAGCACGTCTGCATGTAATTCGAGGAAAGGGCCTTAGAGCGCAAGCGCGTCAGCACACGTACGCAAAATCATTGGCCCAAAGGCCCCCAGCGTGTAGGCGCGTCTATGCGGTTATGCGGACGTGCGTTTTCCATGGCGCGTAGAAAAAATAAGCACATCAGAGTGTCATAGCGTGTAATTGGTGGAAAGGGCCTCAGCGCGTATGCGCGTCTGTGACGTGCGTGCGCGGGCGTTTCCCTGTACATGGGTGCATGTTACACGTCCAATGACTGCACGTCAGAGTGTCAGCTCGTGTAATTGGAGGATAGGGCCTTAGCGTATACACGCGGAAGTGACGCTGGACGTGTTGGCATGTTTAAAATGTATGTGTAGAACGCCATTTCCTTGTATGTGCTTTTCGTGGAGAGTGAGTGGGTGAAATCTGTACTTCTTGTCGGTTCACACGCGATTTACTTCACGGCGTTCCAAGTTCGTACTCCCTGTTACCTCTGACAGCTTTTTCTCTTTTTGTCTTTTTCCTGGGCCTGTTTCCTCAAACAGCGTTCACTTCTTCTGTTGTCCTGTCTCCTCAGACAGCGTACAATTCTTCTTTTGGCAGGGGTGTTGCCAACACACACACGTGCGTCTTTTTCACGCTATTTTTCCAGGCAGACGGTGAGTCGCGCACGTATTTAACATATGTGCTTGCCACGTGTGTTGCATACCCCTTCAGAGGTCATTCTAGGCTGCGTGTGACACGCATTCTTTCATTCTTGTGTTTCTGGGTGCCACAGCGTAGTGCAGGTTTATCCATGCACGTGGTCTAGGAGGGGTTGCGTGCACATTATCACCCTTTTTTGGGGTGCCTGTGCGTTGCGTAACCTGTCATCTTCCCCCAGGGGTCACATACAGCCTTGCTAGAGCACTAGGGTACGAATTCCATCTAGTACCCTACCCCTTTGACCCCCAATTGCCCAGGACAATAGTTTACTGCAACTCCCATACGCACAACAACATCAGTGCCATGGTTGGTAGGCGAGCACGCGGTAAGGGTGGCAAAGGTGGCCGAGCCTCAAGAGGTGGCCGTGGTGGATACGGTAGGGGACGTGGCCGGGACTTGCAGGGTACCCCTAGCCCCCCCACGTGTGGGTGACCAGTCAGGGACACCCATGCCCCCCCCCTGGTTGAGGGTAACGTGGCTGACACCATCCCTGCTCAGCCCTTGTTGGATCAGCCCATTGTGGCACCAGACCTGGCAAAGGGTGACTCCATGGCTGACTTCCAGGTCAGCAGGTCTAGGCCACGTGTGGCGGTGCACGTTGGTGTCACCAGGCCACGTGGATCAGGGGCAGCTATGTCATCTGCTGCCCCGAGTAGGCAGGGTGGGGAGGCTGCAGGGGCAGCTGCGGCTCCATCTACCCCAGCTCTGAGTCTCCCAGCCAGGACAGTGTCGGTCCCATTCCATCCTGCTGACGTTCCCCCTTGACTACATCACACTTCAGCTAATGCCTGCACCAAGTCCCATAGTGAGTGTTCATTCCCACACTCCTAGTCCACAATCCACTGGGGCTCCTGCCCCTAGTGTCCAGAGCGGAGTAGGACACTCAGGATACCCACCACCTTCCAAGTGGAAGAGGAAGAGTGCCTGTCCAGTACAGGCTGATGCCCCAGACACGGCTACACAGTCCGGCCCAACAAGGAAGCCCAGCTTCAATCAGGCCGAACTTGATGCACTTGTGGAGTATGTGTCCGCACATGACAGCGAAATGGTGATTACTGCAGGATGCAAGACCACACCTGCACAACGTCTGGCACACTGGCAGACCATCGCGGACATCATAAGTGATGTTGGATTCGTGAGGCACACAGATAATGATTGCTACAAGCGCTGGAATGACCTGAAGCGCAGGGCAAAGAAAAAGCTGGCCTTAAGTCATGCCGCTACTCTAGTGACTGGAGGTGGGTCTCCAGCAGAGGACATTGAACTCACTCCACATCAGTATGTTGCTGGGATCTACGTCACGGAGGGACAGATCCAAGGCGTGGGAGACCTGCCAGATTACGAGGCATTGTCCGGTGAGTGCACATGCATGTGTGTCTCATCCATGTGCATGGTGTGTGTGTGAGGGCTTCTGATTGAGTGCCAGGTGAAGGTGTGTGTGCCTGAGTGGTTTGGGTCACCCATGTGCTTCATCCAATACAATCTGCGCACCAGGATTTGCGTATTGCAGTATCCCTTCTGGCAACAGTAGACATTTAGCCCAACCTCACGCCAGTTGCCCTTGAAGTGTCATATTGCCACAACATTGTTGCATATTATTCTGTGTTCATTCAGGCTGATTGTTTGCATTCCACCATTTTCACTAGGCATTTCTCAGTCCTATTGTCACATGTGTGACATGGCTATGGTACATGCCATCTGTGTGATGACATGTGTCATGTATGTGTATTGGACATGCCAATCACAGGCCAATGTGTGATGGCACTGCTAGCCAGCATGCAGCAAATGTGTTGGTCTTCCATCTTGGTGTCATCCATGTGTGCCATTTGTCTCCCCTTCATACGAAGTGACGGTGCATGCATGGGAGGGTTATAGTCATGTGGGACATGTGTCAATGAAGTACTGGTTCTGTTGCTTCTCAGCCCTAATTGTGTGCCATGGTACTAATGCCTGTTCCCATTTCTTTTCTTTCATGTCTTTGCAGGGGATGATGCACTTGATACTGCTGGGATTGTGGAGATGGTCCAGACCCAGGAGGGGTCTCAGGCCCGACCGGGCACCAGTGAGGCATGTGGTGTGGTGGTCGGGCCATTTTTGATTTTTGATTTTTGATTTTTGATTTTTGATTTTTGATTTTTTATTTTTCTTACAGTGTGTTGCCTTGTGTGGCTCCCGTGGGCATACGCTGTATTGTGGCTGGGCACATGCAGGCTTGTCCTGAATTTGGGTTAGATGCTTGGGTTTGTGTGACACACACCCCTCCTGCTTCCTGTTTCCATGGGCTTGCAAAGGGTGTGTCCAAGTGACATTGACTCACACAGTGACGTTGGACTCCCATTTGATGTGTGGGCAGTCTGTAGTCAATACTGTGTATACATTCCTAGTGCATATTTTTTGTTGTATTGTACACTGCGTGGTGTATTGATATGTGCCTCTGCATCCATCTCATCCTCCTAATTAGCAGGTCCATTCCTCATGTCTTCACAAGGCGGTCTACTTGGAGTCCATGTTGTAAGCAGTCCACCTATGCTTTTGCATGGCGCTAACACTGTACAGTTGGAAGTGGTCAAAGTGCTGTTATTATCAGGTAGTGAGACTACCAATTTTTTAAATCCGTACTGCCATGCTTATGGTAGGTTGGAGGTTGTGTAGGTGAATAGTATCATTGGTAAATATTTGGTAATGTGTGTTGTTGGTCCTGCATTACTGTGAGCATTTCATGTGTGGCCAGTTTCCATTAGGGACACTGTACTTTGTGACACTTGTGTCATGTTGTGGGGATTAATTTGTTTGCTCTCACATAGCATGACATGCCATGGTGTGTTGTGTGGCAGTGCCGGGGAGGGGTTGGGTGACATGGCACTGTTCTCATGTTGTATTTTGCAAGTGGGTATTCATTTTTGCTGCATAGAAGTGTGTCTTTTGATGACACTGCATTGGTTGTGTTTGTGAAGGTAGGGATGCACACATTTTGACACTTCCAGGTGAACAATCTCAGGCTGCTATGGTTCTGACAGTTGACTGTCCCTTAATTCATCAGAATTGTCAGATTGAGTCATCATTGATTGTCAGATGGTATGTGCCAGGGCTGTGTGCACTCCACAGGGGTGTGATTTCTATGTGAAGTAATTAGCCACCAGCTGCGTACAGGCTGACTCACCCCGTGCCATTTCCCCTCCCATGCGCAGCGGGCGTGCATGTCGTTGGGCATGTGGGGGCACCACCATGTCCACAGCCAGGCCCCGGTGTGTTGCAACATTGTGTAGGACACATGCTGCCACTATGATCCTGCACACTACTGGGGGTGCGTATAACAGCTGCCCGCCAGAACGGTCAAGGGAGCGAAAGCGTGACTTGAGCACTCCGAATGTGCGCTCCACTATGCCCCGGGTTGCAATATGGGCTGTGTTGTATCTTACCTCGGGAGGCGAGATGGGGTTCCGAATTGGCGTCATCATGTGGGTGCTCAGAGGGTAGGCACTGTCCCCTGGGGAGGTGGTGATGGGGATCATTAGTGGGGTAGTGACATTACTCTGTATCTGTCATGGATGCGTGTGCAGTGGCATTTATGCTCACCAAGCAGCCATGCATCGCCATGCCGCCCAGCTTCCATGTCCCGGTTTAGGGTTGACATCCTGTAAATGAAGCTGTCGTGGGTGGACCCTGGATAGTTGGCATATACTGAGGTGATGATTCCCTTGGCATCACATACTACCTGGAGGTTGATGGAATGCCAGTGCTTGCGGTTTCTATAGATGTGCTCAGATGCCCTGGGGCGAAGTAGAGCCACATGGATGCAATCAATGGCACCTAGCACTTTGGGGAATTGTGCCACCCTG
This sequence comes from Ambystoma mexicanum, assembly GCF_040938575.1. Taxonomy (NCBI): domain Eukaryota; kingdom Metazoa; phylum Chordata; class Amphibia; order Caudata; family Ambystomatidae; genus Ambystoma; species Ambystoma mexicanum. The sequence goes on from NC_090928.1 coordinate 558,046,217, forward strand.
TAGAAATCCTGGCTGACAACCTGCCTTTCTGCAGGTGTTCTGGGCAGGTATATGTGACTGCGGACTGATGGGTGTGCAGTGATGATGGCCAACACCTGGTGTAGGCACCGTGACTGCGTGGCCTGTGACACCCCCCCATTATGGCACTTGTCCACTGAAATGATCAGGTAGCCAAGAAGTGCAGTACATTGAGGACCTTCTCCAGGTGGCTGAGTGCTTGGGAGCACAGGGTGGGTGATATGAGGTCATCCTCCCACTCACTGACCAGGTCGAGTATTATGTGAGGTGGAAACCTGTACCTCCCATACACCTGGTCATCAGGCATACCAAAAAGGCTGGTTCTGGGTGTAAAGATTCTGGCCCTGACTATCCTCCTCCTCCTCCTGCGGTATCCCACGGCCACTGCTGCTAGGAACGACGGTATATTCATCCTGGCGTCTGAGCTTGTTTGTTGTTTGCGCACACTTTTATGCTGCGCGGGACGTGCGCCTGCTTCATTCTGGTGTACGTGTTTCCGGATTGGACCTTTTTTTTGTCGCGTTGTAGGCGACCGTGTAAATCTTCCCACCCACCCCAGGAATACACGTAACATGCTTTCCCAGGCCCAGTCGCGTGTAAATATTCCAGCCCACCCCAGGAATACACGTACCCCATTCTTCCAGGCCCTCTCGCGTGTGGAAGTTCACGCGAACCCCGTAATAGACGTACCCTGCTGATATCGCATGTGGAAGTTCACGCGGACCCGTAATACACGTACCCTACTGATATTGCGTGTGGAAGTTCACACGGACCCGTAATACACGTACCCTGCTGATATCGCGTGTGGAAGTTCACGCGGACCCGTAATACACGTACCCTGATGAAATCGCGTGTAAGACTACCTGCTCACCCCTGAAATACACGTAACCAGGCAAATCGCACTGCTGGGGGGTGGGGTGCAGGAAGACATGAGTTGGACATGAGTGGGGGCCTGGTGGAGGGTGCCTCACAGTGCTGGGGGGTGGGGGTGCAGGGGGACATGAGTTGGACATGAGTGGGGGCCTGGTGGGGGGTGCCCCTGACTGCTGGGGGGTGGGGGTGCTGGGAGACATGAGTGGGGGCCTGGTGGAGGGTGCCCCTGGATGCTGGGGGGTGGGGATGCAGGGAGACATGAGTGGTTGCCTGGTGGAGGGTGCCCCTGACTGCTGGGGGGTGGGGGGTGGGAGACATGTGTGGGCGCATGGTGGAGGGTGCCCTGCACTGCTGGGGGGGTGGGGGTGCTGGGAGACATGAGTGGGGGCCTGGTGGAGGGTGCCCCTGACTGCTGGGGGGTGGGGGTCAGGGGGACATGAGTTGGACATGCGTGGGGCCTGGTGGAGGGTGCCCCTGGATGCTGGGGGTGGGGGTGCTGGGGGACATGTGTGGGGGCCTGGTGGAGGGTGCCCCTGACTGCTGGGGGGTAGGGGTGCAGGGGGACATGAGTTGGACATGAGTGGGGGCCTGGTGGAGGGTGCCCCTGGATGCTGGGGGGTGGGGGTGCAGGGAGACATGAGTGGGGGCCTGGTGGAGGGTGCCCCTGACTGCTGGGGGGTGGGGGGGTGGGAGACATGAGTGGGGGCCTGGTGGAGGGTGCCCCTGACTGCTGGGGTGTGGGGGTGCTGGGAGACATGAGTGGGGGCCTGGTGGAGGGTGCCCCTGACTGCTGGGGGGGGTGGGAGACATGGGTGGGGGCCTGGTGGAGGGTGCCCCTGGATGCTGGGGGGTGGGTGTGCAGGGAGACATGAGTGGGGGCCTTGTAGAGGGTGCCCCACAGTGCTGGGGGTTGGGGGTGCAGGGAGACATGAGTTGGACATGAGTGGGGGCCTGGTGGAGGGTGCCCCTAGATGCGAGGGGGTGGGGGTGCTGCGAGACATGAGTGGGGGCCTGGTGGAGGTTGCCCCTGGATGCTGGGGGGGGTGCGGGGAGACATGAGTGGGGGCCTGGTGGAGGGTGCCCCAGAGTGCTGGGGGGTGGGGGTGCAGGGAGATATGAGTTGGACATGAGTGGGGGCCTGGTGGAGGGTGCCCCTGGATGCTGAGGGGTGGGGGTGCTGGGAGACATGAGTGGAGGCCTGGTGGAGGGTGCTCCTGGATGCTGGGGGGTGGGGGTGCAGGGAGACATGAGTGGGGGCCTGGTGGAGGGTGCCCCACAGTGCTGGGGGGTGGGGGTGCAGGGGGACATGAGTTGGACATGAGTGGGGGCCTGGTGGAGGGTGCCCCTGGATGCTGGGGGGTGGGGGTGCAGGGAGACATGAGTGGGGGCCTGGTGGAGGGTGCCCCTGGATGCTGGGGGGTGGGGGTGTTGGGAGACATGAGTGGGGGCCTGGTGGAGGGTGCCCCTGGATGCTGGGGGGTGCTGGGAGACATGAGTGGGGGCCTGGTGGAGGGTGCCCCACAGTGCTGGAGGGTGGGGGTGCAGGGGAACATGAGTTGGACATGAATGGGGGCCTGGTGGAGGGTGCCCCTGATTGCCGGGGTGGGGGGGTGGGAGACATGAGTGGGGGCCTGGTGGAGGGTGCCCCTGGATGCTGGGGGTGTGTGGGGGCTGGGAAACATGAGTGGGGGCCTGGTGGATGGTGCCCCTGGATTCTGGGGGGTGGGGGTGCTGGGATACATGAGTGGGGGCCTGGTGGAGGGTACCCTACAGTGCTGGGGGGTGGGGTGCAGGGGGACATGAGTTGGACATGAGTGGGGGCCTGGTGGAGGGTGCCCCTGACTGCTGGGGGGTGGGGGGGTGGGAGACATGAGTGGGGGCCTGGTGGAGGGTGCCCCTGGATGCTGGGGGGTGGCGGTGCTGGGAGACATGCGTTGGTGGGCAGTAGTGCAAGGTGACATGTGGGTTGGCTGGGGGGCATGGCCATGGTGGATGGGCTGCCTGCGGGACATGTGCAGGGGTGCAGGGTAGTCCCCTGTGGTGTGGGCCGCCTGCAGGGGCCGTGGAGGGTGTAGAGGGAACACCTGGGAGGACCCACACGGCCAATTCACGTGTAGTACTCCACGGCACCCCCGAAATACACATAGGCTGTTGGATTCGCGTGTGGAATTTCCCGCGCACCTGGAGTACACCTACCCTGCTTAAATCGCGTGTGGAACTTCACACGCACACCGAAATGCACGTGCCCTGCAAATTTGCGTGTGAAACTTCCCGCGCACCTTGGAATAGACGTACCCTGCTGAAATCGCGTGTGAAACTTCACGCGCACCCCGAAATACACGTACCAAGGACAATCGCGTGTGGAACTTCCCACGCACCCCGAAATCACGTACCCAGGCCAATCGCGTGTGGAACTTCCCGCGCACCCTGAAATACACGCACATGCTATTTTTCACACAGCAGGTGTCATTCTTCATAGCTGTATATAGGTGCTTTTTGTTAGCGCACATTTTGGCGCACATTTATTTCAGGCGCTGGGACGCTACCACCTGCTTAATTGTGGCGGACTTGTTTGGCCCTGTGCGCGTCTTTGCCCGTGCGCTGGTTTGCCCTATTCGATTCCATGAATAGAATCGAATAGGGCAAACGAGCGTGTGGATGTTCCGCGCACTTGCCTCCTGTACTTCCCCCGTGACGCCCATATTTTCACGCGTTGTTCCCCATTCTGAGTGTTACGCCCCGTGTTCCGCCTACTTTTGTTATGTGCGCTGCGCTATGTGCGATTTCGCTGTGGCCGTGGCGCACGCCGTTGGATGACCCGTGCGCCGGCGTGTGCCGTGCACTTTTTCAGCACACACCCAATATTTTTCTTGCGCACAGACTTCCATGAATCGATGTGTGCTGGTTTCCCTGCGATTTTCGCACTTGCTCTGCGATTCACACGTTTTGGCACCTCTGCGCCGGAGTTTTCGGCGCACATTAATTCCATGAATCAGCCATTTGTGTCTCACAAAAAGCCAGCAACAAAAACAGACAACTGTCTCCAATTAGCCACACCATTTTCATCTTTGATATATGCAGTCTTTCTTTGCTTCTAGGAAAATTATTGCTAGTTTGAATTTTCTAGTAGTTTGTATGAGCAGGGAGTGTAAGATGAAGTGTTTGATTAGTTGATGACACTGTCAACCATGGCTATCCAGCAGCCACTCAGTGCACAGCGTGGTTACCCGCAGGTAAATGCCATACCCTGTGCAGCCGCTGCTACTTCACGGCAAATGGGACGTTTCATCTTTCTAGCCACATCTAATAAATAGCACGTGCGTAGGCTGGTCAATACTATTACTCATTTTATTAGGTGTGTCTATAGCCACAGGTATATTTAAAGCTGAGTCTATAGACATAAATATTCTGTATAATAGTCATATGTGTATGTGGATGATACAGTAGAAAACTTTATTTGTGTGTGTTATTTATGTAATTAGGAGTTAACTTATTTGATTTAAAGGTTTAAAGGGCAATTTTGTTGGGGTTTGCAGAAAAATGTTTGTGTAGCCACGGATACAAAGCAGTATCTCTAGCTGCGTTGAATATCCACAGCTATTAAAGATGTTAGGTGGTGGATTTCTGTCAGTTTCATTGTTTTTTATTGGTTGCTGTTACTTTTGTATTAGTGTAGGCCTTAGTGATAGGTAGTTCTGAAAATGTATCATCCATTGTAGTAGCTTTATTGGTATATAGTTCTCTTGTTTTGGTATTTGTTTTGAAAAGTATAAAAGGCACCATTGTCTGCAGTTGTATCCTTTTGATTCCTGAACTCTTAATTAGCATGTGGCAGGAGTGTGACAGATGTGAAAGTAAGTGTTAATAATATTTAAACAAATGAAGGTTTATTTTAAAGTGTTGTGTGTTTGTTATATTAACCACTGCAATCAGATTGTGTTCATTATTATTTATTTCATTTGCTGTGTTTGGGTGGAAAGTATTATTTCATGTTTTTTTTAGGTTTTACAAATGTGGACATTTAGCTTTTGTATTTATGTTATTAAGGTTGAAGGTTTATTTGATTGTACTTGTAATGCACTTTGCAGTACTTGTAGGTGTTTGGAGTGTTTTGTGAGGTACTTTAATTGACACTGTTCTCCAAGTTCATTTTTAAACTGTGTTTATGTTTCAATTTTCTTGTAGCTGCATCATTATCATCATCCCAGTGAATTTTCACTAGATGTTGTACTGTTAACTAGGCCAGCACATATTGAAAATATTGTGTTACTGCTGGATACAGAAGCAGCACATGCATGGAAAGCTTTCTTTGTGACATTTCTAGCATTTCTAGCACCAAATGACCCAATGATTAGTATGTGAAAAGATAATATCAGTGTTGTATGCACAAATGTTGTATCTTATATAGTGCATGTGATGCTCTGCATACAAGATATGAGGGTCATAAACACTTTTGAATTACAATGCCTATTAAAGTTTGTTTTTCAATTGATAATGTTTCCTTTTAGAAATATATATTTTTTAAACATAGATGAATAACCGCGTCTTCGGTGTAGTACAATGGGTTGTTGGATTTTGGAGGCTTGGGTAACCACAGCAATGACTGGGGGCGTACTAGCCACGGGTTCGATTAACTGTACCCATGGCTGTAGCAGTAATGTGCCAGAAGTACACTCTTTTTTATGAACTCTTTTTACTGTCTCTTTTGTTTTTAATATTTTATACTAATAATCTATTAAAAGTAACACACACAATCCTATAGCCGTGGCTACCATACATGGGCTATCATATTGGATTTCTTTGTAGCCGCAGCTATAGAAAATGTGGACTTTTTTAAAGATGTATTGGGTGTAGTGTTTGTAAACAGTTATTGTAACATTTTAAATATGTGTTATACATTCCTATAATACATATAAGTGTACATATTTTAAAAAGGTAAATAAATATGCAAACATATTTTGTTGAAAACAGTCTTATTTCGGTGGGGATGTGGTTGTGGGTTTTCGTTTAATTTTAGGAGGAACACATGAATTTGTACTGTCCTTGATTTGTCTTAAATTTGCTATGTCCTTTTTCATGGATTGCACATCACCTTTTGAATATGAATTAATAGTTCTTTAAATTCTGTTATGGAATCCATAATTGGATTTGTGGGTACATGTTGTGGCGCTTCTTCTTTGAATCTTCTTGAGACTTGAATCACTTCATCATCTGTTTGAAAATATTTGAAATATTTTAACCGATTGTAGATATAATACACATTACACATATTTGTGTTGCTTGTATACACATTTGATAGTTTAATAGATGGTAGATGCATTATATGTGTTCAATGACTGATATTTGTTCCTTTAAATATAATTGTTAGTCTCATTTTACATGAATATATAGAATGTACTTACGACATCCTGATTGTGGTGCTAAAAAGAAAGACTGCTTGTGAGTTCAGAGTTAGAATTGGGAATGGAGGAAGATTAATGTGCAGAGAAGGTGTAATGTTTGTATTTGCTTTGTGATTAGTAGTTTATTGTTTGTGTGGTGGGTCTCTGCCAATAGGATTTCAAGTACCTCAGATGCTGTTGAATTGTAGAACCTATGAGAGAATGTATTTTTTTAGGGATGTTTATACATGCCAATAAATTGTATATTATAGTGTATCATCGTATTAAGAAAAGAAAAGTCCTGAATAGTACATCTTTATTGCCTGAGAGTGAGGTGTAGTTTTAGGAGATTTTGCTATTTTTGAGCTATATGTATTGTTTGATTGATCGATTGATTGATTGATTAATATGTTATTTATAATGTGCATATACAAAAGTGTGTCAAGGCACAAATTGGATATTGCAAACATGCATGCAATATCAGAAGGAGAGTATTGTGATTGATTAGAGGACTGTGGAGAATTTGAGAATTTTGAGAATGGGGTTCATAGTGATGTTGTGGACATAGATGATGTGTTGTCAAAGCAGTGGCTTACAAAGTTTGTTTGTATCTATAATATTATTTTAGATGGAGTGTTTGAAATGAGAGGTTTATGCTGCAATTGTGGAGAAATATTTTTGACAGGGAGTATACGTCTTTTTCTCTTCGTCAAAAGAAAATTAATTAATCATCTAAAGAAAGAGAACAGACAAATGTTCCAAGATCTTTTTTTTTGTAATAGAGATGAACAGTGTAAGAAGACGCAGGACATCTTGGTGCCTTAACAAAAAGATAGTCTTTATTGACAAAAAAATAAAATAATAACTCGATCAGGAACTTATCCTTGGCAACTGTCTTTATATAGACTTTAGGCAGTCTAGGGCAATCTAGGTTTACATCGCTTCAAAGAGTATGGATGAACTCTGGAGTTAGTCCTTCTAGGCCCAGTGATGCTCAGCAGCTCCCCCCTCGCCTTCCAGCCGGTTCTGAAAAAGAACAGAGAAAAATCTGTCAGTCCTTTCTCCATGTCTGCTTTAAATAGGGGCTGGTGTGTCAATGTCCAATCAGAAGCCATCATGCTTGGAAGCCTTGCTAAGTCCCCCCAAGCCTGCCCACTTCTTTCCGACATGAAGATAGCCACGATGCCTCCCAGACTTGCAGCCGCTTGGACTCTTTGTTTGGTGTTACTGGGTGAAATACTGACAGTAAGTCTGTGTTTTCCATACTTGTGTTCAAATGGGGGAACAAATCACTGTCTACTGGAGTGTTTTCATCTCGTGCAATTAATGGGTTCTGTGAACTGGTGTTGCTCTTTTCTGCATCCTCCTCCCAAAAACCAAAAGTTCTCCATGATGCGGCGTTGTGGCCTTCCGCGTTCAATAAAATTGACGCAGGGTCCTTTGGAATGGTGTTGCTGCTTTCCAGGTTCATTAGCATGCCCGCAGGGTTCCTCGGAGCTGCGATGCTGCTGTCCGCGTTTATTAACATGTCCGCATTAAACATCTCTCTCAGGTCAGCGTTTTCACTCCAACACGTGTCTCTCCAACATGTGTCAACTGGGTTGGTGTTCTCACCCCCATGGTAAGCAGCCCTCTATCTCGGGTCAGGTTATCTCTCCAGTGAGTACCGCAGCCCCACCATTCGTGGTCTTCATCTCCCCGTCTTCCCTACGGTTCACCGCCATGAGCTGGCCATGTTCACCGGGTCCTTGGCCTACTTCCCTGGTAGCTTCCATGTTCCCGTTATCCTAGTGGCTCTGACCTGCGTGGCTATGTTTCTTACAAAGAGTATTTCTCTGATTGAATATACTTTTTGTTATATATTGGTAAAAGAACCCAAACACTCTTTTAAGACCCACCCAAAGAACCTCTTAAATATATGGAAGGAAAATACCCTTGATGCCTTTTTTAAAAATAGCTGCGGTTACGACAGCAGCCTATGAAGCATCGTGCCCTGTCAGATGGATTATAGCCACGGTTAAAACCAAACCAAAGAGATGTTTTGTATTTTTGGTGGGTGTAGCCCCATATATAACTATCGCCTTAGCCGTGCGTATGGCAATTCTCCAGAATGGCTAGTTTCCCTTACCTGTTGAGTTCCTCAGCGGCTTTGCTGGATTTCTAGGATTTCTTTTTTTTTACCTGGTAAGAGTGTGAGCCTTTTTCCCACTCTTACATGTGTTTTTACTGTGTGTTGTACAATTTTGCTCATGGACTTTAGAGTCTCACCAACTCCACCGGCATCATCTTTTTACTGTGTGTCACACAGCACCTTTAGTGCAGTGACACAGGGCTGTCTTTTTAGACTTCCCACTGTTAAACTACATTTTCTGGGACTGACTACTGTCTCCCAGAACCTCTAAAGTTGCCATTGACTTTACTAGTCTTTTCAAATTTATAGTCCCAGTACAACCTATCTTCCAACAGAGTACTGGAAGGGTTAATAGTTAACCCTTTTTGTCTGATTCTCATTGAACATTTTTTTTCCCCTTTCTCTAAGATTTGGCTGGTGTCAATGGTAGCTACCATTTTTATTCTACCGCGAGCTATGAAAATAGCCTCGGTAACGTTAGAGGCTATGGTGGTAGCCTCAAACTCTAACCCGCTGCACCCCATTTATTTTTATTTGCTTCCGGTTGTGTTTATTCGCCATTACTTTTTGTAAAGGCCTTTCTCGTGCTGTACTCTGCGTGCCAAACCATGTTTGGTTCCTTTGTTTGCCATCCTTTGGCGGGCTTCTGCATAGATGCCCTCCTTAGGCGCCTGCGTGTCTGGGTGGACAGGATGTGAGGGATGGGTTTGAGGCCCCCTGCACAAGGTCTCCTTGGAGACCAAAGTCACACTCTAATTTGATTGTCTAGGTGGCTGTCCTGCCAGGACCGCCGGCCTGCTGTGTGATTGACAGCCATGCTGTGTGAATGGGGGAAAACTGCTTAAAGCAGGTTTATGGGACTTGGAAGGCAGAGTCACCACTGGAATGAGAGAACCAACGAGGAGCTGATGGCAAACGACTGCTGCAGCTACTGGAAATCCCGGTGAAGCCCTGCTGCAGGTCCGAATAACCCGAAACTCCGATGACAGAGAAGATCTGCAAGGATTCTTCTTCCCTTGAGCTTGGTGGGACCAACCAGCTTGCTAAACACCAGACGCCGGCCTCCCTCTCCTAGTCAAATTTGCATTGCTACAGTGAACTGGATAGCCAGGAGGAACAGAACCTGTTCGGGTTTTAAGGAGTGCACCTTTTATTCAATGCTTTGCTCTGCTGCTGGCTTCTTCCCTGGGCACTGCAGGACCCTCCAGTCTTCCTCCTTCTTGTCTCCACGACAGTCACTTCAGGAACCGTTAGCCTGCAGGAACTGCCAAGAACAACCGCCTCAGCTACAGCATTCTTCTTCATTTAAGGTTCTGTGAAAATCCAGACGTTCATTCCGTCCGACCGTGGTGAAAGTGTTTGAAATCTTTCGCCTCTCCGAAGTCTTGTCCTTCTCTTCTCCTTTGAATAACTTTTCCTCCAACCAACTTGCTTGAAGGCTTGCATGTAGAGTAAATAAGTTGAGCACATTATAGTTTGAACGGGTGGTATTTGAGTTTCTCAGTTTGTGATGCACTTATGTTTTGTGTAGTACATTTTCAAGCTGCTAGCCCTGAATGAAACCTGGGCTAATTGTGTAGATTATAGTGAACATTTGTTTTGCAGTGAAAGATATGCACCAACTATGGGATCTGCCAAGGCATATCTATTGAAAAAGAAGTAAGGATATTTTAGTAACTCCCTTTACGTCACATTTGTGAACGTGTTTGATTGTAGCTTTATACTTGACAAGTGTTATGTTAGAATGCTGCTGATGAATCCTAGTTTGGTTATCGTGTTGGGAATTGTTGGGAAAATAGCAGTAGTAGCGATTCGTTTCTAGGTGAAATGCAGGACAGTGGGTCAGGCAATTTTCCTTATTAGGTCTGAAGAGGTTGAAACAGGTGAGGCCCTTGTGTTTGCATGTCATTTGATGAGGGTGCTTAAGGAGGACTGATTAAGTAGGTGGTGGGAGGAGTAAGTGAGAGGCAGGCTCCAGTTACGTGAGCAGCAGCCTAATCAATGCTGTGTGTGTGGAGGTGACCTACAGTTTTAAGAAAAGATTTGTATGGTATGACTGAAGCTGGGTGTAGTAACTTAGTAGCAGAGCTTTACCTTCCAGGTCTCCTACCTTATCACCTTCCTCATGAATTGAAGACACACCAGATATTAATGAATGGCAGGTTGCTACATTAAAGTCAAGATATGTAATGCAATATATTGACACATCTTTATGTATGTAAATTAACATTTTATGGTTATGTATACTAGGTTTATTGTGTTCAGGAGTAGGATGCACACTTTGAATGTTTAGTTTTAAGAGATAAATGAATGTAAAGGGAGAAGACCATCAGGGTAATTCATAGAATCCAGCGCACAAGTAGCGCACGCGGCTGGCGCACAGCGTGCGCCTGCGATAGTCTGCGCCAGGCACGTGCGCTAAAACAGATTTCCGCGCACAGCGTATTCATGGATTTCAAGCTCCCAAAACAGCCGTGGCGCAGAGAATCGCAGCGAGCCTGCAGCAGCGCCAGTAACGCCCCCAAGAACGCCCTCGCGCACGGAAAAGCCATCAAAAGCGCTAAATCATCGCTAAGGGCTGCGCTAACCCCGGACCACTTCACAGGGCAGGCAAACAAGGAAAGCAAAGCGGGCAATCTCCAAATCAGGAGTACGCGGGAAGTACTACACGCGACTAGGCAGGGAACGTGAATCACAGGGGTACGCGGGAATCATCACACGCGAACAGCCAGGGTGCGTGTATTACAGGGGTAGCGGGAAGTACAACACGCGATGGGCCAGGGAACGTGTATCACAGGGGGACGCGTGAAGTAGAACACGCGATAGGCCAGGGAACGTGCATCACAGGGGTACGCGGGAATCATCACACGCGAACAGCCAGGGTGCGTGTATTACAGGGGTAGCGGGAAGTTCAACACGCGATGGGCCAGGGAACGTGTATTACAGGGGGACGCGTGAAGTAGAACACGCGATAGGCCAGGGAACGTGCATCACAGGGCTACGCGGGAATCATCACACGCGAACAGCCAGGGTGCGTGTATTACAGGGGTAGCGGGAAGTTCAACACGCGATGGGCCAGGGAACGTGTATTACAGGGGGACGCGTGAAGTAGAACACGCGATAGGCCAGGGAACGTGTATTACAGGGGTACGCGGGAATCATCACACGCGAACAGCCAGGGTGCGTGTATTACAGGGGTAGCGGGAAGTTCAACACGCGATGGGCCAGGGAACGTGTATTACAGGGGGACGCGTGAAGTAGAACACGCGATAGGCCAGGGAACGTGCATCACAGGGCTACGCGGGAATCATCACACGCGAACAGCCAGGGTGCGTGTATTACAGGGGTAGTGGGAAGTTCAACACGCGATGGGCCAGGGAACGTGTATTACAGGGGGACGCGTGAAGTAGAACACGCGATAGGCCAGGGAACGTGTATTACAGGGCTACGCGGGAATCATCACACGCGAACAGGCAGGGTGCGTGTATTACAGGGGTAGCGGGAAGTTCAACACGCGATTGGCCAGGGTACGTGTATCACAGGGGTGCGTGGGAATAATCACATGCGAATAGGCTGGGTGGGCCCCCACAGGTGTACCCTGTACACCCTCCCCGGCCCCTGCAGGCAGCCCACAAAACAGTGGACTACCCTGCACACCTGATCATGTCCCCCTGCACCCCCATCCACCAGGGGCACCCTCCACCAGGCCCCCACCCATGTCTCCCACCACCCCCACCCCCCAGCAGTGCAGGGGCACCTGCCATCAGGCCCCCATCCATGTCTCCCACCACCCCCAACCCCCATCCACCAGGGGCACCCTCCACCAGGCCCCCACCCATGTCTCCCACCACCCCCACCCACCAGCACTGTGGGGCACGTGGCCAGCAGGCAGTCAGGCAGCAGCCGATGGCAGGTGGGAGCGTGCTCAGGGTTCTTGGGGACTTAAAATCGGCCTCCTGGCCAGGAGCGTGGTCTTTCGTGTTAGAACGCGTGGACAGCCTGATAGGGAGTGATTTTGCACCTGAAAACCCCACACTCATCGCGCGAAAACCCGTCACCAGCATATGTGCGTCAATAGTTACCTGCACGTGCAGTGTCAAAGCGTGTGATTGGTGAAAAGTGAGCGACACGCAGGAGTGTCGAAGCGCGTGATTGGTGAAAAAGGATCCACATGCAGGAGTGACAAAGCGTGTGATTGGTGAAAAGATACCTACACGCAGGAGTGTCGAAGCGCGTGATTGGTGAAAAAGGATCCACATGCAGGAGTGACAAAGCGTGTGATTGGTGAAAAGATACCTACACGCAGGAGTGCCAAAGCGTGTGATTGGTGAAAATGGGCCAAGCACGTACACGCCGTAAGTGACGATGTACGTGTGGGCCTGTATAAAAGGTAGTGTTGAACACAATTTCCTTGTACGTGCTTTTCGTGGAGAGCGAGTGGGTGAATTCGGTACTTCTTGTCGTTTCACACGCGATTTACTTCACGGCGTTTCCAGTTCGTACTCCCTGTTACCTCTGACAGCTCTTTTCTCTTTTTCCTCTTGTACTGGTTTTCCTGGGCCTGTTCCCTCAAACAGTGTCCCCTTCTACAGTTGTCCTGTCTCCTCAGACAGCGTACACCTCTTCTTTTGGCGGGGGTGTTGCCAACCAAAAGTGCTATTTTTTCACGCTCTTTTACCTGGCAGACGGTGAGTCACGCACGTATCTAACATCTGTGCTTGCCCCGTGTGTAGCCTACCCCTTCAGAGGTCAATCTAGGCCGCGTGTGACACGCATACGTTCATTGTGTTACTGGATGCCACAGCGTAGTGCAGGGTTTTCCATCAGCACACGTGGTCTAGGAGGGGTATTGTGCACGTTCCTTAACTTTTTTGGGGTGCCTGTGCGTTGCGTGACCCGTCATCTTTCCCCAGGGGTGTCATATAGCCTTGCCACTGCACTAGGGTACGAATACCATCTGGTACCCAACCCCTTTGACACCCAATTGCCCAGGACAATTGTGCACACCCACTCCCATACGCACAATACCATCAGTGCCATGGTTGGGAGGCGTGCAAGCCGTAAGGGTGGCAAAGGTGGCCGAGCCACACGTGGTGGCCGTGGAGGATCCAACAGGGGACGTGGTTGTGACTTGCAGGGCGCCCCTGTTCCCCCCAGTCTGGAGGAACAGTCAGGGACACCCATGCCCCCCCCCCCCCCAGTTGAGAGTCATGTGGCTGATACCAACCCTGATCAGCCCATGTCGGACCAGGCCATTGTGGCACCAGACCTGTCCGAGGGTGATTCCATCGCTGACATCCATGTCAGCAGGTCCACTGCACGTGCACCGGTGCACATTGGTGTCATCAGGGCACGCGCATCTATGCCAGATAGGTCATCTGCTGGCCCCCGTAGCCAGGGTGTGGCTCAATCCACCCCACCTCTCATACACCCTGCCAAGACTGTGTCGGTCCTAGTTCATGCACCTCAGATCAGGCCTGACCCCATCCCACTACCCCCAATGCCTGCACCTACTCCCATGCTGAGTGGGCAATCACACACACCCAGTACAGAGTCCACCACGGCTCCTGCCCCTAGTGTCCACAGCGGCGTAGGACACTCTGGATCCCCACCCCCTTCCAAGCGCAAGAGGAAGAGTGCACGTCCGGCACAGGCTGATGCCCCAGACACGGCTGCACAGTCCGGCCCATCAAGGAAGCCAAGCTTCACAGACGCCGAACTTAATGCACTTGTTCAGTATGTGTCAGATCATGATAGGGAAATGGTCATCGTTGCAGGGTCCAAGACCACACATGCCAGACGCCAGGCACACTGGCAGACCATTGCTGACAGAATAAGTGCCCTTGGAGTAGTGAGGCGCACAGCTAGTGATTGCCAGAAGCGCTGGAATGACCTTAAGCGCAGGGCAAAGGATAAGCTGGCCTCAAGTCATGCCGCAACCTTGGTGACTGGAGGTGGGTCCCCAGCACAGGAAATAGAACTCACACCACACGAGTCCGTAGCTGGATCCTACGTCACCGAGGGACAACTCCAAGGTGTGGGAGACCTCCCTGATTACGAGGCATCATCCGGTGAGTGCACATGCATGTGTGTATTATCCATGTGCATGGTGTGTGTGTGAAGCATTCATGTTGGGTGCCTGTCAAGGGGGTGTGTGGCAGAGTTGATAGTGGCACCCATGTGCCTCATCTAGTATGTTCAGTGCAACACCATCTGGCCACAGCACTATCCCTACTGGCAACAGTGCACATATGGGCCAACACCATGGAAGTCGCCCTTGATTAGTAATTTTGTCACTACATTGTTGCTCATACTCCCCTGTCTATTCATCTGATGTCTTACATACCATTCCTATCCTTTCCCCCAGCCATTCAAGTTTCATCTTCACATGCCTGACATGCAATGATACCACATGCTAATGCGTCCTCTGTATATAAATGCCTACCAACATGCAGTCATACTGTGGATGTAGCCTTGACATCCACCTCCTTCCTGGGTCCTTTGGTACCGTCTGGTTCCAAGCCCCATTCCCTCACACTCCATGCTGCTCTTCATGGTCTATCTTCCATGACTTCTACAGTTCAGACCATCGTGCCCTACGCACGACACCTGCTTGCCAAAAGTCAAATGAGGGCAGCCTGCCCTCCAATGCGACCCACCCTATTGCTGACCAGTGCATCTGAGCCTACTCTAAGCTAACTCTCACTGACATCTGCTCATACATGCCTTTGCCTGTCCCATAGACCCTTCACATGGTCCCTGTCCTCTCTCCTTGCTCCTCTTCCACCATCATAGGTGGGACCCGTTGGGGTGTACTCCTGGCCTCCTTCCAATCCTCAGATACCACTATTGATGTGCATGGTAATGGGAGCGTCTCAGTCCAAGGCCCTTAGGCCAACCTCAATCTCCTTGAGAAATGCTACCCACATCTCATCAACTTCCTTACCTCTCCTGCTGTCCCCCCTCCTCTCTCCTCATCAATCCTGCACTGCCTCCCTGCACCCTCCCATGAACCTTCTCCGCCTCCCACTCCAACTCCTACACATGCGGCACCTCTGATCTCTAGCACTCCCCGTAAGTCCTACAAGGCTGTCAACCTCCTCCACAATTACACTCCTCTCACAGCGGCTGCATCAGGCATTCCTCCGATAACTGTCACTTACATGAGGTTATGCACCTTGACATCCTTGGTCTCATGGAAACATGTCTGACGGCCAGCTCTGTCTGCATCCTTGACCCTCTCCTTGGCCCGCCACTACTGTGCAGGGGGGGTGTGCCCTTGGCTTCCCTGAGGGTATTCCTGCCACTGTCACACCTACTTAGACCTACTCCACTCTGGAATGGCTTGTGTGAGGTTTCTGTCCACCACACCTTGACAATCTCAAACAGTGCGTACTGTGTCTGGGAAAACTGGTCAAATGTACTACTTCCTTTCTGAGTGTCCTCACCTCTCCTCCTCACTCATGTCCCCAGACACAGAATTCCTCATCCTTGGTGCGGTACGCATCCACCTGCATGCCTGTTGACGCCCCCACGTGACCTTTCTGTGACCTCAGCAACTCCCTCTCACCCTCTAGACTCCCGTCTGTCCCTACTCATTCTGCAGGGCACACTCTTGATGCTCTGATCTCATCTGACTTTCCCCTCTCCGTCCATCTCTGCACTCCTCTCTCCTGGAGTGATCACATTCTCCTCTCCTCCCAGCTCACCCTCAACACCCCACAGGCAAAGCCACCCTCACCACTGTCACACACCTTCTTGGTATTACGACCCATGAAGTGTGTGTCAGTCGAGGCTCATGCTGCCAAAATCTCCCCCCCATCCAGCTCCCCCTTAGGCTCACTCCCATCCTGACAGGGCCCACTCCATGCTCCACTCCATGTCAGGTACACTGGATGTCTTAGCCACGGTCATGACCACCTGTCTGAAGCCCCATGCCAATGCAGAGTCCTGGCATGACTCGGATCTTGGGAACCCAAACCACAGGTGCCGGGTGGCAGAGAGGGAATGTCCTGCATCATGGCCATCCTCTGGCAAACTGGCCTGCCACATGCTCCAAAGGCAATAGCGCCTCACCCTTCTCACCAAGATGAGATCCCCAATCCAAGGGCACATATCTGCGGCATGTGACAACTCTGCAGGACACATAGAAATCTGAAAGGACCTTGCCGAGCCAGAGGCAGTGTGTACCTCCCCTGTCCCCTCCGAGCCCACAGCACAGCATGATTGTCTCTGTACCCCTATAGGCCACCCCCCCAGCACTTGTCTGCGCCTAACACCATCTGCCCTTGACGTCAAGTCCTACTTACCTTGTACAGCACTTCCAGCCGCCACTCCCCCTTGCACTTCATTGTGCCACCCACCCCTGCACTTGCGTGACATGAATGACACCAGCACCAGTAGTATTGTTGACTGGCATCCCCTTCTGCCCCACCACCCCTCAGTGCTCCGCTGCACCTACAAACATTACTTGACCGGTGCTTCACGAATGCAAAATTATTCCGTTACAGGTGTTGGGGAGGTGGAATCACAATGTTTACTGCATTATGTTGATGTAGACAAGGCACTGTGCATCGTTGCCAATTTGGACTAGCAGATCCATGTACAACATGTATACTAATTGATGTGACGATGCAATGTCAGGACCAGAGTGGTTGAAATCCAAAAAAGTAGCCCTCCTCTCCCTCTTCACTTGGTGGCTATGTCACATGCCATGTGTGTGATGGCATGTGCCTTTGACATGGCAATCACCGCCCAATGTGTGATGGCAGTGCTAGGCATCAAGGTGAGCAGGCGTTGCTCTCCAATCAGTACATAGTATGCCCTGAGCCTCCCCTACAGACCCAGTGATGGTGAATGCATAGGAGGACTCCCAGTCATGTAGGACATGTGTCGTAGGACTACTGCCTATGTTGTTCATCAGCCCTTGTTGCATGCCATGGTGCTAATGCCTGTTTCCATTTTTCTCTTTCATGTCTTTGCAGGGGACGAAGCACTTGTTGATGCTGGGGATGTGGTGGTGGAGCCGTCCCAGGAGGGCAACCCGGGCCGACCTACCACAAGTGAGGGACGTGGTGTGTTTGTGGGTGAAAACCCACAAGTGCTGCAGGCCGTGCTGTCGAGGGGTGTCTCTGGGGGTTCCTCCCCCGAGCAGTATTCAGGTGTAGACTCGGAGGATGACACCTATGTGCAGTCGCAGGTGAGTGTTCTTGGGAGAGAATCTCCTCTGTCCGACCCACCTGCAGCCAGGCCATTGGCCTCAATGGGGATGTCAGTGTCGGCAGATCAGCCTCTGGTGGTTACGGATGCAGGGCCACACCACCCAATCTCTGATCCTGTTCCTGGGGCTGCAGATCAGAGAGGGAATGCAGTCCTGCAGCCTGAGGCCTTGCCGGCACAGCAAGGCGCAGTCCGCCTTGCCCCAGGCAGGTGTGGTGCCCGTCAACGTGGTGGCCGTATGCCACCTGGCAATACCGTATGGGAGCAATCCATCTACGGTATGGCCACCCAACAGGCAGCATCATCCGAGATGATTGCACAGGCCATGGATAGGGTGGCCACTTCCATTGTCCCCCCAGAAAGGCTGATGGAGCGACTGGAGCAGGCTACAGAGTCCATCTGCCAGGCACACAGGGAGGATATGTTGGCGTCCAACATGGACAGGCGGGCGGCACTGGCGACTCTGGGGGAATCACTTTCCATGGAGTCCCAGCGCCACAGGGAAGCCCTGAGGGAAGAACTCCGTCACCTCAGGTCGACCCTGTTAGAGCTTGAGGCTTCATCCCATAGAAGGACAGAGGAGCAGCTGGAGCGTCTGACACGGACGCTCTCGGCCGAGATGCAGGCAACTCGTGCGGAGGTCAGGTCATCCCGGGAGTTACTGCATGGGGACCTCCGCATGATTATAACCCAGAACCAGAACTACCAGACCCGCCTGCTTGCAGCCATGGAGGAGCAAACTCGTGCTTTGCGTGGGCTGCCTCCCATTGTCACACCATCTTCTGAGGCAGCTCCCCCACCTCCAGAGTCAGCTGCAGGGTCTGGGCAGAGCCATAGCGACTCATCTCCCACAACAGAGTAGCCGTGTGGGCCACGAGCCTATGGGGTGTTTTCCTTTCCCATGATCCACACAGGTGGATTGTGGCGTGCATCCTGTCCTCGGACCTCATAGGTGCCCCCCCCCCCCCCGCCGGCCCTTTCATGGCCATTTTTTCTCTTTTTCATTTTTATTTTGCAAGAGTGTTGCCTTGTGTGGGTACCTGGGCATACACTGTATTGTGGCTGGGCACATGCAGGCTTGTCCTGAGTTTGGTTTCGATGCTTGGGTAGCAGACATCCACACCCCTCCTGCTTCCCTTTCCATGGGCTTGCAAAGGGTGTGCCCAAGTGACAGCAAATTACACGGTGACATTGGACTCCCATGAGCTGTTGGCCAGTCCATAGTCAATACTGTGTAGACATTCATAGTGTTCATTGTTGTTGCACCTAACTATGCATGATGGTATGATATGTGCCTCTACTTACATATGTTGCTCATGTTTTGCAGGTATTTCACACAGATCTTCACAAGGGCATACTCTCTGGAGTCACACTACATGTCGGTAGATGTGCACTGACACTTTTGCATGGCGCCATCACTGTACATCTGGACGGTGAGGACATACCAGCTGAATCAGGTAATGAGACTACCATTGATTACATGCAATGTGTCTTGTTTGGGTGGGCTTCAGGGTGGGTTGGTGTGTAATTTGATAGAAATTACTCTTACACAGGTGTGTAGTAGTGGCTCCAGGGCGGTTAGCTGCTCAAGTGCGGCTATGTTCCATTTGGGGCACTGCTATTTGTGACACTGGTGTCATGTTGTGATGGCCAGTTTGTTTGCTGTCACATACCATGACATGGTGTCCTCAGTGGCGGGACTGTGAAGGGAGTGGGTGACATGGCAATGTTGTCATGTAGTGAATCGCCCGTGGCAATGCATTTTAGATTGAAGGAGTTGTGTCTTTGCGTTGTGATGCATAGCTGGTGTATGTGTAGCTAGGGGTGCACACATATTGACACTTCCATGTTAACAATCTCAGGCTGATGTGTATCTGACAGTTCATTGTCAAGTAATTTTCAGACATTGTCAGGTAGAGTCATCATTGATTGTCAGATGGTATGTGCCAAAGCAGTGTGCACTAGCCAGCACTGTGATTCCTAGGTGAAGAAGTTGGCCACCAGTTGCGTACGGGCTGCCTCCCCCCGTGCCCTTTCTCCTCCCATGCGCAGCGGGCGTGCATGTGGTTGTGGATGTGGGGGCACCACCATGTCCACGGGCAGGCCCCGGCGTGTTGCAACGTTGTGCAGGACACATGCTGCCACTATGATCCTGCACACTATTCGGGGAGCATATAACAGCTGCCCGCCAGAACGGTCAAGGGAGCGAAAGCGTGACTTGAGCACTCCGAATGTGCGCTCCACTATGCCCCGTGTAGCAATGTGGGCTGTGTTGTACCTTACCTGGGGTGGCGTGGTGGGGTTCCGGATTGGGGTCATCATGTGGGGGCTGATAGGGTAGGCACTGTCCCCTGCGGAGGTGGTGATGGGTATCATTAGTGGTGTTGTGTCATGACCCAGTATCCGACATGCATGCATGTGGAGTGGCATTCATGCTCACCAAGCAGCCATGTATCTCCATGCTGGCCAGCCTCTAGGTCCCGGCATAGGGTAGACATTCTGTAGATGAAGCTGTCGTGGGTGGACCCTGGATAGTTGGCATATACTGATGTGATGATTCCCTTGGCATTGCATACAACTTGGACGTTGATGGAATGCCAGTGCTTGCGGTTTCTATAGATGTGCTCTGTTGCCCTGGGTGGACGTAGAGCCACATGTGTGCAGTCAATTGCACCAAGCACTTTGGGGAATTGAGACACACCATAGAATTCCTGGATGCACGTCCGCCTTTCTGCATGAGTCCTGGGGAGATATATGTGCCTGCGGACTGAAGGCCGTGCAGTGATGATGTTCAAGACCTGGTGTAGACAGCGTGACTGCGTGGCCTGTGACACACCACCCACTATGGCACTTGTCCGCTGAAAGGATCCAGTGGCCAAGAAGTGCAGTACATTCAGGACCTTCTGCAGGGGGCTGAGTGCTTGGGAGCACAGGGTGGGTGATGTGAGATCATCCTCCCACTCACTGACCAGGTCCAGTATGATGTGTGCTGGAAACCTGTACCTCCCATACACCTGGTCATCAGGCATCCCGAATAGGCTGGTTCTGGGTGTGAATATTCTGGCCCTGACTCTCCTCCTCATCCTCCTTTGGTAGCCCACTGCCACTGCTGCTAGGAACGGTATGTTCATCCTGGCATCTGGCTTGTTTATTGAAAAGTGCGCAAATTAATGCCTTGCGCGTGTAGTAGGCAGCGTGTGAGCCTCGCACCCCTGGAATCGGGTTCCCACTCCTATCGCGTGTGGAAATTCCCACGCTGCAGGCATACAGGTGCGCTGACGTACTTGCCTGTGTAAGTGGCCGCGCGCCCCTGAAATACACGTACATAGGCCAATGGCGTGTAAGCGCACTTTTGGCCAATTACACGCGATGAAATACACGTACATAGGCCAATGGCGTGTAAGCGCACTTTTGGCCAATTACACGCGATGAAATACACGTACATAGGCCAATGGCGTGTACGCGCACTTTTGGCCAATTACACGCGATGACACTCTGACGTGCAGGATTTCCACGTGTGCTCCGTCTTCACGTGCTGAGTGGGGAACGCCCGTGCGGATCACGTCAGACGCGCTTACGCGATGAGGGACTCTGGTCCAATAGAATCGCGTATGCGTGCTGACGCACTTACGCGCTAAGGGCCTTTCCTCGGATTTCACGCTGACGTGCAGGAATTTCACGTGCCAAATCACTCCGTATCAAGCTGGCCACCCGAAAACACACGGAACACCACGCTCCTGCCCCGAAGGCCGAGTTACTGCCCCCCAAGTGCCCTGAGCAGCCTCCCACGTGCTATCTGCTGCTGCCTGCCTGCCTGCCTGCCTGCTGCCACCGTGCCCTGCCATTTGGTGCCTGCACATCAGCCATCTGCAGGGGTCCAGTTGCTGTGTCCACCCCTGCTGGAACTGAAGACTCCCAACTGGGATTACATCGCTCCACAGCCCAGCCCCAGGACCCAGTTGCCCACCCACACCTGCCTCTGGGGTTGCCATGTCGGGCACTTCTACATCTGGCACCAGTGGCAACCCCAGGCCAGAGGGGCAGAGGGGCACCAGCTTCACTGCCACCGAAGTTGGTGTCCTGGTGGAGCATGTCCTGGGGCAGTATGATGCCCTCTTTGGATCGTCCCGCGCCAGCAAGGAAGGACGGGAGAGGATCTGGGCCGACTGTGTGGTTGCCATCAACGCGGAGGGGGTGGCAACCCGCAACGTCTTGAAGATCAAGAAGCGCTGGGAGGACTTGAGGTCCAGGACCCTTGTGAAGGCCCGGCGCCTCGTGGAGGGGGGCCGGGGCCACATGAGTTCCATCCAGAAGAGGGTCCTGGAACGCGTACGCCCAGCGCTCCACGCCCAGATCCTTGAGAGGGAGACCCGTCTGGAGTTGAGCGGTAAGTGTCCAAGCATCACTGTGTGAGACAGGGCATGTTGCGGTGTGCTGGTTCTATGATACTTGCCTGTATGTGTGCCATGTGCCATGTATGCATGTATGTGTGCTGGGACATCATGGTAATGCATGTGCGACCAGTGATGTGTGACCCACATGGTTGTTGCATGTGTAGAAATGCGGCATGGGGAGCACTATGCAGATTTGGGACATGAGAGCTTGCCAGTCTCTGTACCTGGACATGGATGGGGGTGAGGATGGGTGCTGATGCCAGGTACATATATGGTAGCCATGTCTGTGTGCCTGACCTGCATGTCTGTGACTTGTGCATGCCATGGATGCATGACTCATGTGTGTGACAATGCACAGATTCAGTGACGCACCCACCTTACCCTTGTTTTGCCTGTGTTTGGTGTGATTGTGGCCAGATGGATGTGACTGAGGTGTAGTGTGTGCATGTGATATGCATGAGCCATGATGCATGTGAGTTACATTTCATTGAATGTTTCAAGAGTCAATTGGACATGCATGGAAATGTGCATGGCATGCACCATGCCTGTTACTGTGTGTGTTTTGCCTGGACTGACCCATGTGTTGTGGAGGGACATGATGGAAGTGTACTTTGACAGGGGTGCTCATCTGCTATTGCTTCCTGTCTAGGGGACCATTGTACAGTAGCCTGATGCTTGTGTTCTTTGTCTCCCTCTACGCAGCGGCTAGTGAAGAAGAGGGCGGAGACGGCGCTGTGGAGCAAGGCGGCGGGGATGCCCCCACGGCTGCAGCGGAAGGGGTGGGTGAGCCCCCACAGGGGCCTGCTACGGCGGGAGACGGTGAGGAGCCATCCAGGTTGGTGGTTTGCACAGAGGAGGAGGAGGCCGACACTGGTGCACACATGGGCCCTGGTGGGAGCATCCCTGCTGGTGCAAGTGGTGCAGTCCAGGGCCAGGGGCAGGAGGCAGCACAGGTCACCGTGGAGGGGCCTGTGCATGTTGCTGTCCCTGACCCTGTGAGTGCACCACCATGCACCAGCAGGGATGCCCCGTCCCAGGCCCGTCCGCAGGTAGAGGGGATGTCCATGTCAACTGACTCCCCTCCACCTGCGGCCGTGGGAACCCCTGGCCGCGTGGAGCAGGTCCTGATTGGGGTCGCGATGCGCACGGCTGTGATTCGTGATGCCGTGCGTGCTTCCCGGGAGGAGCACGCACGTCATCACGAAGTGCACCGTGCCGACGTGGCCCAATTGGGATCGGCCATGTTCGGGGGGTTCCTGCATGTGTTGGCCAATCTGACGGCCCTCTCCTCCTCTGTGCAGGCTATCCACCAGTCGTTCTCCTTGCCGTCTTCCGGCCCAGATGCCACCATGGCCCCCTGTGGACCTGCCCCGACCAATGCAGCCAGCTCGGTGGGGATCCCATCCCTGCCACAGTTGGGAGTCGGAGGTCTAGCAGGGGTGGACGACACAGCAAGTGGACCCCAGCAGATGGAAGATGTGCCGGCATCATCGGGCAGGGCACGTGCACGACGGCGTCGGTGGTTACCATCAGCCTGGATGCCGTCGTGCTGGCAGAGGCAGTGGCGTCGCAGGCAGCAGCGGGCTCGACGTGGGAGGCATCATGGCTCAGGGCCATCAAGATCGGAGGGGCAGGCATCGGCCGGAGGGCAGGGCAACCCTGGCATGGCGGTGTGTTCCGTGTGGGAGGAGTTTGGCCAGCGGATAGGTGCGGAGCGGCAGCGGGCGGAAGAGGAGCGGCTCGCCATGGCCAGGGCGGAGATCTCCATGCATCAGGCATTGAGGCGGGCTGAGTGCCTCGAGGAGGCTCGCAGGGAATTTGGAGAGCACATAGGGTTGTCCCTGCGAGACCTCGGGGCCAGGACTGAGTCCCGCCTCCAGGACATTGACGTGGAGTTCGAGGATGCCCTGGCCAGCATCACCAAGTGAGCCGCAGGACTAGCCCGCTGCCTTTGTATATAGTTTTTTAGTTAGTTAGTGCTAGGTTTCCTTTATTTAATTTTTTTTTTTTGGACCGCTTGGACAATGGCCACTTCTTTGTACATATTTTTTTAAATAGTTAGTATTAGGTTTAATTTGTGGTGTTGGGCTCATGGACCCTTGAACAATCCTGTAAATATAGTTATTTTTTGTGAGATAAATTTTTTAACTTTCATATTGGTCACACCATGTCGTAATGGTTTATCTTTCATTTCATTCTACATGTGTTTACTTTGGACGAAATCTATTCATTTTTCTATCCTTTGTTTTTTGGTTTCTCATTTTTGTTCCCGGACATGGACCTTTTATTTGCTTTACCAGATAGTTGTCAGAGTTTACTTTATTTTTATTTTTTAATACATTTTGATATTATCTTACACTTGTGTCATTTTTTCTTTGGTTTCTTACATGCCATGATATGGGTTTTGACATTGACTTGCACCCATTGTGTATGTGTGTGTGGCGGACATGTGTTCTTTTGCTTACTTGCCTTTGGGGTTGTGTCATGTGATTTCATTCACTATGTGGGTGCATGCAATCCTTGCCTGGGTGTTTGTGCTGGGTATGCTGGTCATTACTGCCATTATTGTGTATCGTCAGGACCAGGGGCCAGGGGGACATGGGTGGGGGCCTGCTGGCAGGTTCCCCACAGTGCTAGGGGTGGGGGTGGTGGGAGACATGGGTTGGCCATGGGTGGGGGCCTGCTGGCAGGTTGCCCACAGTGCTGGGGGTGGGGGTGGTGGTAGACATGGGTTGGCCATGGGTGGGGGCCTGCTGGCAGGTTGCCCACAGTGCTGGGGGTGGGGGTGGTGGTAGACATGGGTTGGCCATGGGTGGGGGCCTGCTGGCAGGTTGCCCACAGTGCTGGGGGTGGGGGTGGTGGGAGACATGGGTTGGCCATGGGTGGGGGCCTGCTGGCAGGTTCCCCACAGTGCTGGGGGTGGGGGTGGTGGGAGACATGGGTTGGCCATGGGTGGGGGCCTGCTGGCAGGTTGCCCACAGTGCTGGGGGTGGGGGTGGTGGGAGACATGGGTTGGCCATGGGTGGGGGCCTGCTGGCAGGTTGCCCACAGTGCTGGGGGTGGGGGTGGTGGGAGACATGGGTTGGCCATGGGTGGGGGCCTGCTGGCAGGTTGCCCACAGTGCTGGGGGTGGGGGTGGTGGGAGACATGGGTTGGCCATGGGTGGGGGCCTGCTGGCAGGTTCCCCACAGTGCTGGGGGTGGGGGTGGTGGGAGACATGGGTTGGCCATGGGTGGGGGCCTGCTGGCAGGTTGCCCACAGTGCTGGGGGTGGGGGTGGTGGGAGACATGGGTTGGCCATGGGTGGGGGCCTGCTGGCAGGTTGCCCACAGTGCTGGGGGTGGGGGTGGTGGGAGACATGGGTTGGCCATGGGTGGGGGCCTGCTGGCAGGTTGCCCACAGTGCTGGGGGTGGGGGTGGTGGGAGACATGGGTTGGCCATGGGTGGGGGCCTGCTGGCAGGTTCCCCACAGTGCTGGGGGTGGGGGTGGTGGGAGACATGGGTTGGCCATGGGTGGGGGCCTGCTGGCAGGTTGCCCACAGTGCTGGGGGTGGGGGTGGTGGGAGACATGGGTTGGCCATGGGTGGGGGCCTGCTGGCAGGTTGCCCACAGTGCTGGGGGTGGGGGTGGTGGGAGACATGGGTTGGCCATGGGTGGGGGCCTGCTGGCAGGTTCCCCACAGTGCTGGGGGTGGGGGTGGTGGGAGACATGAGCAGGTGTGCAGGGTAGTTCCCTGTGGTGTGTGCTGCCTGCAGGGGCCATGGAGGGTGTACAGGTAATGCCTGGGAGCTCACAGCCAAATCGCGTGTGCAACTTCCCGCTCACCCCTCAAATCCACGTTCCCTGCCATATCGCGTGTGGAACTTCCCGCGCGCCCCAGAAATCCACGTACCCGGCCATTTCGCGTGTGCAACTTCCCGCGCGCCCCTGAAAACCACGTACCCGGCCATATCGCGTGTGGAACTTCCCGCGCACCCCTCGAATCCACGTTCCCTGCCATATCGCGTGTGGGACTTCCCGCGCGCCCCTGAAATCCACGTACCCGGCCATTTCGCGTGTGCTACTTCCCGCGCACCCCTCGAATCCACGTTCCCTGCCATATCGCGTGTGGGACTTCCCGCGCGCCCCTGAAATCCACGTACCCGGCCATTTCGCGTGTGCTACTTCCCGCGCACCCCTCGAATCCACGTTCCCTGCCATATCGCGTGTGGGACTTCCCGCGCGCCCCTGAAATCCACGTACCCGGCCATTTCGCGTGTGCTACTTCCCGCGCACCCCTCGAATCCACGTTCCCTGCCATATCGCGTGTGGGACTTCCCGCGCGCCCCTGAAATCCACGTACCCGGCCATTTCGCGTGTGCTACTTCCCGCGCACCCCTCGAATCCACGTTCCCTGCCATATCGCGTGTGGGACTTCCCGCGCGCCCCTGAAATCCACGTACCCGCCCATTTCGCGTGTGCTACTTCCCGCGCACCCCTCGATTCCACGTTCCCTGCCATATCGCGTGTGGGACTTCCCGCGCGCCCCTGAAATCCACGTACCCGGCCATTTCGCGTGTGCAACTTCCCGCGCACCCCTCGAATCCACGTTCCCTGCCATATCGCGTGTGGAACTTCCCGCGCGCCCCTGAAAACCACGTACCCGGCCATATCGCGTGTGCAACTTCCCGCGCACTCCTGCAATCCACGTACCCGGCCATTTCGCGTGTGCAACTTCCCGCGCACCCCTCGAATCCACGTTCCCTGCCATATCGCGTGTGGGACTTCCCGCGCGCCCCTGAAATCCACGTACCCGGCCATTTCGCGTGTGCTACTTCCCGCGCACCACTCGAATCCACGTTCCCTGCCATATCGCGTGTGGGACTTCCCGCGCGCCCCTGAAATCCACGTACCCGGCCATTTCGCGTGTGCTACTTCCCGCGCACCCCTCGAATCCACGTTCCCTGCCATATCGCGTGTGGGACTTCCCGCGCGCCCCTGAAATCCACGTACCCGGCCATTTCGCGTGTGCTACTTCCCGCGCACCCCTCGAATCCACGTTCCCTGCCATATCGCGTGTGGGACTTCCCGCGCGCCCCTGAAATCCACGTACCCGGCCATTTCGCGTGTGCTACTTCCCGCGCACCCCTCGAATCCACGTTCCCTGCCATATCGCGTGTGGGACTTCCCGCGCGCCCCTGAAATCCACGTACCCGCCCATTTCGCGTGTGCAACTTCCCGCGCACCCCTCGAATCCACGTTCCCTGCCATATCGCGTGTGGGACTTCCCGCGCGCCCCTGCAATCCACGTACCCGCCCATTTCGCGTGTGCAACTTCCCGCGCACCCCTCGAATCCACGTTCCCTGCCATATCGCGTGTGGAACTTCCCGCGCACCCCTGCAATCCACGTACCCGCCCAGCCCATATCGCGTGTGGAACTTAACGCGCACCCCGGTATGCACGCACACGTTTATTTTTTCTCTCTGCGCGTGTCTGTGTTTGTGGGTACCCCTTTGTACGTCATTTGTCCAGGAGGGCAACAGTATTGTACATTGGTCATGTCTGTATATAGGTGCTATTTGTTGGCGCGCCTTTTAGCGCACATTTCTTGCAGGCGCAGACACGCTACCGCCTGCTTTCTTGTGGCGGTCGTGTTTGTGCCTGTTTGTGCCTGTGCGCTGCTTTGAGCGTGCGCTTTTTTGCCCTATTCTATTCCATGAATACGTGTTGTATGCGAGCGTGTGGGCGTTCCGCGCACTTGCCTCCTGAACTTTCCCCGTGCCGCCCACATTCTTCCCCATTCCGAGTGTTGTGCCCCATTTTATTCCCCATTCCGAGTGTCCCGCCCTGTGTTCCGCCTACTTTAGAGCTGTGCGCTGCGCTCGGAGTGATGGCGCAGTGGCCGTGGCGCACGACGTTGGTTGACCTGTGCGCCGGCCTGCGCCGCGCGTTATTTCCGCGCACGTCCTCTGCTTTTCTTGCGCAGGGACTTCCATGAATCGACGTGCGCTGGTTTCCCTGCGCTTTGCGCTGATTTTCGGCGCAGCGCACGCATTGGCCCCTCTGCGCCGGGATTTTCGGCGCACATTTATTCCATGAATCGGGGTGCATGTGTCCTTCCTTCGCATTTCTAGTGAAGAATACCTTCTTGCCTATATGCTGATATATCTCTTATAGATTAGTGTTACATGATTGGAGAAAATGTGTGAAGGATTGCATGTTCTGTAAATAAGATGATTAAAGTAGAGTTTGAATGGATGGCAACTGAGTTTTTTCACTTTGTTATGCATTTGTGGTGGAACAGTACATTTTTAAGATGATAAAATTGCATGAAACCTGAGATATTTGCATAGATGACAGTGATAATTTGTTTTACAGACTCACAATGTTTGATATGGGATATGCATATGAAATTAAAGATATGCAGCAAGTCAGGTAATTGCCAGGTTATATGTATAGAAAATAACGGAAGGACATTTGAAATGGGAAATGTATATTTTTAATATATAACTGTAGCATAACATGTACTACTTCTTGAATGCTCGCTTGAAAACAGTGGCATTAAGTGTGGAAAACACTACTTTCTATGTAATTCTTATAAAGTGTATTAAATTACAAACCGAAATATACTGAAAATATTTGATATAAAGAACAATTTATATTTATATTTGTACCTGGGAAGGGTGCTCAGCCAATCAGGTGGTTGGAACAGGGGTTGGGATTACATAATTACTGCACGCTGTCCAAGCCACAAGAGGCCCTTCTCCAGGTAGCACTTTTTCTACTAATGGGGGAGGCAACACGGAGGCTTTCTCTGTTGTCTCCCCATGTTTAAAAAATGTTAATTTCCCCTCCCCACCCCAATTTACCTGCATGAGGAGCATCGGGACTGGAGCGGAAAGTTCCGGTCTCCGAAGCTCCTCCCCCTTCGGGGCTGCCATCGAAATTGAAAAGGGGCTAGGTCCCTTTTTGAATAATGGTGGCCATTTTAAAACAGGTTTTCCATGGTCGCTGTCATCTGAAAAGGGTGTCCCTTTTTGGATGATGGCAGCCATGGAAAATCTCTTCCAAATTGGCTGCCATCTTCTGAAAATGGACCTAGTCCCTTTTCTATTTCAGTGGCGGTAGCCCTTTTTTTCGACAGAGACTCACTTGCGTGGAGCACATGTCGTGTTGGGAATAACAAAAAAAAACCTGGACTGGTGGGCCATTAAACCCTGTCTCCAACCATCAGTCCGGGCATGAAAGTTATAATATATATTGAAAAGATAAAGAAAAAAAATGAGCGGCCTTCACCATCCACATTTTCTTTTGTTGTACCATGCCATCAGGAAATCAACAACAGTGTGCCCTAAGAAAGTATCATCTGCAGTGAAGCAAAGTTTTAGAATGTAATATTTTAAAAAGAAGTATTGTTAAATCTGTAGATACAAATACACTACTTGATATCGATAATACTTTTGAAAATCTACAATTTCACATAGGAGATGTGCCAACTAAACAATTTGATGTAACCGAGAATCTTTTTAGTGAAAGTAAGAAAAATAAATGTATCAAATATGTTAGTAGCTAGTAAAAAAGATCACTTTTTAGAAGAAAAGGTAGAAAATGAGATATCAATTTAAAACAGAGGAATAAAGATACATATATAGAAAAATGTATCACTCTCGAATGTTTGCAAATCTTTGTAGAATTGTGAAACCAAAAATCTAGATTTGTGTAAAAGAGTGTTTGCAAAATAAAAAAGTAGAAGTAATGATTAAAAAGATATTTTTCATTATTGTATTAAATAAACTCAAGAAATTACTTAAGGTGACTGCACCATTCTATACAAATATAGAAAGAGTTAATTTACTTACATGTGACACCTTTTTTGACATGTTTGGTGGAGAGTGGAAACACGCTTCTTATACTGAAAGATTTTTTAATGATGAGAGTTACATTCAAGGAAATAATGTTCCCCTAGCTATTGATGAGAGTAATGTAGCTATGAAGTCCGAAATGGTGTGATTTCTAAAAAAGAAGACATTGTAAGGTGTGATAATACAGAAATGGAAGGTTTATTTAGGTCAGTGAAGAATAAAACCAAAGAGCCATTGTGGCGTATGGACATGCAATTTTGTGTGCAATATTGATACATTTTCTTGTAAAGTCTTAAAGAGATTTTTGCAACTTTTGTACAAAAAGGATGATGTTCAAAGACAGATCAAGATAATACAAAGAATAGATGACTGTGACATTTGTGAACAAACAGGACTTCTAGGTCCTTCTATAGCTTGTCTTGATAAAAGTATTCTAAGACTCACTTTCATCATATACAGATACTGGCTGCACACCATACTTAAATGAGATACCTTCTAGTTAAACTGTATGAGTGTAAAACACCAAATACTTTTAAATCAAACACTTTTGACTGGAACTGTAGAAATGTTGGTTTAAAAACAAAAACAGAATTATCTTATTTTTGTCTTTTGAGTTGTTCTGCCCATGGCGTGCAGAGAATTATTTGCTTGAATAATTTGGAAGTTTTGAAGAATAATTTTTTGCTATAAATAAAAGCTCAGAAAGAGAAAGAAATATGTCAAGAAGAACTTTTGGCAGCTGAATTTGCAAAATAGACCCCTGAGGGAAGTCAAGATTCTGTAGTAGGTAGTCAAAATGTGCTTGGTTAGCAAATTATTCAAATTGATGTTGAGCTTGTCATGGAGGAAGTAGAAAGTGCAATGCAACAACGTAAAGTTGCAGATGTGAATTGTGATGAAATATTTAGTAAACTTAGTGTAGAGCAAAAGGAGGTTTATTATAACATTATCAAAATGTTTTTACATGGTTTACAGATTGACAAGCGTGAATGTTCATGTTTGGAATACAAACCTGTATTGTTGTATGTTAGTGGTCAAACAGTAACAGGTGCATCTTTTTTAATTCATGCAGAAAGAGCTATGTGGCTAATCTACAACATGCACATCAGCCTACTAAACAAAAGACATTCCTTCACCAGAATTGTGAATGAAGGGTACATGTACTCTCTCTCTAACTTAATTGATCACAACAATCTAAAGATGCAAGTGGGAAATGTACGACTGAGCAAGGTAAACATGGCATACATTACCATATTTTGTTATTACACATCCTTAAAAGTATTGCATGAAAATCTGTTACACATTTTTGCATTCATGTACCAACCTACCAACCTATCAATCATGCATCTCTGGTGTGTCCTCAATCAAATAGGAAAGGTAATAATAGAACAGAGCTCCAAGAAAATGCACTCCCACTTACTTGCCCCACTTAGCTCGAGTTTTCACACCTTACAAGCATCTCCTTAAGAACTGTAGGCCAACTCCAGACAGACAACATTCAGTTTAGTGCTACATGTCATGTGTTGCAACTGCTCTAACTGGTTTAACAGCATTTACTGTAGGAGGTGTTACTTCCATCACCTGTTGATGCTACCAGTGGAGTATGACAACAAATTAGAGTAACACAAATCTTGTATCAAGTGCAGCACAAGAAGTTGGAAATGTTCTTAGAAAATTAAATGCCGTGATTGTAGATGAAGTAAGTATGGTGTCTAACTTGATGTTAGCTTTCATTCACTTGCAAATGCAAGAGGTTTTGAAGACTAAGTACAACATTTTGTTTGGAGGTAAACATTTACTTGTTTTTAGAAACTGATACAATTAACTCCTGTGAAAGGTCAACCTGTATTCAAAATGCTGCAATCTAAGGATAGACAAAAAGGTTGAGGAAGTATTGGTGATTTTAACCTTTGGAATTATTTTGAATTCCAAGAACTTACCATTAATACGAAGAAATCTGAAGATTTAGAGTATGCAGAAATGCTTAATGAGATTCATATAGGTGTTCTTGAGGAGAATGTGAAAGCAGTCTTAAAGGGAAGACTAGACTGATTTCTAACATGTTTCATGCAGATTGCAGTCTGTCTGATGTCATGTTGACTCTCAACGAAAGAAACAATTTGTGTGTTGCTTTGATGTGCACACTTGCAGAGTGTAACAAGATTAACTCTACAATGCCACTGTCACAGAAGTAAAATATTGTGGAGATATCATTTTGTGATATTTGAGATTGTCATGCTATGCCTTTTGAGTTGGATAAGAGAGCAAAAGCACCATTAGGTCAACTAGGGAATTACATTTCTAAAATGGCAGGTCTAGAAGCAGTTTTAAAACTGTGCATAAATACATAAGTAATGTTAAAGAGGAACTAAAATGTAGGAATTGGTCTAGTCAATGTAGCAAGGGGAAGAGTGATTGCATTTCACACTTTTTAGTACTAGCATTGAACATGTTGAAGTAAAGTTTAATCATGTAGAAGGAAGTCATTTTATTTGTCAGACTAGTGCGCGTTTCATGCTTTTTAAGAATACCTTTGGGAAAAGTGTGCAGTTTCCATTGTGCTCTGCTTATGCGATAACTATTCATAAATCACAAGGGTTTACTTTAGAATCAACACATTTGTCATACAGTGTTTAATGAAGGAATTTCATATGTTGCTTTGTCACATTTGAAAAATATAGAAGGTTTATTTTTAATAAACTTTGATAAAAGAAAAGTGAAAGCTGCCATTTCTTGAATTGAAGAATATAATATGTTGCATGTAATGTATGTTCCCCAGCTATACCTTATACCTCTACCTACAAAGCACTTATATAGGAAACATAAGGAGTCAGTGAACGTACATTCAAATGAAATCAGTCCTTGTAAGACTAAAGAACAACAGAATCTAACAGAGTTGGAGAGTTGTTCAACTATGACATACTCTCATTTCAGATTTAGTAATGAAACAGGAGTTGAACGCTATTGTAATGCAACTTTGTGTATGTTCTTTCAAATCACTCAATTGATGCAATAAATATCTTCCAGCGCAGCAGCTGTGGGCAGAACCTTCTTTTCTTAAAATATCTGTAGATGCAAAACCACACAGTATACATTTGGCAATTTCAATCCGAAATATAGTAGCTGTTGCAAGCGGAAATCAACAATAATCCCATAATACACAGGAAGATAGTCAAGAATGTTTAATGTCTGTCTTCAATTTATCAGAGCAGGAAACCGTTAGTGTAG
The DNA here is from genome assembly GCF_040938575.1 of Ambystoma mexicanum. Taxonomy (NCBI): domain Eukaryota; kingdom Metazoa; phylum Chordata; class Amphibia; order Caudata; family Ambystomatidae; genus Ambystoma; species Ambystoma mexicanum. The sequence goes on from NC_090928.1 coordinate 558,079,302, forward strand.
AAAGGTATGTAGCAATTAGTTATGAGTGGAATCATATATGTCCACAATGTAAGAAAGATTATTCTACTCAGGATTTCTGTGAACAATTTGCATATGTGCCTATCCCTGGTCAGAAAAGTCTACATTTTTCTGGTCTTGTAACTAAAGCAGTCCATGACATGTAGTGTCGTTGTAATTTACAATCAACACTGCAAAATCTAGTTTTTAATAAGTGTGTATTTATTATGTTTCAAAGATACACTGTAAATGGTAGGACAATTAACACATCAATAATTAATTTTAAAATTGGTCAAGTTGTTATTAATAAGAAAACCTTTAAGACATGTGCATTTATTTTTCATGAGGGGGCATCCATTGAATGTGGACATTTCATGACATCGGTGCGTACAGACGTATATTGGTTTGTTTGTAATGACTTTATAGTCACACACCAAGCTAGATTGCCAAAGGGTTTAAAGAACACTTAATTAATGTTGTTAGCATTAAAGTTTTAAAATATATGTTCTAGATTGTTTGTGACTGTAAACATGCAAAATAACAGTTTGAAATGGAAGAATAAAGGAGAAGATGGATTGCTACTACAGTACGCAATAAATGTAGAAGTAATATTTTGAAGATTACACACATTAGAAGAGAAAACAGCCTTCTGAAATCTTCTGCTTCGGTTTTATTGTGTAAAACACTGTGGCCTGATGCATGAAATTATTTGCGTGTAAAACAGGGATTTCTGTGCCATTCTGCGCTCAAATCCCCATTCATCAAACAGGGATTTGCACGCAGAATGGCATGCAAAACCCTGTTTTACATGCAAATAATAGTAAGACAAAAAGGAAGTCCAAAACAACGGGAACAAAAATGGAGCAAGCTAGAGTACACAAAAAGGTGTTCCCGTGTATGAAATTAGTTAACTTTGTAAGTACAATTTATGCTATTTAGATGTTGCCTTAGGTGGTGATTTAATCACATATTTTTACTGATTATGGTACCTGTATATATATTGTAATATAAGCCCTGTGAGTATTCAGGGTCTCAATGATGGCAAAGAAAAGAAAAAGTGAATAGAGTGTACAACAAACTGGGCCTCATTATGAGTCCAGCGGTACCGCTGGACTCGTATTACCATTCCGCCTCCGTGACTCCCGGAATTACCAGGGCATTACAGCCCTGGTGTCCCGGGATTTCTGGAGGCAGAATTCGGTAAATCCTCATTCCCATTGAGTCCAATAGGACTCAATGGGAATGGGGTTCCATGGGGAAGTAGAAACACCGGCACCATCTCGTGATGGTGCTGGTGTTTCCACGTCTGCCTGCAGGTGGGAGGGGTTCAACCCGCCAGGTCAGACCTGGAGGGAAGATCACTTCCCACCTGCTGGACTCGGGATCGGGCGGTCCGGAATTAACAGTGCCAGCGGGTTTACCGCCACTGTTAATTCCAGACTGCCTGACCTGTAATGAGGCCCATTGTTTTTTTATTTTTTTTTGTGCAAAAGAAAATTGTCTGAGATTCATGAAATAGACATACTGGCTTAATATAGCACAGATAAATCAAAAAGTAATACAAAAGCTAAATAAAATAGAGCAACTTGTTATTATTTCAACAATTAAACAGTGATTGTGAAAAAGTCTAAATGTACATTTTAACATAATCAAATGGGGAATAGCTAGCAACAGACAAAATATTGTTGTGAGGAAACACAAACAGTAAGTACAAAAACAGTTTCAACATGAAATGGAAAAGCACATCATCGAAATCACGTGATTAAGTAAATCATCCTGAGCTGAAAAGAAACATATGGCGCAGGATCTCAATACCAAAAGGAAAGCCATGCGTGAAATGGGTTTCTTATATAAGGTCAGTAAATTAGTGGCAGCAGACCATAATGCAGTTGTGGGTGGGAAGAACCGCAAGAAGCATGTTACTATTAAGTTTGAGTGGGCTAGTGGGAGTCAAAGTCAAGAATACTGGCTGTATGCCGGTGTGCTGTTACGAGAAATTAATTCTCTACAGGCAAAGAGTCATGTGTGCAGGTCATAGTGATTGGCAGAGAACATCCGCTGATCAGTCACTATATGGAAATGGGTCACTCTGCTGATGACATATCATGGTACATAATAGATATGGTAAAAGAGGCAGCCAATCTACATGCAGCCTTGGCAAGCAAAGAAGCTTGCTGGATTTTTTATTTAGATACCATCGATCGAGGCCTGAATGAAGCACTGCTGATTGGTAGTCTCTCTCCCTCTGAAGTCTTATTTGACTTCATCATGCTTCTGGGACCGGCTTCAGCACCTTCCTGTACTGTACACTGGGGATTGCACATACAGTGGAGGATCACATTTTACCCTTCTTTTTTATTTTATTTTACTTTAGTTCTTTCATCCAAGCCTTCACATAACTAGAACTATTCAAGCCATACAGACTGTGTTCAGTACAAGCATGTATTTTACTAGGACAGCCAATTCAGCTTCCTTTCATCTGGCTTTATTTCGCAGTTTTAATTGCCACATAAATAGCAAATATATCTGCCGGTCTTTTTTCAGGCACTTTCCTACATTTACCAGCAGACATTTGGTTTTAGTCCCCTCTCTACGGGATTCAGACAGCACCTAGTTTATAGTCCTCTTTCTCTTTCCTTACTGGAGGGCTTCTGCTGTCTATAGCCAGATCCTGCCACTCGCGCTTACTTTCCTACATGAACCAGCAGGCATTCTGTCTCAGTCCCCTTTCTCTCTTTACTACAGGACAGAGACAGCCTCCAGTGAACACAAAGGTGATGGGTGTAAGGTTTTGAATGCATCTGAACCACTGGCAATTGCTCTGGGCAATCTTCCACACCCCCGGTATTTAGTCCGTCTGCGCCATTGTAAAACGGGTCCAGCCATGTCCAAATCAGTCAGCTGCCGCCACCAACGGTAGCAGCCCAATTCTTAAAAAAGGAGATAACCAAAATCCCAAAAATTATAGACCTATTTCTCTCCTTGATGTTTTGGGTAAAGTCTATGCCGGGGTTCTGCTGAGGCAGCTGAAAGATTGGATATCAACCACGAACTCCTATGATATGAGACATGCAGGTTTCGTAAAACGAACTGACTATGGTTTGAACCTACTCATTCTTAACCTTCTGAAGATCAATGCACTAAAAGGGAAAAAGTGTCTGTATACAGCAAGTGTGGACATGGAGGCTGCTTTCACCTCTGTCGACAGAGATATTCTGTGGTAAGAAATGGCTAATAATGGCTGCCCTGCAGACCTGCCATTAAAGATCTTTATACTGAAACTTCTGTGCAGATTCAATTGAATAAACAGTGGAACCTAACAAAGAAAATCTTTACTACCAGAGGCCTTAAACAAGGTTTTCCTTCAGCGGCAATTTTATATAACTTCTTCATAAACGATATGAAATATATACTGGAACCAGCCAGATCTTATCCCCCGAGAATCAATGGCATCTCGGCAGGATGGCTTCCTTATGCAGATGACATAATGCTGATAGACAGAATACCAATTGGTCTACAGAAGAAATTAGATGCCTTGCAAGTGTATGTGGAAAAGAACAATAAAAAAATAAAGGCAAGCACAATTGAGATTATGTTGATAGAGGACCCCAGTGGTAAGAAATGAAAAATCGTAAAATGGAGACTGGGAAACAACCAAATTGCCCCAACAGCCTCTATAAAATAACTTGGGATTATGATCAGCGCAAACATAGGCAAAACTACTTGGATCGCTAATCTGATCTTGAATACAAAACAACTGACAGATCAAGATCTAATAATTGGAAGAAAGTATGGCAAATTTTCATTGCTACCAGTCATCCACTTTTTCTAACCAAAAGGTGGTCCCGGTATTGTCTTATGCAGGAGAAGCTGGCCTTGGCTTACCCTTGGAATTATGGGAGAAATTAGAAAGCAAGTACTGGAAACGTATCCTTAGAATACCCAATACAGTACCAATGTCAGTAATAAGGCACAAATTAGGTTTATCTTCTCCATATGCAAGAATCATCTAGAAAACTGTAACCGATTATGGCAAACTAAACACTCCGTGCTTTCCTCCTCAATATAACATTATTAAATTGAGACAAGACAAAACAAACAATTGGGCTCTGAATCAATGGCACTTACAATGTGATGAAATACTAACCTTACTAGGTTTTTCTGTGAAAACACTGTGGGAACCCTCTTTCAATTAATAGAGCTCTGTGGGCAACAGATTGGTCAGAAACTGAACTTTCAAGATCTGCATCAAAGATCCATAATTTATCAAAAACTCTAAATAGACTACCGAATGTAACCCCGGAATATTTAAGTAAATCGCCAAATCCTGGCCATCGTGATTGATTTCTGAGATTTCGGCCCTGATTCATGGATTATTTGCAACAAAAAAACTGGATGTGTGCACCATTCTGCCCGCAAATCCATGTTTAACAAATGGGGATTTGCGGGCAGAATGGCGCACAAATACTGTTTTTTCAGCGCACATAATCCATGAATCAGGCCTTTGTCTCAACATATTACACGCAAGACCCACCTTAGCTAGATATGGAAAAGGAGAGGCTGACATATCCTGTCCATTTTGCAATCTACAAGATGAAACCTTAAAGCATCTGATTCTGTTCTGCCCTGAACTAAGAACTGAAAGAACTTTGCTCCTCTATGAGAAGCTAAAAAAGGTTGAAGGCAATGATGCTGATGCCTGGTGGGAGAGAATGTATGAAGGATCTAGCCCCGTACTGATCGGATGCTTGGTGGGATTCTTGGAAAGAATTTTCTAAAGACAGCCCAACATTTAACTGGGTGTAGGTGAGCTTTAGCTCGGCTCCCCTAGAACCCTGATATTGGGCATGGCCTCTTGAGTCCTTTGGTAGTTGGAGATGAATTATCTAAATGAGCTATGCAAATTGGAAAAGGAACTAGTAAAATAATCTGTTTGAGGATATGTGGGTGTAAAACAAAGGTCTTATGTATTAAAGCTGAATGTTTATTAATAAAAAAAATAATAATAAAACAAATATTCCACAATGCCTGAAATGCCAATAGAAATTCAAAAAACAATTCCTAGTTTCTAAAATGTTTAAATATGATGTGTACATTATGGAATGTCATTATGAACTTCTCATGTGTATAGGTGGCCAAACAAAGGACACACACAGATTTTATATGAAGTATGGAAATTACATTTGTTATGTTATTATTGTAGTTTTTGCTAAGTGTTAATATTTTTAAACACAAATCTTTTTATTGTTTACCTATTATTTGAAATATAGGTTTGACTATACTTTAAAAAGATTAATGCTCAATATAATGTTACACTTTTGGCATGTCTTCATTTATTTTTATACAGAAAACTGAAGACATAGTTAGGTTATATCTCTCGGTTTCCTCGTGAGAGTTGCCTAAAGTAATCTGTACATGTGTCATCATCTAGTATTAAATAATTCTTGTATAGTATTGTAACATGTGTGCATTGTAGGGAAATGCCTTTATCAGTGTACGAACTGTTGACATTGTGGGCAATTCTTTTTAGAATTTGCTGAGCAAAACTAAGTTCATAGTTACCTAAATGGTTAGTATAGTTGAGGTGATAATATTGTATTTTATTCCCTATACTGCACTGTAGCGGCTCTTTCATTTTGTCAGAGTTATTTTGTGAAGGGTGTTTGATTGATAAAATGTTTGTTTTATAAAATTGTTACCGTTTTTATTTTACATGTTATTATTACAGGGCCTGTGGTAGCGGCTGTGTAGTTATGGTTAAGTTGCTCAACCCATCAGATGAGCACTTTTTGGGCAGTTTATACATTTTCCCCCCTTGTTAAAATCCTTACCAAACTTTGCATAAAAAGTATATGCCCCCCACTGATTGATTCTGTGAAGTCTGGTGAGGTGTTGTCCTATAGATATAGGGGGATCCTAAAATGTGTGTTTTTTATGCCTACAGTTGAAATCGCTGGAAGGATTTTCACCAAATTTGCGCCAGGAGCAGCAGGGTGTTCCCAAAAGTGTGCTTTTAAAAAATGTGGTTTTGTTTTTTTTAAAACAGCCAGAAAGTAGGTAAAAAATGATTAGTGATATCTGGGTTCGGTCTGTGGACCCACTTCCCTATTCAGTCCACGGACACCCTCCTGGACCAATCCGTGGATGACGTGATGTCCACAGACATCAAACGTGCCATCTGATTGGATGGTGAAAAACATGAGCTGCATCAGATATTTTGAAATGGTTGTCATGTTCGATTCGGGGACATCCGTCATTGTCCACAGACATTGCAGTAAAAACATATTAAAAAACACAACATTGCACTTGCCAAACTAATTAAACAATCTCTGGGGAGGTGAGGGTTGATGGTGAAGGGATGAATATGGCCATAAAAATCCCCAAAATGGGTGGTTTTGCACCTTTGAAGTTTGCAAACAGTTTGGGACAGCCCTGTCGCGTTCACGGATATTTCAGATGTTCGGGGGCATCCATACATATTTTTGTATTACAGGTTGGTGAAAAACAGTTTTTGGAACTTATAACTTTGACACCACTGAATGAAACTGCATGATATAATTCTAGATCTGGCTTTGAATGGTTCCACAAAGATACGTGCTGTTTTTCCAAGGGGGCAAAAAATTAGATGGGGGGTCCCAAAATATTTGAAAGGCTTATAAATTTGTTCTGTTTCAAGAATCTGCACGAAAATTTGCAAAAAGATTCAAGACCCAGATTTGACAATGTTTGTAAAGTTTGGTGGAATTTTGTGAAGAGTTGGCAAAATTAGACTGAGGTTTTGATAATTTTTACTTGGCTTATATCGTTGCTGCTATTTGACGATTGTGTACAACAGATTTTAGAAAGATTATAGATGCAACTTTGACTGTGCAAAGTCAGAATGGATTTTGTCAAGTGGGAGCTAAGTTATATAACTATTTTATGTATGTATATTTTGACATTTTTTAAAAAATAAAACATGGACGGATTCACAGCAAAGTCACGCAAGGAGCATTGGCAAGGACCTGAAAGCATGGTTTTGCAAATTTGTCAGTGTTTTATTTTTTTTAAAGTGTCATAATGTAGCTACAACAAATAGTGATTTACTTTTGGTGACCGAGGAGTATAGCCTGTGGACATGGGCAGTGGCCAGATTGTCTAAGTCATGGCCAAAGGGACTGGCAATTGGGTTAATGTGGGCATGGCACCAGGGAATCGCTAGGTGGTATCGTTTATCAAAATCGGGGCAGGTTTGAATCGCAATTTTATCTTTGCCTGTGACAAAAATTCTGCCTGTGGCTACAGCTCAAAGTGCTACACAGGGTTGCATCAGCAGATCGCTGTGGCTACCGCTGCATACGCTCCAAGATAATGCTAATAAGCACATAATTACAGAGGATGCCAAACCAGGTGCCCACGTGTTCAACAGGCCACGCCTTCAAATCATTAACTGCCTTTATGTGCAACCATGGCGGGACAAGATTGGGATGGCATGCTGGACTCATTTCCACAACCTTGTAGCAATAACTGCCCATAATCACGTGTCAGCTGACTTCTAACAATAAATATAGCACAAACAATAGTTTTCAAGACTGCTTTATCACGAAAATAGTTACTTATTGAATAACCCAGCGCTAAGGTGAACAGAGCTCACACTGCTATTCAAAACCTAGCACTTGAAGAAGGAAGGGCACCTTCACAAAAGAACCCCGACAGCAAGAGTAATCTGTTTAAAGTAATAGATGAAGTGCAGTGATCTGCCCATTTGACTGCCCTGCAATTACTTTGATTTGATTTTTGGGGCATGAAGCATGGCCGAAGCTCTATGTTTTAATGGGAAAATATATTTTGTTTGCGGCTGGAGCCTGAAGTGCTGTACTGAATTACTACAAACCTGCTCAAGCATATTCAGTAATCACCTGAAAGCATGCTTTTGCATATCTGTTTTTTTTCAAAGTGTACAAATGTAAGCACAAAAAAGTGTTATAAGTTTGGTGCATGGGCAGTGTGCCTTCATATGGGTGTATGCGGCATGGTCAAAGTCCATGCCCCATTGATTGTGGAGATTGGCATTGCAAGCCATGAGCACTGGCCATTGGTAATGTTATGAGGTATAGTGGAAACTGAACTAGGATGCTCGGTTGGAGCAGTGGATAACAGGGGTTGTTTGGTGGGGTTGGGGCCATGGTCGAGCCTCATAGCCCGGTCAATTGAACAGTGACTTACATCCCCAGCATGCGCTGCTGATAATGATACACATAACTATGTGTTGCAAAAAAGATGTTTGATAAAAGAGGTTTATAGTTCTTTCATATATGTTAAAAAAGAAATGATTAATAATGTATACACAGTGATGTAACATCATGAAAGATTTTCATTCATAAAAACATATGAAATTGCCAGAACAAACTTTGTTAAAAGGATATTACGGTTAAAATGTACCCCAACCTTGGGACGTCTGTGCCCCAGCAGTTAGCCAGTGGCCTCCCACCTTGATATCCCTTGACATTTTCCTCCTGGGCTCCCATGAGCACTTGTCCATCTGTACTGCCCCTTTTATTTATGAGTTCTCTCACTGCAAAATGCATTTGTGCATTTATAGGAGAACTATGTATAATGTGTTGGCATATGCAGGGGTTGTTCATATGCAAAAGATATGTGGAACATTGTTAAGTGGCAGTTGGTGGGTGGAAGTTTAATATGTTAATAGGCTATATGTGGAGTTTTTTAAGTGATTGATCGGTATATGTGTGAATGGTTAAAAGTAGACAATGGGCCTCATTACGACCCAGGCGTTAAGGGTTAACGCCGTCGTTAACCCTTAACGCCTATTCTGATTTTAACGGCTGCTCTTAGCAGCCATTAAAATCCATGGCGCTAACCTGCCATGATGCTAATTACGCCACCGTAATTTACGGTGGCGTAATTAGCGCCTTCCCCACTCCCATTATGCCCTATGGGGCAAAAATGGGAATGGGGAAGGGAAAATGGGAAATGGGGATTTACCGCCCCACTCACCTTGGAATGGGGCTGTAAATCTGCCATCCACCATGGTGTAAACATAGTTTACACCATGGTGGTAAAGTTGGCGCAATTAGCGCTTGGGTCGTAATGACCCCCAATGATGCAGTGTTACAAACATAACAGTAAAAAGAGCAGAAAGGCTGTCTTGTGTGATATGTGCATGTGCAATCTGCACTTTCCTAATAAGGCATGGGCTAGACAGGGAAATGTAGATATTGTGGATAGTCATAAAGGGCAATGATTGATGGTGTCTATTACATACTAAAGAGAAGAATTTCGGACAGAACATTATTTTCTGTGTTTTTTTTCTTTTTCTGTAATATACAATTGTCCACTATTTCCATTAGCATAGTAGAAAATGGTAATGGGAATGTTGGAGGATCTTATTCAATCTATATACTTCACTGAAAACTGTAAAGAGATGGAGCCTATTAGCTTATTTTTGTAGTTTTATTTGTTAACTGTGAAAGGTGGTTCCTAAAGGACCTTTTTTATGTGTGTGTATTATTATCATTTTTTTTGCAGGAGAAGCCAGAAAATAAGTTGGGGTGGACTAACTACAAATATAGAGGGGCAGGTGGACAGGGGAAGATGTTGTGCATGTGTTACATAACAGTTTGGGGGGCAGTGTTTATCATTTTCCTTGATTACAGCTTCAAAATGTCTCCCCCCTGCACAGTGGTGTGTTGCAGTATATACTGAGTACTGTTGTCTTCGGAAGATATGGATCAACAGCCTCATTTAACACTTGCAAGGTAGCTGGTGGGTTATTGTGTCCCTCAGAAGTAGGCTGTGTGGTTACAGTATTGATTGAGGAAACAGCTTTTCTGAGAGCATTGCGGTGGTGGTATTTGGTGTGATGGCACACGGAGGTGGTCCTGTAGGAGTTCTGCCCAGGTAGACAATGATTGCACTCAGTGCATTTCACGTTGTAAACTTTAGCCTTTGGTACATTCCCAACAGTGGTAAAGAACTGCCACACCCATAATTCTCTCTGGGTGCATTTCCTCTACCTCATCTTCCTGGTCCTCTTCATTGTCTTTTGAAGTATTGCACTTCATTTGTTGTGTGCGTCCTCCAGCTGGTGTTGGTGGTGGCTCAGTGGTCAAAGTATAGGAAAAGAACTTTGTTCCCTGCTGGCCTGCCCTCTGTCTGAACTTCCGTCTGAATCGGCATGGCAATCAGTAAGAATGCCATACATAGCATGTGAAACTTAAACCCATAAGCAGGGCTCTAAACTTCCACCATATTATGGTTGCAGGTTGGCCAGTAAACCCCTGGCCTGCCGGATAACAAAGCAATCTCAATTATGAAGTTACAACAAGTATTCTTTACTAATAAATAAACCATTATTGTGAAATAAGACAAGGTTAGTAGTCCAAAATGTAACATCATTTTGTTAATTAACATGGACGTAGATAAACTCACTCACTAGATATATTTATGTTTCACAGACTAAAGAAGACAAGACAAAGGGGTAGTCTGCAATCTATGGATCGCACTATGAATAAATATCTGTCCTGATGAAGGCCCCAATCCATATACTGTAAGAGGAATGCCAAGATGGGGCGCATCCTAATTTGTCAGCCAAAACACCTGGTGTCAACTACTTTATTCTGCATAATCTATCCTACTAAGAGTTAAATAACAACATGACCACAGGGAAATGTACACAGAAACTAATATTGTGACAGTAAAGTCATCCTGGATTGAACAACACGACCTAGATATACCTATTAGGTGCTCCGGGTGATATCTATATGTACAGTCTCCGGTACACAAATAGAAAATGTTTTCAAACAAGTCTCTTATTCTGTATAATTAGCACTTTCTCTGCACTAACCCCACTTTCATTAGATGGAGGTTGCACTAAATGTACACTGAAAGATAAGGAACAAACTGTATGTTAGCCTAGTCCTTAGATTATGTTTATATCTGGTTTCACAAATGAATTGTGCATCAATGAATGTTGTATACCTCTAGAGGCAGTGGTTTTTGTTTCTGATGTCTGTTTGAGTGAATGGTTTTAGATGAATATATGTATTATATATCTTTTGAATAAATTGATAGAGGCTGTGTGAAGTATTTGTTTGTGAACTGCATTTTCTTCCAGACTTGGCTACTTGTGGCCAGATTACAGAAGCTTGGCACCCGTGCAAGTGCAAAATGTTCACAGTATTAGCACTAGGACAAAGTTTGCCATATTTCTTAAAACACTGGGACATATAAGAAAGGTATACACGCATTTCGCCGACTTTTGGTCGTGGTACTTTTCATCGCCGGGTTTTACATCGCCAGAAACCCTGTTTTTTTTATTTTTTATTAAGGGGGGGCTTATTAAGGGGGGGTTCCCCCCAGACCCCACTTACTATTATAATAATACCCCAACCCCAACAAAACACCCCCCAAAATAGGTTGGCGAAATCACGTAGAACCATTAGAAAAACATTGCACCATGACAAATTCAGTTTGGCATGGTATAAGCACCAAGGAAAAAAATACCCTAGTGCAAATAAGATACATTTTCGATGCACCTTTGAATCGGGGCAAAGTTTGCCCTGGTGCTAATACTATTCTGTAAAATATATTTTTTGCACCGTCCAGACAGATCTACAGGCCCATCAAATCATCCACAAAAAGCACTTGCTGGTTCATTTAAATTCAGCAACACAACTGGGGTAAATTGTTATGCTAATGTGAAAATGAATCTTCTCTTTCAATTGCAACCAATTGTTCACAACATTTACTTAAAAGGCTCGGAACAGTTGTGTTTGCAAATGCTCCTCCTTCACAGAAATGCCACAAATAATCCTGACAACACTTAAAGTGTCTCAGGTATGAAGTAAGAATCGGACTACTGTGCAGGAATGGTAACATTTACCATAAACATGCAGGAAGATCCACACAAATTCCTAATGTACTTACTACAAGCACTGGAAACCAAAAACATCTCAATAAATGAAATGTTCCTATTTTCATAAAGGTGGAAACATACATGCACTCTCTGCAACCATGTTTTATAAGACTACTTCCCTAATGAACGATTTGTATATCTATCCAATAAATAAATGCTTACGTAATATTCCTTAACCCAAATTTAGTCACTAAACTACAGCACAATGAACAGTTAGAATATGCGAACAGTAATGTAACTACATCCATAATACTAAAATAGCGCTTTTGATAGTCAATTTAGTTAGAATGTGCCAACAGGTATCTAACTACTTCAACCATTCCCATAATGAAAACATACTTCAAACAAACATACTATCACCCTTACACTCACGTAACTGGAATTATTTTTTTAATCCAGTACAGATGTTTTTTTCCGAATGACTCAGTGATTATTTATTGTCAACACAACAGCAGTGTGTCATAGACTAATATTGTACCACACATAGTACTTAGAATGTACTGTTTATGAGGATGTAAAAATAAAAGTATATTTAAATAAACCAGAGATTCCAGCGTTATAATGCTATAAAACTTAATCATAGCCATTACTGTACACATACTACTAATGTGGTGGCCACTGGCCACAACCACCACAATCAAATTAACTATATAACAAGTATGTACCATACACCATCAACTAATAAAACTTATGCTGACCCCTCTGCAATCGAAATGATATCCGGGGACACCAAGATTGACCACAGCCTCCCAAACCCTTTTTTTTTCCTATAAGAACAGCTCCACATTACCTTCATTCCACCCCCCTACCATTTCAACGCCCTCTTTCAGCCATCAAATAACCCCAAATGTATTTTCCAAGCTGTGCATTCACTGTGCTGTCCGCAAACTGATGTGGTGTCTGCGAACAGCTATGATACCTGAATGACCTATATCAACCTGCCAAAATAGCCCCATATCATCTTTTTCTATTCCCTCAACCTTCCCAGCCCCTCTTTCCACAACCAAATAACACCACATGTGTTTTCCAGACTTTTCCTGCAGCGCATGGTCGGCGGACACCGGCGGCTGTTCGCGATTCCAAAATGGTGGGCGTTTCCAAAAATCTGACGCACCTTACACTTTTGCCATCCAATCAGCAGGCGCATCCAATGTCTGTGGTCATCAGGCCGTTCTCTGGGCCAATTGGAGTCCCGTCCGCGGACCGAACAGGGAAGTAAGTCTGCGGACCGAGCCCAGATTGCACAATACATTTTTTCATACATTTTGGTCATTTAAAAAAAAAAAAAAACTACTGGATGGATTTACACCAAATTTACCAAAGCATGCTTTTGGGACCAAGCCACCAGTCTTGCTGCAAATTTGGTGAAAATATGTCCAGCGCTTTGGGCTGTAGGTATGATCAAGCATTTTCTTTCCATTGCGTCAAAATATACACATTTTGGGACACACTCTTAACTTTTCCCCACCTTAACAATACCTCTCCAAACTGTGCACTTTCAAGCTACAGGGGCCATATACTTCTTTTGCAAAGTGCTATGAGGATTCAACCAGGGGGGCAACGTTATAAGCCTCCCAAAATGTGATCTTCATATGGGTTGAGCAACTTAACCATCACTACAGGCCCTGTAATATATAGTCAAGGGAAAATCTTGAGTAGCAGGGAAGTTAAGGTGAGAACGTAACGCAACAAAACCCCTGAAATTCAGCTTTAGCCACCTTAACTTCGAGCCCTGTGTTGTGCAGCCTAAGACCACAATGATGGCATCACAGATCACATCACTGATGACATCACTAATTACTTGTTGTATGATAACACTGATGACATTACACATCACATCACTGATGCCATCACTGGGGACAAAACTAATTACATTGAACATAACTGATTACATCAATAATGGAATTAGACATAACATCTTTTATGTGTTCGCTCAAACATAGTCTGATGACCTTAATAACAATGTAGGCCATAGATTAGTGGTCTGTTAGTGCTCAAAAATACTGATGTGCATGGTTAAAAGCCATGCCTAGTAGCCCATCACAGTTTTAAAATATACAGTGGGCAACATTGAAAGCTGTAGTCAATGGCCATGGCTACAGGCTTTAGCTAGTGCCCATTAATATGTTAAAATATACAATCTGCATAGCCAAATGCCATGTCCCCTGGCTAGTATTGTGTTGAAGACCATGGCTAGTGCTTTTTTAGTGTATGTAATATACAGTGGACACAGCCGAAGGCCATAGCTAATGGTTGGTCAGGTTTGTATAATACACAGTGTGCACAGCCAAAGGCCATCGCTTATTGCATTTTAATCTGTTGAAATATACAGTGGATTTGTTAAAATATATTGTGGGCACAGCCGAAGATTGTGGCCACTGGCCAGTACTCTGCTAAAGTCCATGGCTAGTGCCTGACCAGTGTATATAATATACAGTGGGTGCAGTTAACAGCTGTATCCACTGGTAAAGAAAACAAAACTGTGAGTTCTAGGCTACCCCTTCCTCTCTTGTGCAGACCAAGAGCCAGATTACAGAAATGTTGCACCAGTGCAAGTGCATAGTTGCACGATATTAGCACCAAGGCAAAGTTTGCCCTATTTCTAAAAACACTTGGAAATATAAGAAAACCATTGTACCATAATAAGTGCATTTTGGCATGTTATCGGCATTAGGACAAAAATTGCCCTTTTCTGTTTGTATTACTTGTCTTTTTAAAGGTTTCTTTTTGTGAGTTACAGGGTACATATCTGGATGGGGGGTGTATAGTGCCCATAGCCTGTTGTATTTCAGGATGTAAGGAATGTCAGTGTTGACTTTGATTGCATCAAAGTTAAATAGGAATATACCATTGAGTGTATGCAGATGTGAAAGTGCTTTGTAAATCGTACCTTCTTTAGACTCTGCTTCCAATGTCAATCAATGCTTGATCTAGGGTTAGAACTTGTGATTTGTGAATAATGACAGCATATGCAAGATATGGAGAACATTGCTCTTCGCGTACATACATGTCTTTGAACAGAAGGAAATGAGCTTTTGTCTGGCCAATTTTTTTAACTTCTGCATGCTTGTCAAAGTAGATGTTGACCAACTTAATGTTGTTGTCATGTGGATATGTTTGGAAGCCAACAACTACCAATTGCTCCATTGAATAATCCTTGTTCTACATCAAGGTTACGTTCTAGAATTACTCTGCAGTTAAGTCACAAAGTCATTTTGTTCTCCAATCCAGCTGTCTTGGAGAAACATTTGTTCTAAGCTATTTAGTCATGCTGTTGCTTGTTGCCACATCAGAAGTGTCATGCCATGCACTTCTAGTTTTTCTATGGAGCTGATATGCAGTGTGGGCTGCATTTCTTTTTTCAACGTTGTCTTGATAACCTGACTACAGCTTGAGAGGGTTGGCATTACGGACATACATTTTAGATTTTGTTGAGTTAATTGTTTCATGAGCAGATATGTTTCCTCCATATAGCTCATGGATTAGTCTACTATTTAAGGTGGATTTTGCATCTTTAGTAAGCATACCAGTTTGAATGCTTTTTAAAATGTTAGCATAGGTGAGGTATGCAGACAGGTGCATGTTTTGAGTTAGTTCTCTGTAGTGAAAATGTTGCCAGAGATTTACATTTCCAATGTTGCCGAAGGTAATGCAGCATTGTTTATTTCCTAATGTAGGAGGTCTCCGAAATCAATAACATGTTTTCCTCCAAACAGTTTTTCGTAGTTGGTTTTTAGGACTTCTTCCATTCTTAGATGAATTAAAGCCAACATGAGGTTGGAAACCATGCTTACATAGCTCCTGATAACTTGTAGTATTCACAATTTGTTTTGGTGTTCTACAGGGAGGAGTAGATGGTGTAAAGTTACAACTCCTATGTTGTATGTATTCAGCTAAACCTGTGGGGGCTGTTAGTACAGTCGAAATGTTGTTGTTTGTTAAGTTTTGTACACATGTTCAGATTATTTTCATTAAGAATGTTTTACTAGAACCAGCTTCATACAGGGGCAGAGGTTTATAATGTTTACAGCTACAGGTTTTAGTTTAATGTTTAAAACCATGTTCAATTTCTTGAGTAACTGCCAGATAAATGGTGAGTTGTTCATCATTTAGCTGTGATTCCAGCACCGATAAGTCCTCATCAGATTGTTTATATTGATACATGGTATTTTTTACCTCAGTCATGGCTATTTCTGCTTCCTTTAGAATAAGTTGTTCCCAGAGTGGTTATTTGCTTCCTGTTAGGGAAGGTTGACTGCCCTCAGGAGTGTCTTTGTCTACTTTAGCTTCGATTTTTCCTCCTGTTGGCGTTCATTATCCAACATTTGTTTGTATCGTTTGAAATTGTCCTTTGTTATACTGCTTTCATTTGCTTTGAAGGCAGCTTCAAATGAATCATTGTCGCCTAATATTTATGTTTCTTTTCTCCAAGGTTTAAAAAGTTAGAGTAGGGCCATGTAATACAGTTCTCTATGTTGTGAAGAATTCAATGATAACTTTATATGATTAATTAGACTAGGTTTGGTGAGTTTCACCCGGCTTCCTTGAGAAGTTGAGACTGAATATTTTCCAGTTTGAAATTTGGTGTGACATTGTTTTTGTAGGTGTAGTTTTGGGCAATTTCATACAGACACATGTTTTTCAAAGCTGTACTTCTGTTTGGGTCGTATGTGTCTATTGAAGTGTTTTCTTTTTTTGAATGTCCTGGCTGTTGGGATCATTTCTGGCTTTGTTTTCTATTTCTTGGTAGGATTATGTTACTCTTTTTCGGTATGAAGCTAGTCCACAGTTCAGCCAGACAATGTGTTCAGATTTGCCACATAGGTCTGCACCTTTTAAATGGTCTGCAGCTTCATATCACCTGCATTCTCAGTGGGACAGCATTTCTATACCAAATCTGTAAAATTTTTATGATAGAGATTTGTCAGATGATATCTTATCTAAGAGGTTGTTTAGTTCTGTTTTCTCAGCTTTGGTGTGGTAGGCTGTGACATATCTTGCAACTGCAGTGGCAATGTCTGTAATGTATTGTATGTCTATGTTTACATTCCACAAGAGGACAATGATTGCATTATAATCATTGATGTACTTGGATGATTCGTCCCTTTTAATGTTGTATGTATTTTTAGGGAATTTGCCTTTTACACTGTGTCTAACAGAAGAAATTGAAGGTGGTCATTCCCCACTTCATGATCAGAAACTCAGAATAATGGTCACATCCCAGTAGGGAATGAGACCAGGAGATTGTTACATTTTGATTGGTGAGGGAATGAGTCCTAGTATCGTGCTATAGGGACAGGTTCCACAAGATTTGCTGGCAGCTTGTCGGGTTGGTAGGCATGGTAGCTGGGGTGGTCCATGCGAGGTGAAGGTCAGGTGGGGTCTGGGAGAGGCAGCTGGTACTGTCTAACTAATCTACACACTATCACAAGACATCCAGTAAATAATAATCCACACACTAAACCTTTGGCATTAAGAGAGGCCTATAAATTGTACATACTTATTTACATTATCCGGCTACAGATCATTGGCGAAGTGAAAGGTGTTGCGGTCTCACCCTCCAAGTGGATTTTTGGGGGGGTGATTAACAGTTGTCGGGTCTGGCACTTCAGAGCAAGAGGGGATGGATTAACATGTGTTAGTTTTAGGACAGAATACATAATGACAGGAGTTTGGTTTTATTGGGGGCACTCTAGGGTGGTCAGCAAGGAAAGGTCATACTTATTCTACATCAAAAGAAGGATAGGAGGGGCGCATGGTTGAATGGGCAGTCATTTTCCAGCAGTGGAGGTGAGAGGTGCAGGAGCAGGTTTGTTGAGATAGATGGGCTACAAGTCATGATTTGGCCCAGTCACATGCAGTGCAGTGATCTCAGAGGAAGGATGAAAAGAATACACGGTTTACTTGCACCAATTCGCGCCAGAGCATTAGTGAGAAATGGGCTTGGGTGTCACAGGTACAGGAGGAAAAAGGCGAGGGCTGCCAGTGCTCGCTGTGCATGGCGCTGCAGAGGGGAGAGAAGGCTTCACAGATACCAGAATGCAGCCTAGTCCAAAGATGGAGTCTGGGGTACACAAAATAGAGTCCAAATGTATCTGGCAAAAGCCCCACTTCTGCATGTGCCAGTGACTTATCCACTGGGTCACAGAAGGGCAAGGAATGTGTCCCCCCTCTATTGCAAAAATAGGTGGTCCCTTTTGTGTGGAATGTATGGAGTGGGGGGCAAACCAACCCCCTCTTTTCTTACAACATCAAGCTATTTACTTAACAAGGAACTCAACAAAATCTAAAATGTATGTCCTTAATGCCAACCCTTGCAAACTGTAATCAATAAACGAGAAAATGTTGAAAAAAGAAATGCAACCCATACTGCATGTCAGCTTCACAGACAAACTAGAAATGCACGGCACGGCACTTCCTATGTGTCAACAAGCAACAGCATGACTAAATAGCTTAGACAAATGTATCACCAACACAGCTGGATTGGAGAGAATATTGACTTTGTGTCTAAACTGCAGAGTAATTCTAAAACACAACTTTGATGTAAAACAAGGATTAATCAATGGAGCAATTGATAAAGTTGTTGGCTTCCAAATATATTCACATGGCAACAACATTCAGTTTGTTAACATCTACTTTGACAAGCTTTCAGAAGTTAAAGAAATTGGCCAGACAATAGTAAGTTTCCTTCTTTTCAAAGACATGTACACATGCAGAGAGCAATTTTATCTATCTCTTGCATATGTGGTCACTATTCACAAATCACAAGGTCTAACTCTAGATCAATCAGGGATTGACATTGGTAGCATAGTCTTTAAAGAAGGTATGATTTACGTAGCACTTTCACATTTACATAGACTGAATTGTGTATTCCTAGTTAACTTTGATGCAAACAAAGTCAACAATGACATTCCTTGCATCCTGGAATACAACAGGCTATGGGTACTATACACCCCCCACCTAGATATGTATCCTATACCTCGAAAAAGGAAACCTTTGAAAAGACAATTAATATGCACAGCTGCTATATAGCAGATCTCCCAGAAATACAGCTTAAAAAACAACCAGCTCATTCTGCATCAAAGAATACAACCATAAACTGTCTAACACAAAGTCAACTTCATGTTCATCAGAAAAGAAAGACACACATGTCTCTTCTACATACAGATCTGCAGGCCCATCAAACGATCCACAAACAGAACTCTCTGGTCCATTTAAATTCAGCAACACAACTGGAGTAAATTGTTATCCTAATTTAACAACAAAAAAACTTCTCTTTCAATTGCCACCAATTGTTCACAGCATTCACTGTGGGTATGCCTGATGTCTGTGGCCATCACTCTGCCGCTTGGATCAATCAAATGCCTGTCCATGAAGCAGAGAGGGAACTGAGTCCACGAACCAAACCCAAATATCACACATTTTGTTTACCTACTTTTTGGTTGTATTAAAAAGAATACATCAAATTTACAAAAGCACGCTTTCAGGATCAACCAGCCGCTCCTGCCACAAATTTGGTAAAAATTTGTCTAGCAGTTTAGCCTGTAGGCTTGAGCAAACATTTTTTCCACTGTGTCTATTGAGAAACCATCACTTTTTGGGACCCCTTATCATTTTGCGCCCCATTGACAAAACTGCAGGATCAATCTGATCGGGCCATATAATTCTTTTCAAAGTTTTTTGAGGATTTGTTCAGGAGGGTGAAGTTATAAGTCACCCAAAAAGTGTTCTTCCTATGGATTGAGCAACTTAACCATAACTACAAGGCCGCTATCACAGGCCCTGTAATATATATTGTTAAAGGGATGTTATGGTTAAAAGTTGCGCTACTAAATACCTATGAAATTCAGTAAAAAAACATTGCTAAAGGGATGTTAAGGTTCCAAGTAAAACCCCTGAAATTTGCCAGTTATGGTAAGTTAAACAACCATAACTCGCGCCACCACTGTGCACTGCTAAGACTAACACCCAGGACATCAAAGATGACATCACAAATGTCATTGATGACATCACATGTCTGGCTCCCCCTTTTTCCTTTACTGAGCTATTCAGGGCACATGGTTTTCTTCAGTAACAGGCAGGATATAACAATTGAAAAGGTATTATATTTATAGAGTTATCCCTCAAGAATGTTCTTACAATAATTCTCTTAGGATCCAGTCCTATAATATGAAACTTATCCATAAGGGAAGACGCAGGCTTGAAAGACAGCAATCATTTCTGTGCATGAAGATAATCAGTAGGGTTATCAGCACTTTCTGATAGTTATTTTTTTTATTACTGTACTTTCCCTGTATATATTCATATATATTCAAATGTGTATACATTGTACTCACACTACTTTCTTTAGGGTGCAGTCACATCATGTGGTCGGGACAAAGACTGATATGCAAACGGATATTTCCCATCTGTGAAAGGTACAGTGAGCAAAAAGCAGATGGCTGCGAAATTTCAATGTGGTTAAAAACCACTGAACAGATTATCATGCCTTGTTCTTCCGATAGAGGGGTGCCTGCTACCTTTGTTGAATTCTTTGAAGGGACTTGGGGTTGGTCACCCTAGGTTACCTGGGGGCAACCAGACGTGGACTCCCTGCTCACTGTGCTTAGAGAAGCTCAGCTTCACCTCACTGATGATGCCCAGCAAGGCTGAAACACGTGTATGGGGTTGCTGTTGGTACTCTTGTTCAGAGAGGAATTGCCATAGCATTTCGGTGCTGGACTGCCCATGTGGGCGGGACAAAGACTGATATGCAAATGGATATTTCCCATCTGTGAAAGGTACAGTAAGCAAAAAGCAGATGGCTGCAAACTCTCAATGTGGTTAACAACCACTGAACAGGTTATCATACCTTGTTCTTCCGAGAGAGTGGCGCCTGCTCCCTTTGTTGCATATACCTAGGGTAAATTGCACCTTTGAAACAGAGTAATCATTTCTCTGCAAAAAGATAATTAGTTAGGTTATGAACACTTTCTGCTGCTACTATTGATTTTTTGCGTATTTCACTTTCCATGTATATACTCATATTTGTATGTGTTGTTTTTTCTTTGTCTTTTGTATGTAGTAAGTAGGTTTTATTAGCTACTTATCACATGATTAACAGTATGCAAAAGTGTAATAAGAAAGTAGTCATTTCAGTATTGAATATGGCAAAATTATGAATATTACACTTCCATCATGTATGCTGCACACAATGCCTATGTTTCTACATGAGTACATTAGTATACTAGATAGAATTTATAATAGAATTTTTTTCTACTGAATTTCATGTTTTTAGTAGCGCAACTTAATCATAACGTCCCTTTAACAAAGTTTTTTTACTGAATTTCATAGGTTTTTAGTAGCACAGCTTAACAATAATATCCCTGACTTTATTTACATGTAACATATAACATACCGAACCCCCGCTACTGAATTTGATGGCCATGGACTCTTCGTATGTCCGTGGACAGACGCAGACAACAGCAGCACTACCCAAATAGTCAGGGGGTATCTTAAATTGTTATATCATAACCTATGAACACTGCACAAGTACACAAACCAGCACACATACACATTATATGTAGTAATGAATAAGAAGTGTAACCCATATATGTAACACATCAACCATTCATTTAAATACAATGGGCCTCATTACACGGTAGGCGGTAACCATGGCGCTTTGGTGGATGGCGGAATTACCGCCCTACTCCAAGGTGAGCGGGGCGGTAATTCCCCATTCACCAAGGCCCTTCCCCATTCCCATTTTTGCCCCCATAGGGCATAATGGGAATGGGGAAGGCGCTAATTACGGTACCGCAAATTGCGGTACCGTAATTAGCACCAAGGTCCCTTTGCGGGTTCGTTTTTTAACGCCTTCTAAAAGCAGGCGTTAAATTACCAACCCGCAAAGGGACCTCGTAATTAGGCAGTAAGGGTTAACGGTCACCGGTAGCATTACCGGTGACCGTTAACCCTTACCGCCTTCTGTGTAATGAGGCCAAATATGTTCTAAAATGGAATATACCAAAAGAAGAAAGATAGGCTTCCAACATGATCACCTCACAGAAACTCCACAACTAGGAGCAACAGCAGAGCTGCGAACCATTAAGAACACAATTTACCAGAAGCTAGTAAGTGTACTTCATTTTACTCATATATTTCTAAAATGTCTGTATTAGATACAAAACAAGTGATATAATTTTCCTTTCTCACAGAAATGTCAAGTACTTTGGAGTGGCTTGAGGAGAATTTCCCACGTGAGGAAATGTCTGAAGATAGTGAACCGAATGGTAGACGGTTTTCTATATAAACCAATTAATAAGTATTACTTTATATACACTTAACATATACACCTTTTTTTTGTACAGACCATACAAACATTGAAAATAGTACAACGAAAGAAATATTGGATAAGACTCTCCAGCGCATGGAAGAAAAAAATGGACATGCTCATGGCAAATTTCAACAATTTGAAAAACTTTGTGGAGGATCACTTGAAAGAAAAAACTAGATACCATTGTCCCACATGCACTTGTCCCCTCTCACCATATCCCAGTCAAGTATCGCCAAGCCCTCTCCATGAACAAAAACTTTTGATGAGACTTCCATCCCTTCTTCACCTCATATGAATCCTCTTGAAACCCCCAATTCTCCTGTGTTTGTCTCAGTTTCATCTTCTCTTTCATAAATTTTACATCCATATATAATAAAGTAAAATTATTATATGTGTCCTAATTCATTTTTTTTTAAAGCAGTTGAGGTGTCTGCGGACAACGCGCGGGTGTATAGAATGTCCTTAATCAAACAAAAATGGGGGCGTCCTAAGGACACTATACCTGTCCGTACTGTTCGCAGGCAAATTGAAACTGTTCTAAGAACAAACGAGGTGTCTCGGATGACCGCAATTAACCAAAATGGAGATGTTCTAAGAACATTATGCTTGTCCGTAATGTTCGCAAGCAAGTCCAAACTGTTCTAAGAACACATTTGGTGTCCGGGATGTCCGCAATTAAGCAAAATGGAGGTGTCCTAAGGACACTATACCTGTCCGTAATGTTTGCAAGCAAGTCGAAACTTTTCTACGAACACTCTCAGTGTCCGCGATGTCTGTAATTAATCAAAATGGAGGTGTCCCATGCATCTGATGTCCTGCGAACACCTCTTCCATTTGCGGACATGTTCACGGTGCCATCATGTGACCGCACCCACGCTGAGCGTGTGTCCTGAATTGCGGACACTGTCCGGGTCCCCGAACATTTTAAAAGTACCTTTTCAGGCAATCCACAGTATTTTATACAAAGAATGCACCATATCACATGTCCCAGACAATAACCCTGACTTTCCACATATTTTTTAGAACTTTTTGAGCACTTTTGGGGTGTTTATTCTGTCCGCGGACATCGCGGCTGTCCATTAACCTCGAACCAGCATCCCTATAAAAGGCCACACCCCAGAGCTCATCCTTATTGTGTTTCTGGCTACCTTACAGAACACAGTACATTTTGCTGCCAATTTTTGAAGATTTTCTTCTGAATCCTGATGACATCCATGGCTCCTCTACTGCCACCTGGTGCTACATCTGCCTCAGCACCACTCCCAAACCCCTCCACCACCACCACCTCCCCAAGGGCCTGAAGTGGGGAACAGGCGTCAGGATGCAGAGGAGAATGAAGAGGATGATGAGGATGAGGTAGTGGAAGTCCCTACTACCAGCACTCGCTGTGATTCTTAGGTGTGGCGGTTATTTACCATTCATGGTAACATATCCAAGGCGCGTGCGAACAAGTCACCTGCAACGAGTGCAAAATGATACTGAGTCATGGGAGGCCTGGTTCGTACAGCATTGGTACGACTACTATGAAGCATCACCTAAAGTCATTCCACGGTAGGGCCGTTCCTAAGGTTGTACCTTGCAACGAGCGTAGTATGTTGAGTTCCTCTACTTCATCCTCTGTTTCCGCTCTTCTCACCACAAGAGACACTCCTGTGGGAGAGCGCATCCCTCCAGTTGCCTCACAGGCCATTCATTCACAATGATGATGACCCTTACCTTTCGATGGTCACAGTTTTGTGTATGTACTGCGACGCAGCACTCTGCAGAGGGGAGAGGCTTCGAAGTGCTTTTGAGACTCTGGTCTCAGAACACGAGAAGACCTGCTCACTACCTAAGTAAGGCCCACCCTACATCTTCCTCTCTCCACCCACCCTTTCTTATCCCTGTGGTTGGTGTACCCCCTTACCCTCCTTTCCCCTCCTCTCCTAGTGTGTCATGTGTAAAAAAAAAATAAAAAAAATACAAAACAACAAAAAATCAAAAAAGGCTCTTTTCAGAGCCGCCTTTCACAGTCAAAAAATAGAAGTGGGAAATAAATTGAGCAGGCTACTGATTTCTTTTTTTAGAAGTCCGTGAACAGTTCACGAACATCAAAAAAATGTGGAGTGTTGCCCTATCAAAATTATTGCACTTTTATCTGAGAGGAAGTGTTGGCTCTGAAAAGAGCTTTTTGTGGGTTTTTTTGTATATAAAAACATAAAAAAATCAACACATACTGCGGAAAAGCTGGCTGTAAATTCACAAAAGGACGCAATGCATCTTGTACATTTCTCAGAAAAATCTGATTACCACAAAAGTAAGATGGACTCCATCTCTACCAAAAATGTTTTTGCTACGAAACATAATATTTTCATTGTGAAAAGAGAACATGCCAACATCTCTTAGAAAGGCACAAACAGCCTTATTGACATTACGCCTCGCTTTCTCCATTTGTGCACCAAATGAAGAAGAACGCAGCCACATTTGTTTACAGGTAAACAGTCACACAACCATCCACCAATCACATTCAAGACCTCTACATCTAACTGCATCATCAGAGTTCAGCACTTCAAATGTACTGTAGATTACTCTGAGTACAAGTCTCATATCATTGGAAAGGACCTACTACAAAAACTACTGTACAAGTCTCCAAGATTTCTACTTGCAGCTGCATGCATATGCACATCCATGAATACACAAAAGGTATGCATTTTTTCTGCACAGTACAAATACAAATCTTATGAATGCATATAAACAGAGTAACTGTCACTAAATCTGTATAACCTATAAAATAAACTTACTGTCATTTTTCAGATCTACTGTCACTTCCAAACCTGTCTGCTATCTAAACAAATTTTTACACACACAGCTATCGAAAAAAATTACACACAGTCAGTATAAGGTCAAGCACCTTCAAACACTCACACAGATAAACTCTAACATTAAAAAACTCCCAACTGCAATAACACCACTACCTGTACATCATATCCTTTTGATTTATTACCCACACCTTCACAAATGCATACATGCCATGCTTTTATTTAAAGTATCTGCCATTTACCTTATACAAATTGCAAATTAAGTATATCATTATTTCTTCTGTCTCCTAACATCCGATAACACAGCCTTAAGAAACCAAGCATGTTTGATACACTTTCCATTCTATTTATTCGCATAGCATGTTGAACTAACATAATGTAAATACAATATGATGGCTGCACATCGTCAAAGGAAACCACATACTATATACACACAAAATTACCAACTTCTTTCCTTTACAATTATAGTGAAGAACACTCTCCTGAAAAGCAGCAGAATCCGAGTACAAACAACAACTCAGAAGAACCTAATCTTTCCACACAAAAAAGTAAGTACAATACTACCCTAATATTCTAACTGTTACTCAAACACACTGTGCGGTTGATTCATGATATTTGTGCACCAAAAAAAAATATTAGTGCACCATTCTACCCACAAATACCCTTTTGTTAAAGAGGAATTTGCAGGCAGAATGCTGCACAAATCCCAGTTTTTCGGCGCACAAATGACATAACTCAGCCTCTAGAATGATATTATTGCAGAACAAAGAACTGTTTTATTTCTGTACCATTAGATTTAGTATTTGTACTTCTCCTCACCACTAGCTTACTTTCTACTGTCATCTGAACCCCAGTATAGTAACACACAAATAGAAGAATACCCTGCACACACCATCACATACATCTCTACCATCATACTCAGACACTCAGGCACACAGCACACAAGCATCGCAGAACAACCCAACCCATACATTCTTTATTTTTTTAACAGACTCCAAAGAATGCCTAGCAAAAAGCAAGTCCATAGAAAACAACGTAGAAGTAGAGCAAATGAAAAAAAGAAGTATCCAAAATAAGCATCCATCTCTAGCAGAATTTGTACAAAAAAAAAGTTCAAACAAAACAGCTAATACAGTCATTTAGCAAAACTAAACATTTTTCAAGTACAGAAACTGTGCCTCCTCTATTGAAATTTAAAACGAAACAGAAAACAATTATCAAGAATTCAGCTACCACTACTGCTAAAACTATTCCTATAAATCTTGATATAATGGCAATTAAAAATACCCCCAAAAATATTTTTGCAGAAATGTTCTGCCACAGAGTCCTTCAAAGTCTTATAAAAACAGGAGAGAAATCATACACAACCCTTAAAACCTACCGTAGAAAATTAATAATAGAAGCCCTGGTAGTGCAATCCTACTCAAAAGAAAATTATTTATTTTAGTGTTAAAAAGAATGAAACCACTAACAAAACTAATTAGTAAATTACAAAAAAGACTTCTCAATAAACGGAATGTCAACAAAAATAACTTCTTAAATATCTGTGGAGGTGAATGGAGTCACACCACAAACACAGAACCATATTTTAATGAAGAAGCATACAAACAAACACAAACAAATATGATTGATACACATACCAGTGGACGAGGTTATGAAAAAAATAATAATACCATAATGGAACAAGAAATATTGCTTACAAAAATATCCCCTGAAAACTCAGAATTACCTCTCCGTTCGACTGGACGAAAACATCCAGTATACAAATGGTCATGCATGTCAATGTGTAACATTCCCAAAAAAACGTTCAAATCTTTATGCCAATTTCTCAGTGTTCCCAACTGCTTTCACTAGTGTTCCCAATTGCATTTAGAAGTTGCACCCAATAGCCTCTCTGGGGAAAGCTGCATTTAGAAGTGTTCCCAATTGCATTAGTAGTGTCCCAATCACTTTCTGATGTTGCGCCCTATAGCCACTCTGAGGAAAGCTGCATTTAGAAGTGTTCTCAACTGCATTCTTGAAGTGTTCCCAATTGCATTCTTGAAATGTTCCCAATTGCATTCTTGAAGTGTTCCCAATTGCATTTAGAAGTGTTCCCAATAGGATTCTGAAGTTTAGGTGCTGCGTCCAATAGCCTCTCTGAGGAAAGTTGCATTTAGTAGTGTTCCCAATTGCATTAGCAGTGTCCCAATCGCTTTCTGAAGTTGTGCCCAATACCCTCTCTGATGAAAGCTGCATTTAGGAGTGTTCTCAACTGCATTTAGAAGTGTGCCCAATTGCTACTACTAGTGTTACAAATTGCATTTAGGTGTTGCGCCCAATTGTCCCTCTGAGGAAAGTTGCATTTAGAAGTGTTCTCAACTGCATTTAGAAGTGTTCCCAATTGCTTTTACTAGTGTTCCCAATTGCATTTAGAAGTTGCACCCAATAGCCTCTTTGAGGAAAGCCGCATTTAGAAGAGTTCTCAACTGCATCTAGAAGTGTTCCCAATTGGATTCTGAAGCTGCGCCAAATAGCCTCTCTGAAGAAAGTTGCATCTAGAAGTATTCCCGTTTACATTTAAGTAGTGCTCCCAACTGCATTTAGCAGTGATACCAATCGCATTCTGAAGTTGCGCCCAATAGCCCCTCCGAGGAAAGTTGCATTTAGAAGTGTTCCCAATCACACTAGCGGTGCTCCCAACTGCATTTAGCAGTGATACCAATCGCATTCTGAAGTGCGCCCAATAGCCCCTCTGAGGAAAGTTGCATTTGAAGTGCTCCCAATTGCATTTTGAAGTGTTCCCAACTGCACCTAGAAGTGTTCCCAACTGCATTTGAAGTGTTCCCAATTGCATTTGAAGTGTTCCCAATTGCATTTGAAGTGTTCCCAATTGCATTTAGTAGTGTTCCCAATTGCATTTAGGCGCTGCGTCCAATAGCCTCTCTGAAGAAAGTTGCATTTAGAACTGTTCCCAATTGCATTAGTTGTGTCCCAATCGCTCTCTGAAGTTGCACCCAATAGCCTCTCTGAGGAAAGCACCTAGAAGTGTGCCCAATAGCCCCTCAGAAAAGTTGAATCTTGAAGCTGCATCTAGAAGTGTACCCAACAAGCTAAATTGCGAATCTAGAAGTGCGCCCAACAACCTGTCTAAGTCAACGCAACACAACTAAGTCAACGCAATGTAGAAGCTAAATGGTGACTACAAAATTGATTTAGATCCACACAACACCGTCCCTGTATAAAGGCGAATTGGAAAAACTCCACCACCACTGTGCCCTACCCAATCCTATTCAGTATAACCAACCGTACTGCATTAGTTGTGTCCCAATCGCTC